>NC_083097.1:109877508-110179846 GCF_949774975.1 Lagenorhynchus albirostris | reverse complement strand
TCTGGACAAAGTTGTGAGTCCCTCAAGTCCATGGGCCTCAATGGGAAAGAGCTACATTGGCTTGGTCTTGCCATTGAAAAAAAAGATTTTTTTTTTTTTTTTGGCTGTGTCGGGTCTTAGTTGCGGCGCACGGGATTAGTTGCCCTGCATGTGGGATCTTAGTTCCCTGACCAGGGATTGAACCCTTGTCCCCTGCATTGGAAGGCAGATTCTTAACCACTGGACCACCAGGGAAGTCCTGAAAAAGCAAAACATTATTGTATTGTGTGTGTGTGTGTGTGTGTGTGTGTGTGTGTGTGTGTGTGTATCTGGCCCCTGTATCTAGATGCTTTCAGTTAACTCTTGTAGGTTTTCCAGGTGTGCAAACCAAATCACCACAAAAAATGTCATTTGCTTCCTCCTCTCTATTTCTTATATCTTATTCTGTCTCTTGCCATTTTACATTTGCTGTAGTGCAATTTCTTTCTTTTTTTTTTTAAAGCTCTTCCTGAGCCATTTGTTTCCTTTTTTTAAAATTAATTAATTAATTTATTTTAGCTGCTGTGGGTCTTCACTGTGGCACGAGGGCTCTTCATTGCAGCCCACAGGCTTCTCTAGTTGTGGTGCATGGGCTCTAGAGTGCAAGGGCTCAGTAGTTGCGGCATGCGTGCTTAGTTGCGGTATGTGGGATCTTAGTTCCCCAACCTGGGGTTGAACCTGGGCCCCCTGCATTGGGAGTGGGGAGTCTTAACCACTGGACCACCAGGGAAGTCCCTGCAGTGCAATTTCTTTTAAAATTAGCTGACAAATGGGAATTCCCTGGCGGTCCAGAAACTCTGCGCTTTCAATGCCAAGGGCCAGGGTTTGATCCCAGGTCAAGGAACTAAGATCCTGCAAGCTGCACAGTGTGACCAAAAAAAAAAAAAAATTTTTTTTTTAAAGTTACCTGACAAATACATCTTAATATCGTTTTGTGGAAAACTTGAAAGTTTGTGAATAAAGTTCATCTAGAAAAATAAATACCTAGGAGCAATAAAGAAAACTGAGGAAAAGAAGAATATTTAGGAGGGACTTGCCCTACCAGATATCAAAATATTCTATAAAATTATGGAAATTAAAGCAGTACAAATTCTGGCACAAACAGATCTTTGGAAGAAAACAGAATGTCCAAACAAATTAAATTTGTACATATTTAGTTATGAAGGAGTGGCATTTCAAGTCAATAAAGAAGTGATAGGGCTTCCCTGGTGGCGCAGTGGTAGAGAGTCTGCCTGCCGATGCAGGGGACACAGGTTCGTGCCCCGGTCCGGGAAGATCCCACATAATGCGGAGCGGCTGGGCACGTGAGCCATGGCCACTGAGCCTGCACGTCCAGAGCCTATGCTCCACAACGGGAGAGGCCACAACAGTGAGAGGCCTGTGAACCGCAAAACAAACAAACAAACAAACAAAAAAATATATATATATATATATATAGCCATAGGGACTTCCCTGGTGGTCCAGTGGCTAAGACTCTGCACTCCCAATGCAGGGGACCTGAGTTCGATCCCTGGTCAGGGAACTAGATCCCACATGCATGCTGCAACTAGGAAGTCTGCGTGTTGCAACTAAGCGTCCATGTGCTGCATCTAAAATATCCTGCATGCAGCATCTAAGACCGGGGCAGCCTAAATAAATAAATATTTTTTTAAAAAGAGCAAAATGTATAATCTATCAAAATTTAAAATACACATATCCTTTGACCCAGCACTTTTACTTCTAGGAAGTCAAGTTACAGAAACATGGGTGAGTGCTTAAAAATCTGTTCATTCCATCTTTGTGTTAAATGATGTAATTGTTCAACAACAGGATACTGGTTGGATAAATTGTGGAATATCCATGTAATCCATATAACATAATACATGAAAAGAATGAATTGGATCTGCATATGCTGATATGGGAAAAGATGTCCATAAACACAGTGAGGAATGAACAAAGCAAGCTGAGGAACAGAACAGAGAGTAAGATTCCACTTTTTAAGGAACAAGATGTGCACAAAGGTTGCATGACATCACCTTCTCTAACTCCCATTGCTGAATCACTCTTTACCCCTTACGCTAAATTATTTTTCTTTAGAGTATTCACACACGTTGGACATTGCGTTTGTTTATTGTCTGTAGAAAGCTCCATGTGTACAACGACTTTATTTGTTCAATGCTCTGCCTTCAGTTCCTCAAACATTTTAATTGAAAAACATAAATTAAAAAAAATGGAGACACAGAAACATACATACATATATATATTTCAAAAAGTTATCTATACGCAGACCTACTAGAGAATGGACTTGAGGACACGGGGAGGGGGAAGGGAAAGCTGGGACAAAGTGAGAGAGTGGCATGGTCATATATACACCACCAAATGTAAAACCCATAGCTAGTGGGAAGCAGCCGCATGGCACAGGGAGATCAGCTCAGTGCTTTGTGACCACCTAGAGGGGTGGGATAGGGAGGGTGGAAGGCAGGGAGATGCAAGAGGGAAGAGATATGGGGATATATGTATATGTATAACTGATTCACTTTGTTATAAAGCAGAAACTGACACACCATTGTAAAGCAATTATACTCCAATAAAGATGTTTTAAAAAAGTTATCTATATTTCAAAGACTGGATTTAAGAGAATAAATTTCTATGACTGACACTAAATACTAAAATATCCTTAATTAATATTTGTATAATCTTTTTCCAGTTGAAAAAGCAGTTTTACCTATATAGCCTTATAACATCATTATGAAAAATATAAACAACATATATTTGCATTTTATAATTTGCTAAAGTCATTCTTTTTCTTTTTCTTTCTTTTTTTTTTTGCGGTACGCGGGCCTCTCAGTGTTGTGGCCTCTCCCGTTGCGGAGCACAGGCTCCAGACGCGCAGGCTCAGCGGCCATGGCTCACGGGCCCAGCCGCTCGGCGGCATGTGGGATGTGGGATCGTCCCGGAGAGGGGCACGAACCCGTGTCCCCTGCATCGGCAGGTGGACTCCCAACCACTGCGCCACCAGGTAAGTCCTAAAGTCATTCTTTTTCAATTGATGGTCCCAATCTTGTTGAACTCATTCCTTTTCATTTTGCTATCCAAACTACTTCTAGTGTCCTGAACAATGCAGTTTTATTCATTTATATTTATATTTATATATATATATATAAATTCATTTGTATATAAAGATAGATAGATGGATCCCTCATTCGAGAATGTTCTTCTCTGACTCTCCACGCAATATACGTGGACCCATCCTTAAAATCCCTCATTCTGACCGATCAACCTGCCTCATTCCTCTCCCTCAAACTACAGACGCACACAGGAAACACAACAGACCAGGCCCTAACCACTACTTGCCCCAAAAGCTGACCCATTAACTCTCCAAGCACGACTGGTCCCGCCCACGCCTACGGACTCCGGGGTTCTAAGTCCCCGCCCCCTCCGAGGAGTTTCCCAAAACCCAGCGCGGCAGGCCTCAGCCGCGCTAAGATGGCGACTCCCATGCATCGGCTCATAGCCCGGAGACAAGCGTAAGTTAGGGCCGGAGTCGGGCCGCTGGGCGGGCTGGGGGCGGGGAGAAGCGCGTCAGCCGGCTAGTGAGCGGGCGACGGTATGCGGGGTCGGTGTGGGATCCTCAGCGTGGTCAGGCGGAGGTTGGCCGTTTTTCTCACACGTCGCCTGCCCGCGAGGGGCTCGGGCCGGGGCGGTAAGTTTGATGTCTGTGGATTAGCGATTTCGTGGAAGACGGCTGCGTAAGACCAATGGGCGGGACCTAGGGGGTGCCTGAAGAGAGTCTCGTGTTTGGTTCCCGCGAAGGGAACGCCCAGGAGTTGGTCGCTAAGAGTTCTATGCCCCTTTGCCAACCCGGCCGCCCACCCCACGCGTGACCGGGCGAAGCCTGTAGCCCTCGTCCAACACCGCCTACTCTCGCCGACGTAAACCTTCAGCTTCCTGTGCAGCCTCCAGCCCACTGGCTTTTCCTGCCCCATTCCTATCGCCTTCCCTAGGAACAGCCTGACTTTTCTGTCAAGCTCTCTTCTCACTTTCTGCCATTCATTCTCCAACAAATATTAATTTATGCATTACCTATCGCTCTATGCCGGTATTTGGGTGTAAGTAAAAAGAGGTGTTCAAGACGGAATCCCTGCTTTCAGGAAGCTTACATTCTATTGGTGGAAAGAGTCGATAAACTAAGCATTTTAAGTAAATACAGTTGATGATAAGAGCTTTGAAGGAAATAAGAGGTGATGGAAAGAGAAAAAGGTACAGGTTAGGTTGGTTGGACTGGAAAGGCATCTCTGAAGAGATGGTATTTGAACAGAGATCGGAAATGTGAGAAAGGAACCAGTCATGAGAGGATTTGGGGAAAGAGCACCCAGACTAGCATAATTGTTTTGAGACAGCAAAGAACTTAGTTTTTAAGAAACGAAAGATGGCCATTGTGGATAATGAGCGAGAGAGAATAGCACAAGAGGTTTTCTGTGAACAGATAATGCAGGAGTTTGTGCCAGATGTCCCTTTCTTGTGAAACCTTTTTTTCTTCTATCAGTCTGCATACCCAAACAACGTCCGACACTTTTTCACTCTGTCAGCTTTTCATGGCATCACCATTTGCCCGTTAATAATATATCGCTCACAGTCTGCTCTAATGTGTATATTTATATTTCTTTTTAAATAAATTTATTTATTTTTGGCTGCATTGGGTCTTCGTTGCTGCGCGCGGGCTTTCTCTAGTTGCGGCGAGTGAGGGCTACTCTTCCTTGTGGTGCGCGGGCTTCTCATTGCGGTGGCATGTCTGGTTGGAGAGCACAGGCTATAGGTGTGAGGGCTTCAGTAGTTGTGGCATGTGGGCCCAGTAGTTGTGGCTCACGGGTTCTAGAGCTCAGGCTCAGTAGTTGTTGGCGCACGGGCTTAGTTGCTCCATGGCATGAGGGATCTTCCCGGACCCAGGGCTCAAACCCGTTTCCCCTGCATTGGCAGGCAGATTCTTAACCACTGCTCCACCAGGGAAACCCCTGTATTTCTTTTTTTTTAATTAATTTATTTATTTTTGACTGTGTTGGGTCTTCGTTTCTGTGCGAGGGCTTTCTCTAGTTGTGGCAAGCGGGGGCCACTCTTCATCGCGGTGCGCGGGCCTCTCACTATCGCGGCCTCTCTTGTTGCGGAGCACAGGCTCCAGACGCGCAGGCTCAGTAGTTGTGGCTCACGGGCCTAGTTGCTCCGTGGCATATGGGATCTTCCCAGACCAGGGCTCGAACCCGTGTCCCCTGTATTAGCAGGCAGATTCTCAACCACTGCACCACCAGGGAAGCCCTGTATTTCTTTTTATATTTATATTTTTTATTCTAAGAGCCCTGATACTTCTCTTCTCCCTTTCATCAGACTACCTCTTATGCCTGATGAGGTTCCTTGAACATAAGGATAAAGACTTAAGGAATCAGAATGAATTAGTAGTATGCTTGGTGGAGGAAGAAGGCTTTGAAGTCATATGGTTCTGAGATCAAGAATGGAGTAACAGTAATACTTAATAGATGTGCAGCAAATGATGTCACCAGGGTCTAATCTCTCTCAGGTTTGCCCTTTTGGGTGTTGGTTCCATACTTGGTTAGATCACTCCTTTGGTCCTAAGATGGCTGCAGTATCTAGGGTCCTTTATATCCTTTCAGCTTCAAGTTGATAGCATCTCATTGTCTAGGTTGGGTTACATACCCTACCCTGAACCATGTCTATGGGATTATGAAGCTTTGATTGACTTGGATCTCATTCTCTTCCCAGGATAATTGAATGGATCCTTATAAACCAATGGGTGGTAAAAAAATAAAATAAAAATAAACGAATGGGTGGGTAGGTCAGAGGAGGTAATGATTGCTAGATTGACAAAACCAACCAATGTCCACTTAAATATGAAGCTGAAAGTAAGACTTCTGGTGCTTTTAACATAAGTTTTGGAGTATCACACAGTTAAACAAATGTTCTATTTCTGCAGTATGCTTGTATTTGGTACATGAGCTACACAGAAGTAAAAGACAATCTTAGCTTTAGGAGCTTCTAGTCTTACTGGAAAGAAAACATGGTGTATAATGAAACCTGTCATGGTTTGCAGACTGTCGGGACAATTCCCAGGGAGTTGGAGAGGGAGGGCCTTTAGAGGCAAGGGGAGTCCAGGAGAATTTGGAATATTTTGGGGGGGGAAAGCAGACGAGGAGCCTTTACTTTTCATTTTATATTCATCAAAAAGATTTAATTTTATTTATAAAGAGCATATAGCACTTCCATAAGAACAAGTCTTAAACTACAAGTTATGAGAAGTGAGAAAGTACTATTGACATTGTTTTTAAAAGTCTTTGGACTAAAGGAGGAAAGGGGGGAAATTTGAACTTTTCATTCAGCAGATCTTTCAGGGACTTAACTTTGAATCAGATTTCACTCACATATAATTATATGCAGCATGAGAAGATAGGAGTGAGTTATAGAGCCCTATTCTACTCTGAATGTGTTTAAGGCACTTGACCCATGTGATTGCTCCCCAGCATAACAGAGATTTTCCAGGTGACATGGCTGTACTGCTGCTGGTAATCTGAGAACCCCTGGCAAACAGGAGTGGTGCTTAAGGACTGGAAGTAGGCAAATGCTGTTTTGATTTTCAAAGTGAGAAGGGTAGATTCCACAAACCAGACCAGTGAACTTGATATCCATTCCAGCCAAAATTCTGGCTCGATTTATTAAATACGTGCAGAAAGAAAAGCCAAGATCATCAGGTATCAAGTCATTACAGATTGATACCCTTTTTGCCTTTTAGGTATTTGGATTTCAAAAAGCCATCTTGAAAAGTCTCTCACAATATTCTTGTGAAAACAGAACAATTAGGTACATCAGTTGAACATCATGGACAAAGAGTATTGTTTAATGGGTTTAAGTAAATATATAGAGGTATCCCATGGTGGCCTGCAGAGTTTGGTCCTCAGTTTGGTCTTGTCAACATTTTTATAAATGACTTGGATGAGGACACATGTGCGTGTTTATCAAACCTGCAGTTAACACAAAGCTGAGAGGGATAACTAATACAATGGATGACGCAATCCCAATCCAGAAAGGTCTTGACAGGCTGGAACTCTATGTTGAGTCTAACAAGAAGAAATTTAACAAGGGTAAAAGTAAGTATTGTAATAGTATTTTTTTAAAATTTCCATGTCCAACTGTTTGTTGCTAGTATATTGACTTTTGTATGTTGACCTTGTATCCTGTGACCTTATTAAACTCATTTAGTAGTCCTAATAGCTCCATTTTGGATTCTTAGGGATTTTCTAGGTAGATAATCATCATTTATATTATATTTTTTGTTTATTTGGTATGTACATTTTTAAGATTTTTGTTGCATATTACCAAATAGCCCTTCAGAAAGTATCTGCAACTTACATTCTTACCAGCAATTAAGAATGTGTATCTTACTACATTTAGGGTGCCCATTCTCCATCTTTGCCAACAATCGGCTTAAAAAACAGCTTTGCCAATCTGACAGAAATGGTATCAAAGAAGGTGGTTTCACCCAAAAAGGCTGTACCATTAAAACACTTCCTTAAGCCTTAGCTTAGAATATAGAAATGGAATATTATTAAATAGGGTATTCAGGGCTTCCCTGGTGGCGCAGTGGTTGAGAGTCTGCCTACCGATGCAGGGGACACGGGTTCGTGACCTGGTCCAGGAGGATCCCGCATGCCACGGAGTGGCTGGGCCCGTGAGCCATGGCCGCTGAGCCTGCGCGTCTGGAGCCTGTGCTCCGCAACGGGAGAGGCCACAACAGTGAGAGGCCCGCGTACCACCAAAAAAAAAAAAAAAAAAAAAAATAGGGTATTCATTTGAAAAGAAATAAATGCTGATCTTGTGTTTATTTTGAAATTATAGGTGTGCCTCATTCAGTATTCTATCTGGAAGATTTAAGTATTTTTAGGGGTGTTAATGTTTAGAACATCATAGGTGGGCTTTAGGTATTGGTGAATGTTTTGTTTATAACAACAAAAAGCAAACTCCACAGTGCTGGTAGATAATATTTTTAATGGCTGTGATCTCAGGTTATAAGTTTCTTAATATTGGGAAAACAAACTATGAGTTGGAGAAGACTTTATTTCCTTGATTCTGAGAGGCTTCCACACTCCTCCATATTTTCATTGTTAGGAAATATTGTGAAAGGCTTTGAAATGGATTAAAAAATAAAGATTACTGGCTGATTTGTCTAATTCCCTGTCCTGGCTAGTGACTCTGTGAGGGCCTGTGCCTCACTGTCTTTGATATATATATATATATGTTTTGTTTTTTGTTTTGTTTTTTAATTTATTTTTGGCTGAGTTGGGTCTTTGTTGCTGCGCGCAGGCTTTCTCTAGTTGCGGCGAGCGGGGGCTACTCTTGTTGCGGTGCGCGGACTTCTCATTGCGGTGGCTTCTCTTGTGGAGCACGGGCTCTAAGCACGTGGGCTTCAGTAGTTGAGGCTCACGGGCTCTAGAGCGCAGGCTCAGTAATTGTGGCCCACGGGCTTAGTTGCTCCGCGGCATGTGGGATCTTCCCAGACTCACGGGCTTGGTTGCTCCGCGGCATGTGGCATCTTTGCAGACCAGGGCTCGAATCCGTGTTCCTTGCATTGGCAGGCGGATTCTTAACCGCTGCGCCACCAGGGAAGCCCTCTTTGAGCTATTTTAAAATGACTCTGTAAATTGTAGAAAGCTGGTAGAAAAGATTCTTACCCATGAAAAGACAGTACAACTGATTCTTGCCCTGTGTCTATTGACCAGTTTTGTTTGGGTTTTTTTTGACCAGTTTTTAGCTATCTGTAAATTCGTTTCCTGTGTTCCTGATTGCTCATATATGTGTGTTGTTTGGATTCTGTTTTGAACCAACTGCAACATCTTACTGGTTCCCTTATTAATTAATGATTAAATAAAACCTTTGACATGTGTTCACTTTATATTTATATGAGAGTCATGATTTTACATTTTTTACTAATTATCCTTTAATGTTTTTGAATTTATTATTTCTGGAATGCATATCACAATTGTGTATATATTAAGTGTGTTAGTGGTTCTTTTTGCCTGAAAAGTGGGCAACTTAATATTAAGTCCATAGAGTGTTTTATTATTGATAGCCTTAACAATTTGCTACATTACACATTCAGATAAGCTCTGAAGTTATAGTCGTGGTTCTGGCAGTTGCTTACTGAAATTTATGAACTATTACTATTATGGTAAAAAGCTGACTCTTCTTTATTATCTTTCAATACTACCACTCAGGACTTCCCTGGTGGTGCAGTGGTTAAGAATCCGCCTGCCAATGCAGGGAACGCGGGTTCGAGCCCTGGTCCGGGAAGATCCCACATGCCGCGGAGCAACTAAGCCCGTGCGCCACAACTACTGAGCCTGCGCTCTAGAGCCAGCGAGCCACAACTACTTGAGCTCACGTGCCACAACTATTGAAGCCTGTGCACCTAGAGCCCGTGCTCGCAACAAGAGAAGCCACCTCAATGAGAAGCCTGCACACCACAACGAAGAGTAGTCCCTGCTCAGCAACGAAGACCCAATGCAGTCAAAAATAAATAAATTTATTTAAAAAAAGAAACTACTACTGAGTAGTATTTCCTTGCTTGAAACATTAGTTCTTCATGTTAGGATTGGCTTAATTTTTGAACAAACGCTAAAAATAAATTACTGTCAAAATTACAGAAGCTGGCTGATGATGTGGGAATTCATTAATGAAAAGCATACTATAAACAATATATGTCCTCTTAAACCCTTGCCTATTTAAACAGTCAGTCATTTTAGAAACATTTACTGAACACCAATTATGTGTTCTCCAGGGATAAAAAGGTGACTGCTCTAGGTCGAAATTAAGAATCTAGCATCCCATCATGCAACCATGTTTTGAGAAAATTTAAATTGCCATGTTTCGTTAGTCCAGATAATTGATTAGCCTAATGTGTGGATTGATATTCACAACTCCCATTTATTTGTCTATTACTTTATGCCAGATTCCTTACTGCTTTCTATACAAACATCCCAGTCTGTAGAATGGGGATATTGTTCTCAAACTCATTGGGTTATCATGGGGATTAGATGTATTTATGTATAAATACTACTTAGCTAAATTCCTGGCACACAGTAAGTATAAACCACGGTTATAGTCTTATCTAATTCTCACAATAACCTAGTGAAGTAGATATTATCCCATTTTTTAGAATAGAAACTGAAGTTCAAAAACTAGCTTGCTAATGAGCCTAAAGCTGTGTAGTGCAAGAGCCAAGATTTTAAAAAAATTTTATTGTTGTGAACTATAACACATCTACAAAAAAGTTCAGACAACATAAATATGTCCTTAATAGGTAATGTTTATAATTCTTTTTTTTCTTTTTTTTTCAATTTTTATAATTCTTAACCCATGTAACCACTACCCAGATCAAGTATTTAATAAAAAATTGCCAATATACTAGATGCCACCAAGCTTTCCCAATCACAACCTCCTCCCTCCTTCCTAAAGTAACCACTATCCCAACATTTATGGTAATTACTAACTTGCTTCTGTTCTGTGCTTTTACCATCTAACTATTCACTAGAGTTTAATTTTGCCTGTCTTTAACCTTTACACAGAATCAGACAATTTAGATTCTTTTGAGTTTAGCTTCTTATATCTAAGCTCCATCTGAGTTATATTAAGCTGGAATTTGTTCATTTTTATCACTATGAAGTATTCCAGTGTATTCTATACCACAGATCATCCATTCTTTGATATTATTTCCAATTTAGAGGATTTTACAAATCTTGTTGTTAAGAATATTACTATAGTTCTTCCTCTTCCTCTTCCCTACTTGAACAAGTCAGTCCTAAAGCCATGAGGTGGTATAGATCCATGCAGAGGACTGACTTGGCGCTGGAGTATTAGAGCTGAAGGGGAGTAACTAGGGCATCCACATAGGGACGTGAACTGGCGTGCAGTGCCAGCAGGGTGCAGAGGGCATCCAGTTGAGTGAAGGTCCAATGCAGGGCACCAGATCCCAAGCAGAGTGAGGGGGGTTTCCACACAGGGAGGGCCATTTAACACAAGTTGTCACCCTAGTGGGGAGAATGTCTCCATGGGGGAGGGGAGGTATAATTTGATGTGGGGTGGCACAGTCTAAATAGAAAGAGAAATGAGTTCATGTGAGGTGGACTGGCCCGGCAGTGGAAGTCAGAGCCCAAGCAGGGTGAGGAGCATGTTCACATGGGGAGTGTGGGAGGACAGCAAAGGGCAGAGTACCAGAGCCCACATGGAGTAAAGAGGGCATCTGTAAGGGGGAGGGGGCAACAATGGGCAATTGGTTTCATAAGACAGATTGACCAAATAACTAAATCTGTTAAGGATAATGGGAGCCAGATTTCTCACTGAAGGAGGAGGAGGTATGGGGAAGGAGAAAATAGAGTAAATTCTGTGAAGTTGAATTGGAATTAAAGGTATCGGTATGAATTCATGGTTTTCAAAATATATAGTTAAATATAGCTGTAGATGTGTGTATTTGATACATGGATAGTAATGTGTGTGTTGTTCCCTAGCTCTGTCCACTGAGGGTAACTGGGAGCAGCAACATTCCAGTTACAGTGAGCACATGTGTGCCCTGATCTTGACTCTGAATGTCATCAGGGTTCCATCAGGCTGATTTCAGGCCTGGAAAGGCCTGATTTTAGGACAGGGAAAGTATAAGATGAGCCTGGAATTTTTTGTTGTACCAGAAAGCAAGGAAGTGCTCAAAGAATGAAGGAACCATGTCAAAAGAACACAGAATCCAACTTGGAGGGATTCCCACTGACCAAATCTAGGGTAATCTGAGCATCAAAATAAATCATGGTAATGGATAGTAACTCATTCAATAAAATAGAAAAATAGACTTCATACTGATAGATGAATAAATGAACTAAAAATTTAATGAGCAGGATATTTATGTACTTTCAAATACCAACCCACAAAATACTTATTAATTGCTTTATTAGATATTAATTATAGTTGTATAACAAATTACCCCAGAATTTAGTGACTTCTAACAATAAACATCTCAGTTCTGTGGTCAGGAATTCAGGAGTGACTTAGCTGCGTAGTTCTTTTTTCTTTCTTCTTTTTTTTTTTGTAGGGGGGGCTGCCTCAGGTGTTAGTTGTGGCACGCGGGATCTTCATTGAGGCATGCGTGATCTTTTGTTGTGGCGTGTGAGCTTCTCTCTATTGGCATGTGGGTTTTCTCTTTTCTAGTTGTGGCACGCAGGCTCCAGGGCACATGGGCTCTGTAGTGTGGCACGTGGGTTCCAGAGCACATGGGCTAGGTAGTTTGCGGCTCGCGAACTCTAGTTGAGGCGCAGGAGCTCAGTAGTTGTGGCGCGCGGGCTTAGTTGCCCTGCGGCATGTGGGATCTTAGTTCCCCAATCAGGGATCGAACCTGCGTACCCTGCATTGTAAAGCGGCTTCTTTACCGCTGGACCACCAGGGAAGTCCCAGCTGAGTGGTTCTGACTTAGGTTCTCCCCACATGTTTGTGGTCAGGATGTTGCCAGGGGCTGCAGTCATCTGAAGACTTGACCACAACTGGAGGATCTGCTTCCAAGATAGCTATTCACAGGGCTGTTGGCAGGAAGCCTCAGTTCCTCACTACGTGGGCCTCCCTAGAGGCTGCTTGAGTGTTTTCATGACATGGCAGCTACATGAGCTAATCTTTAAAGTCACGCTCCATCACCCTGCTTTATTCTGTTAGTTAGAAGCAAGTCACTAAGTCTTAGCCACACTTAAGGGGAGGGTAGTTAGGCTCCAACCCTTGAAGTAAGGATATCATAGAATTTGTGGACATAATTTAAAACCACCTCAATTACAAAAGGACAAAAAATAACTTTATATTGCAAAATCTGGTTGACCCTCCATAATGAAGGGATCAAAACGAACATCATCAGTAACAAGACAAATTGTAGTCTTGTGTCACCTGACAGGAATACAGTGAGAAGAACACGGCACATTTCTGTTATATTCCTGCCAAAAATACATGGCTTGAATCTAATCATATAGAGATATCAGATGTTGTAGCCAGCCTCCAAGATGATCTCCAGTGATCCCTGCTTCATGTGTACTCTCTTCCAGAGAGTACCAGAGTTGGTCTGTATGACCAGTAGAATATAGCAAAAGTAATGGTATGTCATTTCCAAGATTGGGTGATAAAAGACTGACTTCTTTCTTGAGTTATCTTGGTTACTCTCCCTGGGTAAAACCATGTTGTAAGCAGCCCGATGGAGAGGCCAGCAGGTAAGGAACTGAAGCCTCCCGTTAGCCACATGAGTGAACTTGGAAGCAAATCCTCCAACTCAAATTGAAGCACATTCTACAAAATAACTGGCTGTAATCATCAAAAAGTGTCAAGGTCATGTAAAGCAAGACACAGGACTGAGGAACTCTTCCAGAAGAAGGAAGAGACATGACAACATGTGCAACATTGATGCAGAACTGGATTTTGCTAGAGAGAATGTTTTGGGGACATTTGATGAAACTTAAATGGGGTCTGAAGATTAAACTTAAATGAGATCTTGAAGGTATCAACATTAACTTCTTGATTTTGATGGTTACATTGTATATATGAGAATGTCCTAGTTTATAGAAAACATGTAGTAAAGTATTCTGGTTTGATGAGGCATCAGGTTGGCAACTTACAAATGGCTCAGCAAAAACAGTTCACAAATGATTTAGGAAAAATAGTTCTTTGAACTGTACTTAACAGCTTTTCTATAAGGTTGTGACTATTTCAAAACTTTTAAAAGCTACGTAAAGGAAAGCAATATTCCAATATTCTTACACATGTTATCTGGTATAGTTTTTTGTAGATTTCTGTTGTGTAAGTACCTGCAAGTGGAATTGCTGGACTGTGGAGTATGCATTTCTTCAACTATAGTGGTTTTTGCTTTTTCTTATGTTAGTAATGAGCACCTTTTCATGTGTTTATTAATTTGTTTCCCAATCCCATTTTTGTACTGCCTTTCCATCTTCCACTTTATCTTATTTTTCTATTGTACATCATTTCCTTAATGATTCATAAGAGTTCTTTGTATACTTAAGATGAAGCTGTTGGCAAAATGTGTTACAAATATCTTCTCCCACTCTTTGGCTTCTCTTTTTACTCTCTTTATAGTATATTTTGATGAACAGAAATTCTTAATTTTTGAAAATTCTTAATTTTAGTAATTCTAATTTATCAATCTTTTATGATTAGTGCTTTTTGTAAAATTAATGTATTTATTTATTATTTTTGGCTGCGTTGGGTCTTCGTTGCTGCACGCAGGCTTTCTCTAGTTGCAGTGAGCGGGGGCTACTCTCCATTGCGGTACGCAGGGTTCTCAGTGCGGTGGCTTCTCTTGTTGTGGAGCACGGGCTCTAGGCACGTGGGCTTCAGTAGTTGTGGCACATGGGCTCAGTAGTTGTGGCTTGCAGGCTCTAGAGTTCAGGCTCAGTAGTTGTGGCGCACGGGCTTAGTTGCTTCGCAGCATGTGGGATCTTCCTGTACCAGAGCTCGAACCCGTATCCCCTGCATTGGCAGGCGGATTCTTAACCACTGCACCACCAGGGAAGTCTTAGTGCTTTGTTTTTGTTTCTTAAGAATTCCTAACTCAAATATGTCACTTTTTTTATACTATCTTTTAAACCTTATTGTTTGACCAAGTTTGTAATCATTTTGGGCTTATGGTTAAGTCTTATTTTTACCATGTGCATAACCAGTTGTCCCTACATCATTTATAATCTAACCTTTCCCCCCACTGCTCTTTAATGCCATGGTTGTCATAAATTGTTCATGTATACATTAGTCTATTTCTGGACATTCTGTTCTGTTCCACTGGCATATTTGTATATATTTGCTCCAGTCTCACATTGTAAGTTATTATAGCTGTATCATAAGTCACTGTCTTTTAGTTTTTTCTTTCAGTCTTATTGAGATATAGTTGACGTACAGCACTGTATAAGTTTAAGGATAATGATTTGATTTACATACGTCATGAAGTCACTGTTAACAATAAGTTTAGTGAACATCCATCATCTCATATAGATACAAAATTAAAGAAACAGAAGAAAAAAGTTTTTTTCTTGTGATGAGAACTTTTAAGATTTACTCTTAACAATTTTCACGTATAACATACAGCTGTTAATTTCATTAATCGTGTTGTACATTACATCCCTAGTACTTATTTATCTTATAACTAGAAGTTTGTACTTTGACTGCCTTCATCTGGTTGCTGCTCCCCCTATCCCCCACCTCTGTTAACCACAAATCTGAACTCTTTTTTTATGATTTTTTTGTTTGTTTTTGAAATATCATTTACCTACAACACTACGTTAGTTCCAGGTGTACAACAAAGAGATTCAATATTTCCGTACATTACAAAATGATCACCACAAGTCAATTTATTTTAATCTAAGTCTTCCCTACTTGTTCCTTTATAAGGGTATTTTGGCTATTCTTGGCCTTTTGAATGTCCATATACATTTTAGGGAATAAGTTTAAGTTCCATACCAAACAAACACCTGTTGAGATTCTGATTGGCATTGCTTTGAATCTATAGATCAGTTTGGGGAGAATGGACAGTTTTTACAATATTGAGTCTTTCAGTCTATGAACATGGTAATCCTTTTACTTAGCTACTTATTTAGATGTTTAATTTCTCTCAGTAATGTTTGTTTTCTGCATAGAATTCTTGCACATATTTTCTTTCACTTATTTATAAGTGCTTGTTATTTTTCAGAATGTTATAAATACCACCTTTTTTTTTTTTTTTGCGGTACGCGGGCCTCTCACTGTTGTGGCCTCTCCCGCTGCGGAGCACAGGCTCCGGACGCGCAGCCTCAGCAGCCATGGCTCACGGGCCTAGCCGCTCTGCTGCATGTGGGGTCTTCCCGGACTGGGGCACGAACCCGTGTCCCCTGCATCGGCAGGCGGACTCTCAACCACTGCGCCATCAGGGAAGCCCATAAATACCACCTTTTAAATTTTTATTTTTAACTGTTTTTGTTAAGTAGAAACTCAATTGATTTTTATGTGTTGACCTAATATCTAATAGAAAGTTTGGCAAACGATAGTCCACTGAATCCTGCCTGCTGCCTGTTGTAGGCTTGCAAACCAAGAATGCTTTTTACATATGTTTGTATATATATGATCAATTTGATGATAGAGAACACTAATTTTGAACCTCAATTGAGTGAAATGTTATAGAAAAGAATTCCATTCTTCTCATTAATAAACCTCTTTTATTTGAAATATTTTCATTAATAAAATATTTGTAGAAATTTGTTTTCTCTCTTGTGATATAAATACCTTTGTAATATATTAAATTTTGCCTCTTGGTCTGCAAAGCCTAAAATATTGACTCTCTGACACTTTATAGACAAAGTTTACTGACCCCAATATAAAACCTTCCTAAACTCACTTATGAATTCTAATTATTGAAAAATGTTTTGGGACTTCCCCGGCAATCCAGCGATTAGGACTCCACGCTCCTAATGCAGGGGGCAAGGGTTTGATCCCTGGTTGGGGAAGTAAGATCCCACATGCCGCATGGCAGGGCCAAAAAAAATTTTTTTTATCTGTAGAGTCTGTTGGATTTGCCATTTACATGATACATCATCAGTAAGGAATGACAATTTTATTTCTTCCTTTCTAATTCCTTTATCTATTTTTCTTCACTTGCCACACCTTAATTCAATTTCAGGGACTGAGATTTTTCTTAGTCTCCTAGGTGACTAGAATCTGGGCTGCACTTGATAAGCAGTTGCTTTATTCTTAGAGTAAAGCCCTTCGGAGTCCCAACTCTGAATGCATAATTTGTCTCCCTTGCTCCTTGTAAGTGATGCTTGCTTACCCTCCTGAGTTGGGAAAAAAAACCAGAGTTGACTTAAACGTAGGACTGACCACTCTGGGTTTCCAGCTTCTTCCATATCTTGGCTTGGTTATTCTTTAATCTCTTGTTAGTTCTCTGATACCTCGAGCACATTGTTAAAAATGTTTTGACTGTCTTTTCTAAAGTTCTGAGCTGAAGAGTTGGTCTGAGTTACCTGGTCTGCCATTACTGGAATGGAATTGAGGAAAGAAGATTTGTACTCAGTTCTGTCTAACTCCCAGGTCCATGCTCTTAACCACTTACTATATTGCTTTGTGATTAAATCTAACAAATAATTTAAAGTGTAAAATGATGCTTATTTTTGGATTGTACCTTTACATAAGCATCATTTTATGCTTATATTGTTTATGCTTCTCATGACAGAAAATGTCAGGTCAAAAATTTAAGGCCTGTATTCTATTTTTTACTCTGCAGTGAAGCAAATAAACAACATGTAAGATGTCAGAAATGCTTGGAATTTGGGCATTGGACTTATGAATGCACAGGAAAAAGAAAGTACCTACACAGGCCTTCAAGAACAGCAGAACTAAAGAAAGCTTTAAAAGAAAAAGAAAACAGATTATTATTACAGCAAAGGTAAGGTTACATATGGTATCCAAAGGAATATTTATTTGTATTTATAAAATTTATTAAGGGACTAAATATCTCACGGTGGTTATCCAGATTTAGATTATATTGTAATATTAGCTAATGTTTAATGAGTGTTACTGTGTGCCAGGCACCGTACTAAGGTCTTTACAAGTATTAGCTTATTTCAGCATCACATCTATACCGTTAAGGTAAGTACTATTATAATTCCCATTTTACATATGAAGAAGCTGAGGCATGGAGAGATTCAGTAACTTGCTCAGTGTCACACAGCAAGTAAGTGGAAAAGTTAAGTGTTAAACCAACTAGCCAGTCTCCAGAGTCCATGCTCTTAATCACTTTGCTTTTCTTGCCTCAACTGCCAATGAAATGACAGCAGAATACTATGAGGTAGATTATATGAACTGATATGGAAAGATATCCAAAGTAAGTACCCAAGATACTTATACTAAGTATATAAACAAGGTAGAGAACAGTATATATAATATACTATCATTTATGTTAAAAAGGAAGAAAAAAGGAATAATGGAGCTTTTTTGGGGGGGGAAATATAAGTGGTTGATAATAGTGGTTCTTTTCTAGAAGGACAACTGGGTAGGAGGGAAAAATTGTTATTTATCCTTTTATGCCCTTTGAATAAAGCTTTTCAAATTCCCATGAAATAAGTAAGCTTATGTGTTTCAGAGTAACTGAAACAGGAAGGTGTCAGGTCTACTTAGTGCTGCATATTAGAAGTAGCACCTTCATGAGGACCGTTAGCAATATAATAGTGTCTTAAACATCTGGATTTTCCAGGCAACAGTCTTCCAGTTTGTGGACAGGAAGGCTCTTCAAGGGTTATACAGGAATAGACAGGTAATCAGTTTCTAGATTATCAATATTCATATATGTTTCTTCCAAAGATAAATCTGTATGAGACCTTGCCTACCCCTCTCTAATTTCACAAAAGAAAGGCATACCTCTCGCCTATCTCTAATCTTACCTTGGTATATTGTGCTCATGTATAAAATCCTAGAGACTTTTCAAAATACTGGTGTTTGTAAGAAAGTAAAAGGCCCAAATTATTGGGAGCAAGTTCTTTTGTAATTTTTTTTCTCAGCAAAATTGAAGGAGGATCTAATTGAGTTGTCAATTTAAAAGTATATTTTAATGATACATTGTTACGTGACTTGTGGAATATAACATGGGAGGAATTCAGAGAACTGAGTGACATTGCTACAGCAAAACTCTTTCTATTCCCATCTACCTGTTCAGGTTAACAAGCTTTCTCAGGGTGCAATCTGTAAAAGTTAAATATAGGAATTAAATTGATACTGAACCCTGTCATAGTCAAGCAATAAGATCCATGGATACATAAGCTAGGGAAAAAAAATCCATGTCATTAAGAGGTACAGTTCCAGTGAAATTTTTTTATGTATAATAGTTACAAAAAGTTATATTTTACATTGTTTTAATCAATTTGTATAGTAGTAATGATAATAGTAATTCAACTCAGAATTTTTAAACACTTTTAAAACCTTATGATCACAAGTAATTAAAAGATACAATATTAAGTTATGTCTATATTTTTACTGCAGAGAAATGTAAGTGATCACTAAAATTTTCAGGCATGAAAATATATTAGGATACATTCTGTGGGGAAAGGAGAATAAAAATTCAAGTTCAAAGAGGAAAAAGGACAGTGTAAAAGTACCAATTGTTAAAGATAAGCTTGTTCATTTATTTTTTTAAAATTAATTATGATACATATCAAATTTTGTGGTATTTACAGTTACCAAAATGATGTAACGATTTTCTTTTTAAAATATCAATATTTAATATATAATATGCCAGACTTTATAAACTTTGAGGGGAAAAACATAATTTTTCAAACTTCTTTTATTAGGAATGTAAGCAAAAAATGTTTGAAGACCTCTGTCCTAAAGAATAAAATATAAGAGTTATGAATAATTTCATTTCAACATTTACTTTTGTTTTTCTAGTTGTATTACACAACTATCTTGGTCTTAAAAATACATAGAACTACATGAATTTTAGTTTTGGCTCTGTTACGTAAAGACTGCTGATTTTTTGGTTCAATGATAAAATTATGGAAGTGTGTGAATTTCAGTGATCTTGCATTCTTGTGGTGTGACTTAACAAATGTACTTCTACCACTTATTTTACTGCAAAAATTACAATTCTCCAGTAAGTAATTCCATCGTGTAAAACAGCTTTACATAAATACATATTTATATTTGAGGACCCAGGAAATAAGGATATAATGTTATCTAGGAAATATAGAGAAGTTCAGAATATAAAAATGTTAAATTTACAGGACAGTATATAGTAATAGAAGTAAATCTGTAATTTGAAAGCCTGATTTACTATGCATGTTGTTTGGCAGCTGTATAGCAGCAAGCCATTTGTGTATTTCACTCAGAAATCTCCAGACTTTGTTCTTTATAAATAATGTGAGGGAACACAGTCTTGAAGTATTAAGTCTCTGGTTCTTAAGCAGTAAATAACTGAACGTTTGGGGGACATGCAGAAAAAGAAGTATTTTGTTTGTTTGTTTGTTTTTGTTTTTTGGCCTTTCCTCGTGGCATGCAGGATCTTAGTTCCCAGACCAGGGATCAAACCCGGGCTTCCTGCAGTGGAAGCACAGAGTCTTAACTACTAGACTGCCAAGGAAGTCACAAGAAATAGTTTTTAATTATTTTTTAATTATTTTTACTTTTTATTTTTATTGGAGTATAGTTGATTTACAATGTTGTGTTCGTTTCAGGTGTACAGCAAAGTGAATCAATTAAGAAATAGTTTTTTAAATTAAAGGTTGCTTTTTTTTTATATGAAATGGCCATTTATAATACCATTCTAGAAACCCAAATTATAAATTACAGCTGTTATGCTATTACTTGCTTTGTTCTGTTGTTCACTAAATAGTCGATTTAGCCATGTCAATCTAAGTTCAAAACTAAAAAAGAGGGGCTTCCCTGGTGCCACAGTGGTTGGAAGTCCGCCTGCCAATGCAGGGGGCACGGGTTCGAGCCCTGGTCTGGGAGGATCCCACATGCCACGGAGCAGCTGGGCCTGTGCGCCACAGCTGCTGAGCCTGTGCTCTGGAGCCTGTGAGCCACAACTACTGGGCCTGTGTGCTATGGCTGCTGGGGCCCACGCACCTAGAGCCCATGCTCCGCAACAGGGAGGCCACCGTGGTGAGGGGCCCGCACACAGCAAAGAAGAGTGGCCCCTGCTCGCTGCAACTGGTGAGGGCCTGTGCACAGCAACGGAGACCCAGTGCAGCCAAGAATGAATAAATAAAATAGATGAGTTGGGAAAAAACTAAAAAACAATCAAATTGGTGCGTTTGGTCATCTTAACTACTAACTTAACCTCGCTTCTAAAGTACAGTTGATAACATTTGTCTTGCTTAAGTGCTGGTTAAGTTGACTGTATGTACCATATACACCTGCAACAGGAAACTTTCCTCTTGATTATAGCAATAAACACTGGACTCTCAGTACATGTTATAAAAGACAAAGTGTTTTTCCAATGAAAAAAGTTTTGGGGATAGCAGAAGCATTTGAGCTGTTTATAATCACTGTATTAACAGGAGCTTTTTCCCCCCTTCACATTTATCAGCATTGGAGAAACTAATGTAGAAAGAAAGACCAAGAAAAAAAGGTATGTGTGGCTTTAGTATTATATAGATAATATATAATACTAGTTGGAGGGATGGGGTGTGTGATTTTAAAATAATAGTTAAAAGATTTGGATCTGAAGTCTCTTGTTTGCAATTCATGATTAAATATCATCCTGTTTTCTGATATGTTCCTCTGTTTACCTATCTGGAGTTTCTTCCTTCATTTATCCTTTTTCTCCAACTTTCTAGAGTCCTTATACCTGGAAATAGTAATTTCTCTTGTCTTAGATTAGGAAATGTTATTAGAGTGGTAAGAAATTATTGACCAGCTGTATCTGGTATAAAGTAGTTAAGGTTATGAAGCATTTACCACTCTACATGAGGTTTAAATAAACCCAGTTGTTAAACTGCAACTTTATTCTAACATCATTCACTCTGGAGCATAGTATAGTAGATACACTTATCTCAGACTCCACCCAAGAGAGTTAAATTGCTGTAGTAAAAGACCTTGTGGTTGAGGGGAGAGGGTGGGCACGGTGGGGTTATTACAGTTAGGGAATCCTCAAAACATCAGATCTAGAGATAACATGCTAGCAAAGCTTCAGTGTATATATATATACATAATACTCAAGTGAAATTGCTTTTAAACATTCTATTAAATGTCAGCTTCTCATGCATATAATTGTCTAATAGGTCTAAGAGTGTAACTAGTTCCAGTAGCAATAGCAGTGACAGTTCAGCCAGTGATTCTTCGTCAGAGAGTGAAGAGACCTCTACCTCATCCTCCTCAGAGGACAGTGACTCTGATGAAAGCTCCTCCAGTTCATCATCTTCAGCCTCCTCCACAAGCTCTTCCTCGTCCTCCGATTCAGACTCAGATTCCAGCTCTTCCAGTAGCAGCAGCAGCAGCACAAATAGTAGCTCTGAGGATGAACCACCAAAGAAGAAGAAAAAGAAATAGAATTGTTCCATCCATGTTGGACTGATGGACTAAAAACGTTAATGCGATTCTCAGAAGGGAATTTAGAATGTGTTAAGACCAAATAGGTTAACTGATCAAAATTTTTAGAGTTCAAAAGTTTCTAAACGTTTTACATTGTAGGAGCATAAAGAGTATTAATAATGGATTATATATATAAAGACTTTTTTATTTTAGGGGTGAATTTTTTTTTATCTTTAAAATATATCTCTAAAATTAATCAAAGCTGAAATCTAGTAAATCTTTTTTTTTTTTTTTTTTTTTTTTGGCGATACGCAGGCCTCACTGCTGTGGCCTCTCCCGTTGCAGAGCACAGGCTCCGGACGCGCAGGCTCAGCGGCCATGGCTCACGGGCCCAGCCGCTCTGCGGCATGTGGGATCCTCCCGGACCGGGGCACGAACCCGTGTCCCCTGCATCGGCAGGCGGACTCTCAACCACTGTGCCACCAGGGAGGCCCCTCTAGTAAATCTTTTTGTGATGAAACCTATCTTTTCTCCCTGTGAAATAAATGCCATACTTTGTTACATGTTAGTGCTATGTATCAGACACGTTTTCAGGATAATGCATCAGAATATCTATCTGGCGGTGAATTTCTAATGCTTTTGGCTGTATGTTACTATGTAAGATTTAATACCTCTATAAGCTTAGAGTTTTCCTACTGTTAATACATGTGCTCTATTTTTATGTTTATGTTCAGAAAGTTCTTCTGACTTCTTCTTCTAAGTGAAAAGTTCAAGGAATCTATTAATAAATTTATACCTTTTTGATGGTACAAGTTTTAAGTTACTGTGTTGTATCATTCATTTTCTTCTGGTTCTTAGAGTTACCCTTTTATGACAAAAATTATTCTAGAGGAACTTAAAAAGGAACAAAATTCTGAAACTACATAGGACTCTAATCTTGGTGCCTTTTGATAAATTCATTGTATCAGAAAAGAAAACAGTCATTTAAAAAGCTAACTTAGGGCTTCCCTGGTGGCGCAGTGGTTGAGAGTCCTCCTGCCGATGCAGGGGACACGGGTTCGTGCTCCGGTCCGGGAAGATCCCACATGCCGCGGAGCGGCTGGGCCCGTGAGCCATGGCCGCTGAGCCTGCGCGTCCAGAGCCTGTGCTCCGCAATGGGAGAGGCCACAACAGTGAGAGGCCCGCATACGGGAAAAAAAAAAGCTAACTTAAGTAAAAGTGATATAAATACCTTTGTGTGTTGATATGCTTAAAAGGTACCATTCAAAGGGGGAAAAAATGGTAGGAGGAAGAGAGGTAATTTTTACAGAAAATTAGAGTGATGTTGGTTGCCTTTTACTAAAATATTAAGTTTTCATAAAGATTGCCTTTTACCATTTTGCAATTGTGGTATGACAGTTCATATGGTAACTGGTCGTATATGACAGTCTACTGCATAAATATGAATGACTTGGATTAATCTGGTGTGTTGACATAGCATATACACAGTTGACATCTAGCATGAAAGTTTAAAAAGAAATACTGCACAGTATTTCTTAAAAGTAAAGTACCAGGCCATGGTGAAATTATTTGGTTTAACATCACATTATTTTGTGATGTCTTTTAAACTTTTTGGAAAGAGGTATCATTTGTAGAAAAATCTTGATTTGGGTTAAATATAGGTTTTTTAAAACTAC
The DNA here is from genome assembly GCF_949774975.1 of Lagenorhynchus albirostris. Lineage (NCBI taxonomy): Eukaryota > Metazoa > Chordata > Mammalia > Artiodactyla > Delphinidae > Lagenorhynchus > Lagenorhynchus albirostris. Next base: position 110,156,099 of record NC_083097.1, on the reverse strand, counting down.
AGATGTTGTCTTTTTATATTTTTATGGAAAAGCAGTAGAAAATTACTTTTGAAGAAAATGGACTTCTATTTAAATGTTTAAGTATATGTATGTTGTGAGCTTAAAGAGCTGTAATTACCTGTTTTACAGAACCGTTGCTTTCAATGATTGTAAATAAACTCTCAAAACATCATTTTAAGGCTCCATACAGAATGTGTCAATTGACAGGCAAATTTAATAAATTACTAACGAAATACAGTTTACAATGTAATCTCTGTAAGGGCAATTTTAGCAGTTAAACTTGGAAGGGAAACAAATGTGTACATAGGTTACATCACTTGCAGTTAAATAAAGCTCAGTTTGTGCTGACGAGCTTAATAAGCCGCTTTTATCTCTTTGCTGTTTTACTTAATGCCACTTCTTATCTATTTACATGGTAAGAGCATTTAAATTCTAATTATTTTTACTATTACAGATGTTAAAAGGTATACCTGGGAAAGTACAGAGGACAGGAACTTTATTCTAGTCACACAGTTTACTCAAAAAAGCAGAATCAATGGCAAAGTGGAGAGTAACTTCCAAAGAGTTTCTCTCCATCCTGCCTAAAAGCAGAACTCTGGATGTTGAATCCCTGGCAAATGTAATAAATGTATTATTTCTCAACCACAACCACAAACATATCAAAAGGAGACATAATTAGATGATAGGTTTCACTCCACAAACATTTGTTAGTATGACTATATAACATAGTAAATTTGTCTTGGGATCAAAAGATGGCATTAGACCAAGTTAGCACTGGAAATGGAAAAAAATACAGAGAAGGTGTACTTTATAGTCATGGTTTTATTTACTTTTTTTTTTTTTTTAATTGCGGTATGCAGGCCTCTCACTGTTGGGGCCTCTCCCGTTACAGAGCACAGGCTCCGGACGCGCAGGCTCAGCGGCCATGGCTCACGGGCCCAGCCGCTCCGCGGCATGTGGGATCTTCCCGGACCGGAGCACGAACCCGTGTCCCCTGCATCGGCAGGCAGATTCTCAACCACTGCACCACCAGGGAAGCCCCGCTATCTACTTTTTTAACTTGCTAATTTGAACTGACTGTAGATTTACAGAAAATTTGTAAAAATATTACAATTTCCGTGTATACCTCACCTAGCTTCCCCTAATGTTAGCATCTTATATAACCATAGTACAATGATCAGAACCAAGAAATTAATATTTGATAAACTACTGTTAATTAAATCAAAAGCCTTACTCATATTTCATCAGCTTTCCCAGTAATGTTCTATTTCTGTTCCATTATATTACCCAGAAAGTACATTTAGTTACTTCTAAGTCTGCGGCTGAGTTCCTTAGTCTTTCCTTGTCTTTCATGCCCTTGTCACTTTTGAAGAGTATTGATCAGTTATTTTGTCTAATGTCCCTCAATTTGGGTTTGCCTAGTGTTTTCTCATGACTGAACTCATGTTATGCTTTTTGGAAGAATATCACAGAAATGAATTCCCAATGTCAATAAGTCATTTATTATTGGTGATGTTGACCTTGATTACTTGGTGAAGGTGGTTTCATCAGGTTTCTCCATTGCAAAGTTACTGTCTTTCCCCTTTTAGTTGATAGATATCTTGGAGGAGATACTTTGAGACTTTGCAAATTGTCCTTACAGTCAGCCACTACTTTTAGTGGATCTTGTCTAGAACAATTATTACTGTGATGTTTTGCAAATGGTGATTTTCCATTTCCCTCTTTACTTCTACACTAATTGGAATTATACTCTAAGGAAGAGCTGCCTCTTCTCCCCCATTCATTTAATCAATGGTACTGTGGACTCCTGGATGTTTATTTTGTTCTGTGGGTTAAAATTCAATAATAGTGTTCCTTTGTTGCTCAAATTCTTACACCTTTGGCTATTAGAAGAGTTCCTTCACGTAGGCTCCTTCATTCTTTCAACAAATCCTCATCTTTTTGTTAGGACTTCCTTACTTTGTGGGACCACAAGATGTTCCGGGTTCATCTTGTGGACTCCTTGCCCCATCTTTGGAAGCAACCACTTCTCCAAGGGGCCTGCCCTGGTTTTTAATTGGAGAATGGTGTTTAGAATCCATGATCTGGGTGCTGTCTTAGTAGGTTTCTTATACATTTTGTATAATAGTGTTCTAAGGTAGGTAGTTAAGACATGGAGACCTGCCATTAGCAGGAAGAAATTAGTTAATTCAACATTTCTCAGCTTAGCTTTTTTTACTTTCACAGGACTCTTCCTCAGCAGCAAAGCTCTTTGACAACAGGTGGAAGAGACAAAGTCTTTAATTAAAAATTGCCATTAGAGACTTCCCTGGTGGTCCAGTGGTTAAGACTCCGTGGTTCCAATGCAGAGGACGGAGGACGAGGTTTCGATCCCTGGTCGGGGAAACTAAAATCCCACATTCTGCACCGTGCAGTCAAAAAAAAAAAAAAAAATTTGTCATTACTTCCTCCCATCCCCCACTCTACAGTATATCTAAATTGAGACATAGGCCAAATATATATCCATATTCAGACCTTGGGTTATGGTGCCTTAATTGAAAGAAATTGGCCCAAAGTAATGTTTCAAATTGTATTTTTATATACTGTCCTGTGGGTTTATACATCCTGCGAAAATTGTGCCCTAAAAAGATTTAGGTGTGGGGACTTTCCTGGTGGCGCAGTGGTTAAGAATCCGCATGCCAGTGCAGAGGACATTGGTTTGATCCCTGGTCTGGGAAGATTCCCACATGCCATGGAGCAACTAAGCCCGTGCACCACAGCTTCTGAGCCCGCACTCTAGAGCCCACGAGCCACAACTACTGAGCCCACTTGCCACAACTACTGAAGCCCACGCATCTAGAGCCCGTGCTCCGCAACAAGAGAAGCCACTTCAATGAGAAGCCCGCGCACCGCAACGAAGAGTAGCCCCCACTCTCCGCAAGTGGGAAAAGCCTGCGCGCAGCAGCGAAAACCCAAGGCAGCCATAAATAAATAAATAAAAAGATGTAGGTGTGGTGGTGGTGGTGGTGGTGGTGTGTGTGAAAGAGGGAGAAAGGCAGTGCGAGAGAGGAAGAGAGAAAGGAAAGCCAGTACAATACCTGGGTTGCAGACATTCTCAGATGAATTTTAGGAGAGGTTACAGATGGAAGTTGAGGACCTGGAAATTGCCAATGTCCTTGAAAAGTCTTTTGTGTACCCCCAAAGACACTTGTACCTGCTATTCAAGGTAATCAGTAATAAACACAAACAGTATAACTCCTATTTGGAAGGTACTGTACCACGATGTATAAATAACACTTCAACAGTGATTTCCTTGGAGTTCACTATCCGTTGGGGAGACACACACAAAATCATTGAGAGCAACGGAAAGAAGACTTTCATTGAAACATAGCAAATTGAACCCATGTTTATTACACACCTAACTAAAATGGTAGAAAAGAAACAAAGAGCATAAACCCATAAGGCAAAGAGAAAAGTAGAGGAGATGAAACATGAGAAATTGCAACTCTTTTGGAAGCTGGATAGTTGATAGAATCCTGAATGCCAACTTAAACAACAAAACAAGGCCAAATTGTTGGTCTACAGTGACAGAAAGTCAACAGTAAGCAAACCAATTTATGCCACAGAACTTTGCAAAGGCTCCAAACTTGATGGTACAATACACTCATCAGCCAAGGTGCAGGGAGTGCTCGAAGACAGAAAGAGTGGTGCTAAGTTTATGTAAGAAACTGTGCCCCTGTGTACTCCTCTCCTGTTTGTGCTGTTTCAGTGGGTTTATTTTTATTATTATTATTTTTTATTACTTGAATGTGACATACTGTGAGTTAGCAGTAGTATACACCTGGGTTCAACCTGCTATGATTAATGAATACTATGTTAATTTAAAATTAAATAGGACATAGTACAAGTTGCCATATGCTACAAGCCACTTGGGTTATAGATAATAAATGCTATTAAACCTCGTTGATAAATCCCCAGCACTGGATCTTACTCTCCCCAAAATTCTGGACAAAATCAAGAATGAAAAACCATGGAACTATTGGGTAACATTTTTACATGGACATTGTGGTATACACTTGATAAAACAATTCCCTTCCTTAAGAAGTCCTGAGGGTACTCTGAAAAGATTGGTTCTGTACTAGGCAAATCCATAGGATCACTAAACATATAAGCCAATACAACTAGATACTTGCACAAAGAAAATCATCCCTAACTAGTTAGCTGCCTTGAGGGGAATCAGTGTGTATGTGGACAAAGGAGAAAACACTCGTTCACATAAAATTTAACAGCTAGTATTAAGTACCTGTCTTTGTCCTCTGAGGATTCATAGGCTATTAAACACTTATAGACATGTCTTAAGTGGTGCAAACTTAAGTCACTAGAGAGCTTAGAGTAGAAAATTGCAGGGAGAGTTCGGTAAAGCCTTTCAAGGGAGGTGTATTTGGCTGAGAAAGAGTTGTTGAGCCCATGCAAATATATATATGTGTGTGATTAATACTCAGATATATAAAATATAGTTAATTGATCAGCTTGTAATCAACATTTAAATGTCCAAGAAAAATTGATTTTTTCACATTTTACTAGATTTATTGGTTTAATATCTTTAACATTATGATAAAAGAATGAGAGATATTATTTCACTTTTTCAGAAGAATAATGAGGGTCACTCCTGGGGACGTTGGTCCTCAGAGCCTTGATACAGCTACTCATCCCCATCACTCTCTGCAAGGCCAGAGGGAACACATCCCCTTACAGTAGAGTCTCTGTTGTATGATTTTTGTGTTCTTGTTTGTAATTTATGCAAGCCTAACACAATTATACTAACTTAACACATTAAAGATGAGAGTGGAAAGGAGGTGACATATGAGAGATATTGAGAAGGTAGAAATGACAGAATTTAGCGATCAGTTGATTTTGGTGGTAAGAGAGGTATACCTAGGAAAGTTTCAAGATCTGTTGTCTGGATGACTGTATAATAAAAGTATTCATTTCAGTATAATTATAACAATAATAGCAACTGCTACCTTGGCAAATATAAACTGACGCTAGCAATGGGAGAAACGTCAAACTATTTTTAACATAATGGAATATTACAGTTTGTGAAAATTTTCAGATACCACTTGGGTATCTGAAAATGTGTCTATAGAGTTTGATAGTGAACAAGTTGCTAATAGTTATCATATTTGGGTGGTAAGATTATAAATTACACTTTTTATTTCCTTACTTTCCAATTTTATTTTCTTTCTTTCCTTCTTCCTTTCCTTCTTTCTTCCTTTCCTTCTTTCTTCCTTCCTTCCTTCCTTCCTTCCTTCCTTCCTTCCTTCCTCCCTTCCTTCCTTCCTTCCTTCCTTTCTTTCCTTCTTTCTTTCTTTCCTTCTCTCTCTCTCTCTTTTTCTTTCTTGTGTGGCTTGCAGGTCCCCAAAGAGGGACTGAACCTCGGCCACGGCAGTGAGTGCCGAGGCCTAACCACTGGGCCGCCAGGAAATTCTCTTCAATTTTCTTTTTAAAACTTTATGAGATGCACTTGACCTACAATAATCTGCACATGTTTAAAGTGTATAATTTGATGGATTTTGACATATGTATACACTCATGAAATCATCACCACAAGCGAGATAATTAAACCTTGCCCCACCAAGTGTCCATGTGCCCTTTTGGAATCCTTCCCACCCATTCCTCTTTGCTTACCCTATCCCCCACCAATCCCCAGACAACCACAAATATAGTTTATTTAACTATGGAATAGTTTGCATTTTTTGAATTTATATAAATAGAATTATATAGTATGTACATTTTTGGTCTGCCTTCTTTCAGCATAATTATTTTGGGAATCATTCTTGTTCTTATGGCTGTCAACAGTTCATTCCTTTTTATTGATAGTAGTATTCCACTGTATGGATATACCAGATTCGTTTATCCATTCATGTATTGATGGACATTTAGACTGTTTCTAGTTTTTGGCTATTACAAATAAAGCTGCTATGAACATTCATGTATAAGTCTTTGTGTGGATATATGCTTTCATTTCTCTCGGGGAAAGTCCTAGCGGGGAATTATTAAATATACTATGAACCCTATAAACCAATAAAATAACAAAAGGAAGCACTATAGCTAATAACCCAACAAAGGAAATAAATGGAATTCAAAAAAAAAAAAGTAAAAGAGGAAAAGAAAACAAACTCAAATGGGACAAATAGACAATAAATATCAACATGACAGATTTAAACCTAATCATGTCTGTAATCGCATTATATATAAATGATCTAAGCACTCCAATTAAAAGTTAGGGATTATCGGATTGGATAAAAGAGCAAGACACGCTGCCAACCAGAAATGCACCTTAAATATAAACACACACATAGGTATACTAACACTAATAAAAGGAAAACTAGAGAGACTATATTAATATCAGACCAGTAGATTTCAGAAGAAAGAATATTACCAGGGCCAAAGAAAGTCACTGTGTATGACAATGTGGTCAATTCATCAGGAGGACATAATGATCCTAAACATTTATACATAATAACAGATTTTTAAAATATGTGAAGTAAAACTGATGGAAATAATAAAATGAGAAATAGACAAATCCACAAGTATAGTCAAAGATTTCAATACCGATACTCAGTAACTGGCAGAACAAGTAGATAGAAAATCACTAAGGGTATAGAAGACTTGAACAATTCAACCAACCAATTTGACATAATTAGCATTTATAGAACACTCCATCCAACAATAGCAGAATACACATTCTTTTGAAAGTGCATCCAGAATATTTACTAAGGTAAGCCCATATTCCAGATTGTAAAACAAGTCTCAATAAAGCTAAAAGGATTCAAGTCAACTGAAAGAATTTTTTTGAATATTTATTTATTTGGCTGTGTCAGGTCTTAGTTGCAGCACACGGCATCTTTGCTGTGGCATGCAGGATCTTTCGTTGCGGCATGAGGGCTCTCCAGTTGCTGCTCTCTAGAGCTCTTGAGCTTACTTGCCCTACGGCATGTGGGATCCTAGTTTCCTCACCAGAGATTGAACCTGCGTTCCCTGCATTGGAAGGCGGACACTTAACCCCTGGACCACCAGGGAGGTCCCTGAAAGAAATTTTTTAAATTAACTTTTATTGGGGTATAGTTGATTTACAATGTTGTGTTAGTTTCTGCTGTACAGCAAAGTGAGTCAGAGTTATGAGTTTTATTCAAGGTCTTACTGAGGACTATAGCCCAGCAGACAGCTACTCAGTAGCTCTGAGTAAACTGCTCCGAAGAGGTGGGAGAGAAGCCAGTTTATATGTGATATTTTTGGCACTCAAGTATACATCTTGGTAAAAGATAGATATCTCATGATGTCTATACGATTTTAGTGCTTTCCTATGTGTGGGAAGATGCAAGAATCTGAGTTCATTAAAATTCTTCCTGAGATATACATCTAAGGGGCCTCCTTGTCAAAAGTGCAGAGCATCCTGATATCGTCATTTCCTCTGTCTGAAGCACGGACTGCACTGTCTATGAGTGTCTGCAGCAGGTTAATCCCTATAGAATTGGGTGGTGAGCAAAAATGCTCTTTTGTTTTTCTTTGTTTACAGTACAGACAAGGTTTATCTGACCACAGTGGAATTAAACTAGAAACCAATATCAGAAACATCTCTAGATAATTCCCCAATATATGGAAACTGAATAACAACACTTCTATATAACTCACGGATCAAAAATGAACTCATTCATACTTCCCTGGTGGCACAGTGGTTAAGAATCCGCCTGCCAATGCAGGGGACATGGGTTCGATCCCTGATCCGGGAAGATCCCACATGCTGCCTAGCAGCTAAGCCCGTGCGCCACAGCTACTAAGCCTGCACTCTAGAGCCCACAAGCCAGGACTACTGAGCCCTCGTGCCGCAACTACTGAAGCCCAAGTGCCTAGAGCCCGTGCTCTGCCACAAGAGAAGCCACTGCAATGAGAAGCCTGCGTACCACAAAGAGAAGCCCGCGCACCGCAATTAAGCCCATGCACCGCAATGAAGAGCAGCCCCCGCTCACCGCAACTAGAGAAAGCCCGTGTGCAGCAACGAAGACCCAATGCAACCAAAAATAAATAATAAATTAATTTAAAAAAATGAACTCATAAACTCAAAAGGAATATTACATATATATATATATATATATATATATATATATATATATAGGCCACTCCGCCCAGCTTGTGGGATACTAGTTCCCTGACCAGGGATCGAACCTGGGACCTCAGCAGTGAAAGCACAGAGTCTTAACCATTGGACAACCAGGGAAGTCCCCCAAATACTTTTTTTTTCCCAAAAATACTTTTAACTAACCAAAGATGAAAGCAGAACATTTGTGGGATGCTTCTGATGCATACTTAGGGAAAACTAATAGCACTAAATATTAGAGAAAAAGAAAGTTCTCAAAACAACGACTTCAGCTTGCACCTTAAGAAACTAGAAAAAGAAGAGGGAATAAATCCCAAAACAAACAGAAGAAAGGAAATAATAAAGATCAAGAGCAGAGATCAATGAAATAGAAAACAAACCATAGAGAAAGTCAATGAATCTAAAAGGTAGTTCTATGGGAATTCCCTGGCAGTCCAGTGGTAAGGACTCCTCGCTCTCACTGCCGAGGGCCTGGGTTTGATCCCTAGTCAGGGAAATAAGATCTCACAAGCCCCTCAGTGTGGCCAATAAATAAATAAAATGAGATAAAATAAAATAACATAAAAGGTAAAAAAAAAAAATAACATAAAAGGTAGTTCTAAGAGAAGATTAATAAAATCAATAAATCTCTAGCCAGACAGCTCAGAACAAAAAGAGAGAAGAGGCAAATTACCAATATCAGAAATAGAGAGATGCTATCACTACAGATTCCACATATATTAAAAAGACACTAAGGGAATAGTAAGACAACTTTACTCATTTAATAAATTAGGTAAGGGCTGCCCTGGTGGCACAGTGGTTGAGAGTCCACCTGCCGATGCAGGGGACACGGGTTCGTGCCCCAGTCCGGGAAGATCCCACATGCCACGGAGCATGTGAGCCATGGCCGTTGAGCCTGTGCTCCACAACGGGAGAGGCCACAACAGGGTGAGAGGCCCACATACCCCAAAAATAAATAATAAAATAAATTAGGTAAAATGGAAAAATTCCTTGAAACCCGAACTAACAAGTTTCACTCAAGAATAAACAGATGAACTAAATACTTGTATATTTATAAAGGAATTGAATTTTTAGTTAAAAAATTTCCCACAAAGAGAACTCACATTTTCAAAAATGTGATTTCGTACTTTTATAAACATTTAAATTTATACATGAAATAGAAAATATTGTCTAATTTTTCCTTTGGAATTCTTCTTTGACCCATGGGTTATATAGAGTGTATTATTCAGTTTCCATATATTAGGGGATTTTCCAGAGATGTTTCTGTTATTGATTTCTAGTTTAATTCCACTGTGGTCAGATATAATACCTGGAAATATCTTGTATGACTTGAATTCTTTTACCTTTATTGAGACTTGTTTTACAATCTGGAATATGGACTACATTAGTAAATACACTTTAGTAAATGTTCTGAGTGCCCTATGAAAAGAATGTATATTCTGCTATTGTTGGGTGGAGTCTTCTATAAGTGTTAATGTACACAGGTTATGCATGTGGATAAGGACTGGAAATGAAATTGAACCAATATTAAAAAAATGTAGACTTTACTGTTCATTAGTGAGTTTTTTTTCCTGTGTAAATTGCTTGAAATCATATGAAGGAAAACTATGGTTTGGATTGGTATAACTACCCTCCTAGATGGTTCCCAAAGATCCTATTTCCTGTTGTTTATGGCCTTGTATAGTCCCTTCCCACACTGAATAAAGGCTAACCAAAAAAAAAAAAAAAAAAAAAGAATAAGGGCTAACCTCTGTGACCAGTAGAACAGTACAAAAGTGACAGTGTGTGACTTCAGAGGCTAGGTCATAAAAGGCATTGCAGTTTCTGCCTTGTCTCTTGAAACATTCACTCTAGGATGAACCAGCCTCTGTGGTATGAGGATACTCAAGCAACCTTGTAGAAAGACTCTTATGGAGAGGAACTGAGTCCTCCAAGCAACAACCAGCAACAACCTGCCAGTCACATCCAGGAGCCACCTGGGAAGGAGGTCCTCCATCCGGAGTTAAGTCTTCATATGACTACAGCCTCTTAAGAGACCCAAGCCAGAACTGTCTAGCAAAGCCACACCTGAATTCCTGACCCACAGAAATTGTGAGAGATAATAATTGGTTATTGTTGTGTTAAGCCACTAAGTTTTGAGCAATTTGTTATGCAATAATTTTAAAAACCTAATGCTCATATATTTTAAAGTAAACATTTATTCAAAGACCACATTCAAGCTTCCGCTCATCTCCTTTGAGAAGTTTTTCCTAGACAACCTAGCTGAAATAACCCCTGAACTCATTCTATCCCTTTGCTCTGCTTTTTGTTCTTTATATTTATACCCAGAAATTTAGAGTTGTGTGTGTGTGTTTGTGTGTGTGTCTTTCTTCTCCACTAAAATGGAAGCCCCATGAGAACAAGGACTATTTGTTCACTACTGCCCCTAAGACCGAGAGTGCTTAGAATGCTACCTGGTGTATCATAGGCACTCTACCAATCATTGTTGAAAGAATGAATAAATTAATAATAACAAAATCATTAATATTCTCATTTGCCTTAATAGTATACTTGGATTTTATTTTGGGGATGCAGATATGTATAGAGACTATGAGCAATGTGTGAATTTGTACTAACTACTTTTCTTAATGTTTGAATTAGGATCATTTTTACAGCAACATTTTTTGTTGATCCCCTTTTCTTAACAAGGCATTGTGGTAGGCAGCCTCTAAAATGGCTCCCAATGACTTTTGAGTCCTGGTATTCATGTCCTTGTACAGTCCCCTCTCACACTGGATAGGGCTGACTTGTGCAACCAATAGAATATTGCAGAAATGAATGGGACTTCTGATCATAAAAGACATTGGAAATTTTAAATGGAATATCTCATTCCAACTGAATTTCTTCAAACAATTTAAAAAATGAAAAAGAGGCTTTAACCCAAGTTTCTGAGTGACTCATTATGCAAGCAAGGAAAGTCATTGACTGATGGCAGGTTCATTACCTCATGTTTGATTGTAGCAGCCAAAGAAATATATCCACAGAAAATAAACTTAAGATTATTAGCCTTTCTGTGAGAACAGTTACTCAGAGCTGAAGACATTGAGAGCAACATCAATAGTCAATTAAGACACAAGCTAAGTCATATCGACTGGTTTTCCTTGACTCTTTAATGTTTTTGTAATAGCTTCTTGAGATATAATGAACATGCCATACAATTCACCCATTGAAACTATACAATTCAGAGCTGTACAACCAACAACAGAATCTATTTTTGAACATTTTTATCACCCTCAAAAGAGACCTTGTACCCATTAGCAGTCCTTACCCATTTCGCCCCCAGGCACCCAGCCATAGGTAACCACTAATCTGTTTCGGTCTCTGTAGATTTGCCTATTATCAACATTTCATATAAATGGAAGCATACTGTGTATTGTCCTTTGTGCTGACTTCTCTCAGTCAGCATAAAGTTTTCAAGGTTCATCTATAGTGTAGCATATATCAGTATTTCATTTCTTTTTATTGCCAAATAATATTCTATTGTATGGACATGCCACATTGTTTATCCATTCATTAGTTGGACATTGATGTTGTTTTCCATCTTTTGGCTATTATGAATAATATTGCCATGGACATTCATGTGCAAGTTTTTTGAGGACTTTTAAAAATTCTCTTGGGTGTATTCTTAAAACTCTGGGTTATATGGTAACTTTATGCTTAACCTTTTGAGGAAAGCCAAAACAAAACAAAACAAAACCTCTGTGCATTTTTCAAAAACTGGGTATTTGTCTTTTGTCTTTTCACTTTGTTGATGTTTGTCCTTTGAAGCACAAAACTTTTTAATTTTGTCGAAGTCCAGTTTATGTTTTTCTTTTGTTGCTTGTACTTTTGGTGTCATATCTAATCTAATAAACCATTGAAGATTTATGCCTATGTTTTCTTTTAAGAGTTTTATAGTTTTAGCTTTTACAATTAGGGCTTGGATTCATTTTGAGCTGATTTTTGTATGTTGTGAAGTAGGAGTCCAATGTCATTCTTTTGTATATGGGTATCCAGTTGTCCCAGCACAAGTTGTTGAAAAGACTATTGTTTGCCAATTGAATTGTCTTAGAATCCTTGTTGAAAATCAACTGGCCATAAATATGAGGACTTATGTCTAGACTTTCAATCCTATTCCATTCATATATATGTACTTGACTCTTGATGAGTACACAGAAGTTACTGATACCAGTCAGTTGCTTATTCAAGAAATCAATGTTGAGTTTGAAGAATTACCACTAAGAGTAGTCTGTGTGGGACAACTACACATGAGAATATTTTCAAAGAAGTTGAGGAAACCCTAATTCAGTATAACCTGCCGTTGAGCTGAATAAGATGTGTTATAATTGATGGTGGTACCAATATGTGTGGAGGAGAAAAAGCTTAGTTGGACAGATTTACAAAGCTTTTGAAAATGTAAGGTGTTTAAAGCCTGTTGCAAATACTTGAATTTATCATGTGTCATCAGACCAACATTATCAACAGTGAATTTCATTTGCTCTTCTGGACTTAACCACCACGTGTCCCAGGAATTTTTTTAGAAATAAACCTGAATATTCTGACTTGCTGTACCACAGAGCAGTTTGATGGCTTAGTAATGGTAAAGTATTATTGTGATTATTTGAGCTCTGGACTGAGATAGAAATTTTTTAAATTGTGGTAGAATACATATAAAATAAAATTTAACATCTTAACCGATTTTTAATGTACAGTTCAGTGGTATTAAGTACATGCACATTATTGTGCAACCATCACCACTATCCATCTCCAAAACTTGTTTCATCTTGCAAAACTGAAACTCTATACCCATTAAACAATAATTCCGCATTTCCTCCACCCCAGCCCCTGACAACTGTATTCTCCTATCTGTCTCTATGAATTTAACTACTCTTGGTATCTCTTATAAGTGGAATCATACAGTGTTTGTCTTTTTGTGACTGGCTTATTTCACCTAGCATAATATCCTCAAGGTTCATTCATGTTGTAGCATGTGCAAATTTCTCTTCCTTTTTAAGGTTGAATAATATTTTGTTAATGAATATACCACATTTTGCTTATCCATTCATCCATCAATGGACACTTGGGTTGCTTCCACCTTTTGGCTATTGGGAATAATGTTGTCAGATGGAAGTTTTTGTGAATAAGTGCCCTCAACGACTGTTGAACACTAAATGGCTTGGAAATTAACTTTTACTGAAGACTCAATAATGCTTATTAACAAGTTCAACCTAAGTTACAAGGCAAACTGTTTATATATGAAATTTTACTGCAGACAAGTCATTTCAGCAACAACTTTTTTTGAATCACAATATCAAGTTGTTTTGTATACTTCCTGTGCTGTTCAAAGTTATAAGTAAAATGTCTATTACCATACAGATTTGCAGCATATATTTTTTCTAAGCTTGAACTACAGTGCCCATGGAGGTTTCTGGACTTTGTGGCAGTGAAAGCATGGAGTCCTAACCACTGGACCACCAGGGAATTCCCAGCAATGAATATTCTTAACTAATATCACATGCCAGTGTATTGATATCAGTATTTGGCAGTACCTATCTGTGTGAAAAGATGTTTTCAAAATTAAATACATAAAACTTTACAACAGATAAACATTAACAGAAGAATATCTGAAATCACACTTGATGATAGGAAATATTAACTTTGAATCCCAAGTAAGTGAAATGTTATCCCCGCTCCCTGCCGAAAAAGAAAAATTATTATTCTCATTAGTAGACTTGAATTACAAAGCTTAATTACTACATTTTGAATTTCATGAAAAATTGACAGAAAAAAATTTTAACCTATTATGTACCTACACGAAATCTTTGATTTTTGCCACTTGGCCTGTAAAGCCTAAAATATTTACTATCTGGCCTTTACAGAAAAAGAATACTACTCAGCAATAAGAAGGGATAAATTACTGAGACATGCAACAACGATAGATGGATCTCAAAGGCATTATGCTAAGTGAATGATCCCAGAAAGAAAGAGAGAGAAAAGAGCTAAAGATCAAGTCTTGAGACACCTCTATTCAGAAGTCAGGGAAAGGGAAAGGATCTCCTGCAAATGAGACTGAAAAGCAGCAGCCAGGAGGGAAACTTGGAGAGTGTGGCCTCTCAAAAACCAGGAGAAGAAAGTGTCTCAAACAAGAAAAAATGGTTAACTGTGTTAAACACTAGTAAGGTAAAGACAAAGATTCAACTTTTGGATTTGACAGTGTGGGAACTGATGGTGATCTTGGAGTTTCAGTGGCATGCTGGTAGCGGAAAAGATAGAGAGGAAAAGGTTAAAAAAATTAAATAATGCATCTGAAAATGTTTAGCTTTGTGCCCGGCACATAGTATGTACAGTAATTATCATTGAAGCAGACATGGATATTGCCCGCCCATGTCCCTCACCTCTACCATTTCAGGAATATCAGTGTAACTCTGAATTATGCAGATGTTCCTGATTTTATTTGCCTGAAAAATGTCTCTGGCTGCTGTAGTTTGCTCTACTTACATGTAACAGGCCGAAGTTGCTAGAAAGCCCTCAACAGTGATCAACAGGAGTAGTTATATAAATACTCCAGGGACTTCCCTGGTGGCACAGTGGTTAAGACTCCGGGGTCCCAGTGCAGGGGGCCCGGGTTCAATCCCTGGTCAGGGAACTAGGCCCCGCATACCGCAATCAAGAGCCCGCATGCAGCAACTAAAAGATCCCGCGTGTCTCAGCGAAGAGGCTGCACACGGCAAGGAAGATACCGCACACGGCAAGGATGATCCTGCGTGCTGCAGCTAAGACCCAGCGCAGACAAATAAATGAATAAATAAATAAATAATAATAAAAAAAGTACTCCAGCTTCCTTGCCCCTCAGATGTGGTAACTGAGATATGTGTTCTCCAGTGTTCCCCAGAAGGATTACGAATGGGAAAACCTGGTACTTGTGCAATTTGAAACAACCATCCCCCAGAAATTTGATTCATAATCATGACACCTCATGTAACAGTGAAGATTTGGACTGATCATGGTTCTAGATGTTAATGTTCTCCAACTCAGGCTGAAAAATGGCTGCAAAGTCAGACACTGAGAATTGAAACTGTCTGTATCCACATGGATTACTATCAACATTAAATATCTACATGGATTACTGTCAACATTAACATAATTTTATTATTTCATTGTCATCTTCAACATTACTACTATTCCAGGAACATTGGACCAGGAACAGAAAAATTGCAACTTTTCATTTCAGAAACTTCTCAAAGTCTCATTTAAATGAACAAAAACCTAGTCAACTTTTCAATAGATGACTTAATTTTACTTATTTATTTGGCTGCGCCACGCGGCTTGCAGGATCTTAGTTCCCCAACTAACTAGGGATCGTACCCCGGGCCTCCCGCAGTGGGAGACCAGAGTCCTAACCACTGGACTGCCAGGGAATTCCCTATTTATTTTTATTGAGGTGTAGTTGATTTACATTGTTGTGTAGTTTCTCCTGCACAGCAAAGTGATTAGGTTATATATATTCTTTTTCATATTCTTTTCCATTATGGTTTATTGTGCGACATTGGATATAGCTCCCTGTGCTATATGGTAGGACCTTGTTGTTTATCCATTCTATAGACAACAGTTTGCATCTGCTAACCTCAAACTCCCAACCCATACCTTCCCCATTCAACAGATGACTTTAAATGACAGTTTACACTGTGTGGTGGGCAGAATAATGGCCCCTCAAAGGTGTTTACGTACTAATCCCTGGAACCTTTGAATATGCTATGTTACATGCAAAATGGAATTAAGGTGGCAGATGGAATTAAGGTTACTAATTCAGCTGACCTTAATATAGAGAGATTATCCTAAATTATTTGAGTTGGTCTGCAGTAATCACAAGGGTTCTCAAAAGCGGAAGAGGGAGGCAGAACAGAAGGTCAGAGGATGTGATTTAAGAAGGAGTCAACCAGCCCTTGCTGACTGTGAAGATGGATGAAGGGGGTCACAAGCCGAGGAATGTGGGCAGCCTCTAGAAGATGGAAAAGAGCCTCTGGAAAGGAGCAGTCTTGCCAACACTCTGATCTTAACACAGGGAGACCTGTGTCAGACTTCTGAGTTATAAAATTGTAAGATGATAAATTTGTGTTATTTTAGGCCTCTAAGTTTGTGGTAATTTGTTAAAGCGGCAATAAAAACTAACACACTCTCAAGACTCTTTAAAACCTTTACCTTGCTGTGTGTTCTAATCCTAATCTATTATACCATGATTCTTATCCAATCCTAATCAAGCCCCCTAAACTGAAAAACCCCCTTAGACCAGACCCCAAAACCTTATATGTGTTCCAATTTCCCCTTGGAAATGCTACTGAAAACATCAAGGCACTGGTCTCTTTTATCAGTAAGTAATAAACTCAACTTTGCCTTATCAACCCACCATTTTGGGGCTATTTTTTTTGGTGCCAGCATTTGATCATCGTTTTATCCATATGCCTAGAACAGTACCTGCTATATAGTAGATGTTTCATAAACATTTGATACATAATGAATAAATTATTTGAGTTTCTAAAATAACATAGAATAATATTTATGTAGATATATTTACGACAGTAATTCCTATGTCTAGAAGTGACTTTCAGAAAATCATTTTAAAGACTGAGTGAAACCTTGTACGTGGATGTTTATATGTTTTATTCATAATCATTAAAAACTGGAAGCAACCCAAATGTCCTTCAATGGATGAATGCCTAAACAGGCTATGTTATAGTAATAGAATACTACTCAGCAATAGGAAGGGATAAATTACTGAGACACGCGACAACGATAGATGGATCTCAAAGGCATTACGCTAAGTGAACAAAGGCAGACTTAAAAGGCTACATACTGTATGATTCTATTCATGTGATATCCTGGAAAAGGTAAAAGTATAGGGACAGAAAGCACATCAGTGGTTGCCAGGAACTGGGGTTGAGGTGAGGCATTCATTACAGAGGAGCAAGAGTGAATGTTTGGGGGTAAAGGAAATGTTCTATATCTTGATTGGGGTGGTGGTCACATAGCTGTATGCATTTGTCAGAACTCATAGAACCATACATTGAAAAGGATAAATTTTACTGTATGTAAATTTTATTACTTTTTAATTTTTTATTGAACTATAGTAGATTTACGATGTTGTCTTAGTTTCTGGTGTACAGCAAAGTGACTCAGTTATATATATATATTCTCTGTATGTAAATTATACCTTCACAAAAATCTGACTTAAAAACACCCCAGAACTCTACTGAGAATTGCTGCTGTAACAATATATACTGAATACTTTGTTCAAATATTGCCTGTTAATAAAAGTCATATTTTTCTTTGAGATTATTTTCTCTTAAAGTTCTATGGTTTGTATTTTCTGATTACACCAAACTGTGCAGTTGACTTACATTGTTCTAGAACATGAAGTTAGAGACAGAAAAGTCACTTTGTTAAAATGGATGCATCTGATTAAATAAAATGACAGAGTATTAAAATGTTACGAGTTGAGAAATATATAATTAGGAATTTTTTCTCTCATTGCTAAAAGGGAAAGAAATTCCTATTTGCAGAATAATTCCAAAGGAAAGTCTATTTTTTCCAACCCAGGCCCCCTTTTGTTTTTCGTTTTTTTTTTTGGCTGCGTTGGGTCTTCGTTGTTGCGCACAGGCACTCAGTAGTTGTGGTGCGTGGGCTTCTCAATGCGGTGGTTTCTCTAGTTGTGGAGCACAGGCTCTAGGCACATGGGCTTTAGTAGCTGTGGCTCGTGGGCTCTAGAGCGCAGGCTCAGGAGTTGTAGCACACAGGCTTATTTGCTCCGCATGTGGGATTTTCCCAGACCAGGGATCGAACCCGTGTCCCCTGCACTGGCAGGCGGATTTTTAACCACTGTGCCACCAGGGAAGTCCCCTCTTTTGGTTTTTAAGTAAGGTCTCATTTATATTGAAAAATTATTGTGATAATTTATGGAACCAAAAGCATATTATCTTTTGGTTAGCCAAGTAACATCTACACCAGAATAAGTAAAGGAATATTCTTGTAAAGTTTATGACATATCTTCAATGTTTTAATACTTCTTTAATTGTGTAAAATGATAATCTTTCTTGTTGTCAGTCTCCATCTTCCCTCCCTTCCTATACAGGCTTGTAAATCTTCCAAGGCAGAATACAAAAGATAACACGTGAAATTGGCATTACATCTACGGAGGACAATTTGGCAATCTCTATCCAAACTGAAAATACCTTTTGATTTAAAGATTGCAGTCTAATGAGTTATTGGTATACTTATCCATTTTATGAGACTATTAGTTGCGGCTTAGTTTGTAATTTAGTAATGGCTTGGCAACAACCTAAATGTCCACCTGTAGGAGATTGGTTGAAATAGATATTTGCATACAATGGAATATTATACTGCCCCTAGGAAGAATGAGACAGTTCTTTACACAGTGATATGGAAAGATATCCAGGATATTTTAAGTGAAAAAGGAAGGAACTTAACAGTGTATATAGTACGTTATCTTTTGCATAAAAAGAGGTACATATAAGTGTATTTTAATATATATTTACAACATATCTTGGGAAGGCTACATTAGAAAATGTTAAGTGATTGCCTCCGGAACTGGAGTAGTTGAAGGGCAGGGATGGGACTGCCAATTATTTTTCACTATATTTTGTCACAGTTCATTTTGAGTTTTGCATGAAATCATTTCCTAATTTATATAGATAGATAAAAATCTATATAGAGTTTAGCTTAAAAGAATATGTGGTCACTTCAGAATTTTAAAAAGAAAAATATTATACTACTATTGCTGCTGATGAATTACCAGCTTTTAGGGCTAATAAAAACATTTTCATATGCACACTCTGTATAGTTTATCATAAAGTTCCTCAAAATCCTTGAATTTTATTTTAAAAAATCTTTTAAATGCTTGCTTCAAAATTAGTAGAGAGTGAAAAAAACACCTTCATGAGGCTCCTTCATGGAAAGAAAACAGATAAGAAACAGGAAATTATAAAGTGTTTTCCAAAAAAATGAACCCAAAGTAGTTTCTCTGGACAGTTACCGTACTGGGTTTTATGAGACCCTTTGAAAATCCTGTCTAATCTATAACTATGGCTTTACTCTCAATTAAATTATAGTTTGCCCTGACTGGCAGGATGTTAAGAACTGAAGAAAAGTGTTCGGAATGATATCTTGAAAAGAAGTATTAACAGTAGAAGATGTTTAGATGATCAAGAAAAAGGGCTGGCTTGGCTTCGTCTGAGAAGTTCAAGCGAGGTTCTAGGCGGCCTCCTGCAGAGAAATTCCCAGCGGACTTCCTTTTCCGGCCGGACCTGTCGAGGGCCGCCGCACTGACTCCGGTCTTCGACGGCAGCACCGCACCACGGGCCTGCGAGCTTCGACCACACCCTCAGGAGGGCCGGACTGCCTGACCTCCTGAGCCCCAGAACTAATAGATCCGGCTCCACCCGGCCCCGCCCTTCTGAACCTCGCTAGCGGCTACGCGCTGGAGGGTGTGCGCGCCGAAGTGTGCGCGCGTGAAGCGTGCGCGCGCGAAGTGTGGAGGCCCGATCCTGCCGGTCCCTCCCTGTCAGACGCGGCCGCCGGGCTCAGGGGCTCGGACCTAGGCCACCTGGGCCAGTACCCGGCCAGCCCGGCGTCGTCGGAGCACGTCACCACCTCCAGCGTCACCTCCCGGCGCTGTAGGATCCGCAACCCTCCGCTTTTCTGACGGGGAGGGGCGCGGCGTCGCCACGTGACGCCTCGTCCCCGCCCGGGCCTGGTCACATGGGTGGCGCGGCCGCTGCGTCAGTCACTGTCCTGGTTGCGGGAGTCGAGCGCCGTCGCTGCCGCCGCCAGCGGACGGGGCGGGGGATCCCTGTGCCAGGTCCTCGTCAGCCCGCCCCTGCCTCCTCAGCCAGCCGTCCCGGTCTGGGCTCGACAGTCATGGAGCGGGGCGGAACCTCCGCCTGTGCTGTGTGAGGTGCGTCGCCACCGCCGCCGCCTGCGCTTTTCGAGACCTGCCGAACCCCTGCCGCCGCCCGGAGCTCCTCGCCCTTGTCAGTTTGTCGCCGCCCCCCGAGCGGGTTCGAATGCGCGTCCGGTGAAGGTGCAGGCCCGGCGCCGCCTCTGCCGCAGCCGGGAAATGGTTCGGGCCTAGCGGAGCCGGGACTGGAGGTGAGAAGAGCAGACAGACGGACTGAGGGCCGGGCCCGGCCGCGGGGAGGGGCTGGGGGGAGGGGAGGACAGGGTCCGTTTGGGGGCCCGGAGAGACTCTTCGGGCTAGGGCTGCTCGAGACGGCTTCCCTCGTCTTCGCGTTCCACCCCCGACCCTCAAAAATACAAATTAATTAAAAAGGCTAACCCAGTCCTAACAAAAATTACCAGAAATCAGTCTTTTCACTGTTTCTCCTTTCCCCTTTCGTCCATTAATCCATTCCTTCCCTCAGAAATTCCATCGACTGATCTGTTACTTTTTAATACCCTTCTCAATTTCAAGTTATTTCTAGTTAAAGAGAAAATAGGCCTAGGTTCTGGCTATCATTACCCAACTAGTTCTCGCTTTCCTTCTCGCGATCCTGCGTACGTCCTCCTCCACCTCCTCCTCCACCACCTCCTCCTCCTCCTCCTCCTCCTCCTCCTCCTCCCCGCCCCCCCCCGCAAAAAAAAAAAAAAAGGAAAAAAATTTCCGCCTTCGACTGGCGAAGGGGGTTGACTAAAAATGGGAATGTGGGGGTGTAATACTTGAATACCCCCCCATAACTTCAGAATCGGTTAGCTAGTTACCCCGATACCTTGCATTTGGATATTGATGTGTAGGCCTTTTCTCCAGCTGCCTGTGCCCGGGGTTAATCTCGTAATTGACGTCAGTGCTTTGTTCCTTCCACTTTGCTGTTCCTTCCACTCTTTGAGGATGGATCATGGGATATAGGAGTTTGAGTTGTATTCTTATTGCCTTTTCTTTCACAAACGGTATCATTTGTAGGAATGATACAAAGGTGCAAATTTGTACAAAGATACAAATCTGAAATGCTTTTGTATGGAGTTCAAACTAAGACGAAGAGTTCGATTTAGGGTTCTCACGGTCACTTGCAATTAAGAATTGTGCGATTTCTTTTCAGCTGGCCTGTTGGAGATTTTAAACTAAGGCCAGTCCCTTTTCCAGTTACCACTGTTTTTCCTTACAGAATCTAAGCGATAGTTCCTTGTGAATAGGATGTTTGTAAATGTGACGTTTAAAATGTCTTGTTTTTGAGGGTTCAGATGTTAAAAGCGCAAAGCTTTGTTTCCATATTGATTCTGCAAAGCTTTGTAAAGTGCTCCTTTTATTTAACTGTCCTTTAACTTATCAAAATTGAAATATGAAAACTTTCTTAATTTGACATTTAATAAAGAGCCTCTGTGGCCTGTGAATCTTGCCTAGAATCATCTTTGGTTTTACGTGTATGAAGAAGTGTTGGCAAGTGGCCATCTGGTTTTTAACAAAGCTGGCTTCTTTAAATTGCTCAGGTTTATTTTACTCATTCATCAATGCCTCCTTCAGTCTCCAAACATTAAAAAAAAATCTTAAGAAGTTATTTTAAATTATCTTTTAGCATTAACTTACCTGAGGCAATAAAAAAAAAATTTTTTTTTTTTAACACCAGCATTTTCATTCAGTTTGTGGTGGCTTGCAGGCTGACGGCTTTGGTTTTTGTTAGCTCTACTGGAACAGTAGGCAGATTTTGCTTTAAATAAAATTCTGTGTCAAGTGGAGGCAAGATAGGATGTTTGTGAGTGACCAAACTTTTACTGTTTGATTTAAAAAAAAAAAGAGCTTAGCTGTGATTATTCAAAAATGCTCTACAGTTTTGAGGTGTAAAGGTGATTCTACAGTGCTTTGAAGCTGTGTAATTAAGCATTCTTAAAGATAGCATATTTTCATTCAGCTTCAGTTTCTTCTTGTCAGATGATGTACATTCCCTTCTCTGTGCTCTTGAGATACTGTACCCCCTTTGTGACAGTTGATGCATTCTGCTTTGTATTGTAATTTTTTTTATAGATCTGTCATGTCTTTAGAGCAAGAACTATATTTATACCTCTTTGTGTCCTTCCCAGTATTTTATACAATTACTAGGTTGAATTTGAATGTGATATCCAACCCAAGATTTCACAAAAGGGTACTCTTAAAAAAAAAAAGCTGTATGAGCAAGTGATCAGTATTTATTTGTAGGGGAAAAAGTAGCTATCAGCTACAGAAGATGACAGAAGGTGAAGCCTTCTAAAATTATGTATCTTACATTTTTTTTAAGAGTTAAGGTAAATGTCATGGTTTTATGTGTACCTGAGAGGAACAAAGAAAACAGGTATTCTTTTGTGGCCACCTACTGGTTTAGAATGAAGTCCAAAATGTATGAGGCCTTCTCTTCATAGTATTTTTCATAAAAATCAAAGAGGTAGTCTTTTTTTTAATATAAATTTATTTATTTATTTATTTATGTCTGTGTTGGGCCTTCATTGCTGTGCGCGGGCTTTCTCTAGTTGCTGCTAGCGGTGGCTACCCTTTGTTGCGGTACCAGGCTTCTCATTACCGTGGCTTCTCTTGTAGCTCTAGGTGCGCAGGTTTCAGTAGTTGTGGCACGCGAGCTCAATAGCTGTGGCTCGCGGGCTCTAGAGTGCAGGCTCAGTAGTTGTGGCGCACGGGCTTAGTTGCTCCACGGCATATGGAATCTTCCTGGGCCAGGGCTTGAACCCGTGTCCCCTGCATTGGCAGGCAGATTCTTAACCACTGCGCCACCAGCGAAGTCCCCAAAGAGGTAGTCTTAAATATCGAAGGCACACCTGGACAGTGACCCAGAAGTGCAGTGTGTATTATAAAAATTGATAACTTAGATTTGATTTTATTTTACTTTTTTTAAATTTTTTATTGAAGGATAGTTGATTTACAGTGTTGTGTTAATTTCTACTGTAAAACAAAGTGACTCAGTTATATACATATATGCATTCTTTTTTATATTCTTTTCCATTATGGTTTATCCCAGGATATTGAATATAGTTCCCTGTGCTATGCAGTGTGACCTTGTTTATCCATTCTGTATGTAATAGTTTGCATCTACTAACCCCAAACTCCCAGTCCATCCCCTGCCCCCCTGTCTGTTCTCTATGTCTTTTGAGTCTGTTTCTGTTTTGTAGTTAGGTTCATTTGTGCCATATTTTAGATTCCATATATAAGTGATATCATACGGTATTTGTCTTTCTCCTTCTGACTTACCTTACTTAGAATGATAATCTCTAGTTGCATCCATGTTGCTGCAAATGGCATTATTTTGTTCTTTTTTATGGCTGAGTAGTATTCCATTGTATATATGTACCACATCTTCTTTATCCATTCATCTGTCAATGGACATTTAGGTTGTTTCCATGTCTTGGCTATTGTGAATAGTGCTGCTATGAACATAGGGGTGCATATATCTTTTTGAATTATAGTTTTGTCCAGATATATGCCCAAGAGTGGGATTGCTGGATCATATGGTAGATTTTATTTTTTATTTCAGCTCTCTTCTACAGATAACTTACTATAAAACTTTCCTGTATAATGTAAAGGATTTCCAGCTTTTGAACCCCCAGTCTTCATTATGGTTTTCCCATTTCCTTTTTTATTTTCTCTGAAAAGTTGGAACAATTATATTGATTTCTGGGAGGGTGTTTGCTAGTCTCAGTTAATTGTGAAATAAGGTGTAGTCAGTGAGTAAAAATTGCTTAAAGCTAACCTGACCTGTTACCTTGCTACTTTTCCCTTTGGTTTAAGGAGAGCACCCCTACTTGCAGTAACTCCCCACACCCAGAGATTGACATGAATAGATTACTCTGGAAAGCCAGTATGGTTTGGCTACCCAGATACTGTCGTGATCTGTTCTGGAACTGGGCTTCCTCTGTCTGCTTTGGGCCTGAATGGGTCTCCCATGATTTTGTCAACTTGGAGCTGCCTAGTGGGTTATGATGTTTCACTTTGACTTTTCCTTTTCTTGTCATCACTAGGGTAGGGACAGTTTTATGGAAAGGTGAGTAGAGTCAATACTCTTCATAGATAGGCCTTCCCACCTCTTTCCAATTGCTATCATTTCTTCCATCTGGAATATCACTTTTCCTGTCTTGTTCCTTGTCTCTTAACATTTCATCATCTTTTAAGGCACAGTGCAAATACCATTGCCTTAAGTTTTGCTTGATTCCCTACCCCAATAGTGACTTATCTCCTTTGAATCCCTGTATCGCTTTGTATCTCTCTTAATATTTGTTATGCAGCTAACTATGGGACTGTAGCAGGCTGGATGACTTTGAGCACAATCAGTGAAGACTCACTAGTAGAATAAAGACTCTGTTATACTATTTTATTGTATATCTCTAAGAATTAAAATAATAATCCAATTTAAGATTTTACTAAAAAAATTAACACTAATTCCTTAATATCATCACATATTCTGGTCGGTGTTCAAATTTCCTCGATTACAGTTTTTGTTTTGTTTTAACAGTTTGTCTGAATTAGGATACAAATAAGGTTCATACATTTTATTGTGTTGATGTGTGTCTCAACCCTCTTTTCTTTCTGTCTTTTTGTTCTTGTTCCTATACAATTGGTTTGTGAAAGAAACCAAGCTTTTGCCCTATGAGATTTCTCACAGTCTGGATTTTGCTGATTGCATCCCTTTGGTTTCATGTAATATGTTCTTCTGTCCACAGTTTTTCCTGTAAATTGGTAGTTACCTCTAGAAGCTTGCTCCGATTCAGGCTTGAATGTTTTTTTTTTCAATGGGAATAGTACTTCATAGGTAGAGTTGTGTACTTCCTATGTATTCTTAAACCCTCAATCTGGCTTCTCATCCTAGCATGCCAGTGAAATAACTCTTATCAGGGCCACCTGTGACTTGTACATTGACAAATTGTATAATCATTGCTTACTCCTTTACCTCTTTCTATACTTGACATTGTTAACCATTGTCTCCTTGATACTGTTTTTTTTTCCTTGACTTTTGTGACTGTCCCTTTCCTGCCTTTCTTACTACTAGCTGCTTCTTTGCAGACTCTTAATTCTCTGCTAATCATATTGATATTTATGAAGTTCCACCTTGACCACCTCTTTTCACTCTTCCTGGTGATTTCTTCCATTTTTGTTGCTGTAGCTACCATCCTTAAGTGTTTTAAACTCACCAGAACTCTTTGATCCAACTGAATATCCCTGTTTAGATTGTCCAGTAGGTACTCTGTTTTAGTTAGGAGAGCGACACATACCTAACTGAAGCAAAAAGAAGAATTTTTTGGAAACATACGGGTATCCTGTGAATTCTCAGAAAGGCAATCAAGCCATAGGAGGACAGCTGGAACTCAGGAACAGCTAGATCCAGGGACTCCATATGTGGTCAAGAGTATCTCTTTATGTCTCACAAGATACTCTTTTTTTTTTTTTTTTCACACAAGATACTCTTTGTGTGTTCAGTTAGTTCTTTCTTGCTGCAGGTCAGTTTTTAACACTTACTAATATCTTTTGAGTTTTAAATCTTATAGTTTCTGCCATCAGAGAGACTGACCTGATTCTCAGTCTCAAATCTCAGGAAAGGGACTCGTTAGGTTATAGGTCCAGCTCTGGACCACAGCTCTGGCTAGCGGGCTACATCCCAGAAAGAAGAGGAGTAAAGGACACTCTAAAACATAGTTGTCCAGTTCATTCATTCCATGGCTATTGCGCGCACCCACACAGAGTCCTACTTTTCTTATATATATTAAATATTTTCTTTAACATAATCTCACTATCTCTATATACCAGCAAACACTCTCATCTCTTCTATGGAAACAACCCAAATTCATATCTACTTACCACATCCAGAGGTCATTGTTCTCTGAGTCCAGATTCTAAAGGTGATGCTCTTTGTTAATCAGGCCTAGCTATGCTTTGTCACATGTTTGAAAATTGTGGACTAAGTACTGAATTTAACCATCCCCAGCATAACTGATACACAGTGGTAGGAAAAAAAAAATAGCTAAAAACTCTTATGAGGGGAGGGAAGAGGAAGGTATCATTGTTCCGAAACTTAACACCGTATCTTGCTGGACAGGTACAGTAGAAGGTAAATGATAGAACCAGCAAATGGCATGGGGCTTCATTTGTTGACTTACTTCCTTGCAAATGGAGTGAGTTCTTTGGCAGCCAAATGAAGATTTTCAATTCTGTCCACTAGAAAGATTTTCCCTTTCTGACACTTAGAGGACATTTGAAAGAAAGGAGAGGGCAGTTCTGTGTTACCTTAGCACAAGGGTTGACACACTAAGGTTAGTAGGCCCAATGCTGCCTGCTTTTGTATGGCCTGAGAGCTAAGAATGGTTTTTACATTTTTTTTAAATGGTGGGAAAAAGTCAAAACAAGAATATTTTGTGGTATGTGAGAATTATAGGAAACTCAAAATTCAGTGTCCATGAATAAAGTTTTACTAGAGCACAGACAACACACCCATCTGTTTATGTATTGTATGTAGGTGCTTTTGCTGATACAGTGGCAGAGTTAAGTAGTCCTAACTTTATGGCCTGTGAAGCCTAAAATATTTACTTTGTGGCTTTAAAACAGTTTGTCAACTTTTGTCTTAGCAGATCAAATGGCCTTTAGTGGATATTTGAGTATGAGGATTGCCTTAGGGTTGAGCAGTTAGTTACAAGGTCCTATTTACTATGGTGGTTGTTAGGGGATTTTTTGTTTGATTGTGTGTGTGTGTGTATATATGTATATGTATATATACATATCTCTGTGTGTATGTATGTATAAATGTGGGTATACATGTGTGTATACATATGTGTGTACATACCCATTTACATATACATATAGAGATATAAATAAAACAGGTGGAGTCTGCATATTGGCCTAGCTTTAGTTAAGGATTCAGACTTTATCTGTCAACTGTACCCTGCAGGTAGGATCACACTATAGGTTACATTGTAACATGGTTGCTCTTAGTACAGCTATGTGAATGGGGGAGAGAATTTTGAGGAAAGCTGGGAGTGAGTGAGGTGAGAGTAGAAGATGATCAAATAGTCCCTGTAAGTGTTGATTCTGCTACTTCTCAATCCCCTCACCCTTAAATTCTGCTATTTTCCTTGCCTTGGAGGATGTACCACTATCATTGTTTTTTCTAGAAACCTGCAAGTTGTCCTTGATTCCTCCATTTTACATCTCACATCTGTCTGGCCCCAAGATTCTACCTCCTTAACATCTTTGACTCCAAACCCTTTATCTACATTATCAACACTCCTACTATTACTGCCTTAATCTAGGCTTTCATTTCTTACCTGGATTCTTCTCATTTGTTTCCTTATAATCTACTTCATCCTGTACCAAAGTGATTTTTTTCCCCCTCTAAACTGCAAATTCACTTCTCTTAGAACTCCTTAGTAATGTTGTATTTTCTGTAGTATTTTTCTAACTGGGCATTCTTGTACATTAATGAGTTTTATGTAACTTCTAAAGGACTGCTTTATAGCCAAGTAATCCCTTGGGAGTTTGTTGCTGTGTTTAGATTTTGTTTATTATTGTGTTTGTGCCAACTCATAAAGCATTGTACTGATGATGCTCAGACAGGGAAAGATGGTGAGTTAAATTAGGTCATGTCATGGTATATGTTAGTATAGGCAGGCCAAACCCCGGCTTAGTATTTAGTATCATATTTTCACTGTGAGATGTATCTGGTAGATCCCATCTTGTAATTAATCAACGTGAAACAGTTTGTTTGCAGTGTGTGTGTTTTATTCCAAACTTCAGCAGTGATTATACTAGATACACATTTAATGTAGTTTTCATTAAGGTACTGAACCACAAATGAACAAGAAAGATTGCCAGAGTTAACAAGTTGGCCTCTTTAAAACTGACATTTAAGGACCGCTAGCTGGTATGGTAGTATATATATAAGGTTGTATTTCCCTAAATTAGCAAATAAACATTTGCAGTTATTAAATCTGTTTAGTTTTACATATTTATAAGCATTTTATGCACTACTGTTATTGAAGTCAAATTACAGAAGTGGTTTAAAAATATAGGACTATGAGAATTCCCTGGTGGTCCAATGGTTAGGACTCTGCGCTCTCACTGACAAGGGCCCGGGTTCAGTCCCTTGTCGGTGAACTAAGATCCCACAAGCCACGCGGCACAGCCGAAAAAAAAAAATTGTGTGTGTGTGTGTGTGTGTGTGTGTATAAAACTAGACCTGAGACTACATATTTCCAGGATTGAATACATCATTGGTCTAGTTTATGTAAAACAACATAATCTGTTACATTAGCATTTTATTTATTTATTTATTTTGCCTGCACTGCGTGGCATGCAGGATCCTAGTTCCCTGACCAGGGATGGAACCCGTGCCTCCTGCAGTGGAAGCATGGAGTCCCAGCCACTGGACCACCAGGGAAGTCCCACTAGTGTTATTTAAATTTTTGTTTTGTATTTAATTTTTTAAAGTTGTTTTAGTGTTACGGTTGCATAAGAGCTATATAACATAATGAGTTCATACGTAATTTTATATCCATACCAGATTCTTAATATTATAATTTTTAAAAGGTCATCACTCAAGATCTGGGAGATATTAATTTTCTCTGGAAAGGTATCCTATGTCTTTCAGATTTCAGAAACAAACCCACAGGTCTAGTCTGATCCCCTGTATTTCAACAGTCTTACCTTTCATTTTGTACTCCCCCAATCCTATTTTCCAACTACTCTTGATCTGTCTCTATTCCCTGGGTGTATGCTATATGTTCTCTCTTTAGGGCTGTCCCACATGGTATTCTTTCTGCTCAGAACTAACTTCCCTCCCTTCCTCTTCTTCCTTCCCTTCCCTCCTCCTATCCTCCTGCCACCTTTCTGTAGTTGGTCTAGCTGCAACGAAATCTTGGAGATCATGGGTAATTTTTATTTTTATATCCTTAGCCTTAGTGCAGTGTGTGACACAACATATGCCCTGGTTAACTACAGTATTAACGTTGTACCGTATATATAATATTGGTCTATACTGAAGAGACAGATTTTAAAATCAGAGTTATAAAGCCTTCAGAATCTTCTGAGTTCTGTTTAAATATGTTACAAGTCTGAATTAGAAAATAGTTTGACAATAAGTTTACTCTTATCACTTTATAAATTGATTTTTCAAAGTAAATATTCTCTCTGCCATAATAACTCATTTAATATATAAATTTGTATTCCGTGATTAAAGAGCAATAGCCTTAAATGACCTTAACTACCTTTTAAAGCAATATGCTTATTTACATTTTAATAGAACCTTATTAACAAGAAGTCAGGGTAATTAGGATAGGGGCTAATTTAAGTTCACAAGCTTTGAGTATACGCCTTCTTCATTCAGTACATTAGCGTTTTCTCTCTAACCTTTTTTGTAATATTCTAAGACAGTAAATATATTTTAGGAAACCCAGATACTTTATTATCACTTGTCTTCCACATATGCAGATGAAGATGAAATTAATCAGAAATAATTCCTTTTTAGTGTAAACTCTAAAGAACCTTTGCTGTGTAATGCTTTTTAACTTTTGTTTAATTTGCTATATGCATTTTAAGTAATAAAATTGCCTTTATTTTGCCTTTTGACGTGTGTTATTTTCTCTTGGCTTCCTCAGGTACTATAAATGAAAGCAGTCTTGAAGTACTCTTTTGAACAGATCATTTCTTTCTGGGTGTTGTTACTGAAACACTCAGTTTTTATACCGTCTCAGTTTGCCAAGTATGATTATGAGATTTTACAGTCTAGCACTTGTATTTGGTGAACATTTGAGAGTGTAGGTTTTAAGTAAAAATAGAAATTGATCATTTCTGTACAAGTGTTTTTTTTTCTTGTACATATGTTGTTTTTTTTCTTTTAGATAAACTCTTTTAGAGAAATTGCTTTAAAAACAACCGAATTCATTTAGTATCAATATTAATGCTTTATTTGGTGATAATATATTGAACGCAGGAAATGAGGTAGTAAATGAGATAACCCCTAGTAAATGAGAGAACCTCTACTTTCTAACCAAGTTGTGAAGTTCATTAGTTTACTCATTTAAGTGATTTTCTACTAGGTTATGTTCTAGGTATGCAATGCTGAAAAACAAGCACGTTCCCTGATTATTATCTTAATTGTGATCAGGTACTCTGAAGGAAACAGGAATTGTCTACATGAATTTTTTTAAGGTGGAAAGAGCGCCACAGTTCAAGAAGCCTAAAAAAGGCCCTTGGTGGGAGCTGGGAGGGGAGGGCAGTGAGATATAAAATAAATCTGATGAGATAGGCAGGAGTCACATCAGTAGAAAGTCAAATCCTGGCTTTGAAGGCCATGTTAAGTACCTTAAAGTTTATCCTAAGGCAAGTGGAAAGCTTACTAAAATTTTTAAAGCAGGGGTTGAGTGAAATGATCTGGTTTGTGTTTTAAAAAGATCACTTAAAAAAAAATCACTTTAGGGCTTTCCTGGTGGTGTAGTGGTTAAGAATCCGCCTGCCAATGCAGGGGACACGGGTTCGAGCCCTGATCCGGGAAGATCCCACATGCTGCGGAGCAACTAAGCCTGTGTGCCACAACTACTGAGCCTGCTCTCTAGAGCCCGCGAGCCACAACTACTGAAGCCCGTGCGCCTAGAGCCCGTGCTCTGCAACAAGAGAAGCCACAGCAGTGAGAAGCCCGCGCACCACAACGAAGAGTAACCCCCACTCGCCACAACTAGAGAAAGCCCACGCGCAGCAACGAAGACCCAACACAGCCAAAAATAAATAAACAAATAAAATAAATTTATTTTTTTTAAAAAAGATCACTTTAGCTGCTGTATGAAATATGGATTAGAGAGAGATGAGGGGAACTAGGAGTCCCAATTAGAAGGCTGTAGCATTTGTCCAAGTCTGAGGTAAAATGATGGCTTGTTTTGAACAGTGGCAGTGGAGAAGGAAGGGAACTGATAAATTCAAAACATATTTTGGAGGCCATGGTTATGGAGTGGATGTGGAGAGAGGTTGAAGGGAGTGTTCAGCAAGAGCAGGTGGTTGGTAGGATGAGGATCACTGGAGCAGAAGTTGTTGGCGGTAGGGAAAAGAGATCAAGAAATCAATTTTGGATGTATTAAGATTGATATTCCTCAGTCAAAGGACATGATCAAACAGGCTTGATGTGGAGTATATTTTGGTATTTGTATTATAGACATATAGATGGTATTTTAAGCCATGAGAATGTAGGGAAAGAATGTAGACTTAATCAGAGTCTGAATAAGACCTGTGGCTGAGTGCAGAGGAGCACCAATTTTTAAGAAGTCTGGTAGATAGAATGGGAGAAGCCAGAGGTGCTAGGAAAACTGGGAGGGCTGGGGTTATAGAAGCCAAAAATATATTAAGGAGCCATTAGTGGCTGAATATGTTGAGCAGTAGGTCAACTAAAATGATAGTGTCTGTTGAATTTAGCAACTTGCAAATCAGTGTGATCTTGGCAAAGGAGTGGAGTGTGGGAAGTTGGAAACAATGTTGGGAGGTTGGAAACAATGTGGAATAGTGATTGGATATATTTTGGAAAGCAGTTTGTGTATATCAATTAAAATTGAAGATGCTCATTCCCTGCAACCTGGCAATTCCACTTGTAGGTGTCTCTTCCAGGAAAACTCTCACTCACTGGTACAAAGAGAAGTGTATAAAAATGATCATTACAGGGACTTCCCTGGTGGCATAGTGGTTAAGAATCTGCCTGCCATTGCAGGGGACACGGGTTTGAGCCCTGTTTCGGGAAGATCCCACATGCCACGGAGCAACTAAGCCCGTGCACCACAACTACTGAGTCTGCGCTCTAGAGCCCACAAGCCACAACTACTGAGCCCATGTGCCACAACTACTGAAGCCCGCATGCCTAGAGCCCATGCTCTGCAACAAGAGAAGCCACCATAATGAGAAGCCTGTGCACCACAACGAAGAGTAGCCCCTGCTCTCTGCAACTAGAGAAAGCCCGCACACAGCAACAAAGACCCAACGCAGCCATAAATAAATAAATAAATAAATTTATTTAAAAAAAAGATAATTACAGCATTGTTTGTAATGGCAGAGAAAGGGGAAACTACCTAAATATCCATCATCTGGAGAGTGGATAAGTAAATTGTGTGGATACACAGTAGTGAAAATAAATGAACTACAGCAACATGTATCATGATGGATTAACCTCAACATAATGCTGAGAATTTAAAAGGCTCAGAGTCTTTAAAGTGTACCCTTTTTAAAGGTTGAAAAATATGCAGAACAATTCAATGTCTTACTTAGGGATACATACATAGTAAAAGTATACACCAAAATCAGAATAGTGGCTATCTCTTGAAGGGGAAGGGAGCATAGGAGATGTGATCCAGGAGGGGTACACAGTAGCCTTCCACTATATTGGCAGTGCTGTATTTCCCAAGGTGGTTCATGGGTAACACAAGTGTTCACTATATTGCTCCTTACACGTTTTTGGGTCACTTTTTAACAAACAAATGGTTGCAGAGAGAGTGGGGAATCACCAAGAGTCCTTTTGGCTGTGAAGGAGAATAGAGGAGAGATAGAGTGATAGCTGGAGAGATCTATGGGATCAGGGAAGACTTTTTTTTTTTTTTTAAAGAAGAATATATTTGAATGATGATGGAAGGGATTCATTAAAGAGAGAAAAGTTGAAGTTGCTGGAGAGAAGGCAGTAACTGATAAAGATCTAGGAGAAGATAGCAAAATGGGCATAATTGTTCTTTGATAGAGAGATGCTTTTTCTTTTTTAGCCAGAGGAAAGAAGAGAATGGATGCAATGTTAATAGTTTGAAAGTTGATAGTTGATTTCTCTCTGGTCTTTAATCTTTGTAATCTTTGTTCAGTAAGATAAGGTCATTTGTGGAATGGAAGCTAGGAGGAAGAGTCATAGAACTCCATGAAAATACTTGTGCAGAATAGGAAAGAGCATTCGTCAGAGAAGGATAGTAAATTTCCGGGAAACTTTGAGGGCCTAGTTGAAAGTGATTCATGAAACGTGATTATGAGAAATTAGATAATGTATAAAGATATGATGAAGAAAGCAAAAATGGTATGGAATTATCTTTGCTTTCATGTTTTTTACTACCTTTTTTTTTCTTGGTCACGCAGCACAGCACGTGGAATCTTAGTTCCCCAACTGGAATCAAACAACCCCCCCCCCACCTCCCCACTGGAAGCACAGAGCCCTAACCACTGGACTGCCAGGGAAGTCCCTTTTCTATGTTATTTTAAACCTGAAGGCTATAGAAATCTCATGACTAACTTTGGGTGAAAGGTCCTTTTATGCAAAACACCATTTTGGGACCTGATGTTCTGTTATTGTTGGCTTTGATCTCCAGGTGTACAACCTCTGTTTGCCTACCTTGTAGGAACTGACCTCTTCAGACTCTCATGGGTAGAGAAATCCTGCCAAATGAGGCCAAAAGGGATTTCTCTACCTATAAGGCTTTTTGCTTTAAGATAGTGTATTTTAAAGTTACAGTTTAATAGCAGTTGTAATAAGCTGGATTCTAAAATAATTGAAATCTTAGCTTAAGTCTCATTTTGACTTTTGGAGTGTAAATCATTTAATAATCTGGTAGCTGAATGGCTTCATTTTTCAGTAGGATAGTTCTAAGATACTAATTGAAAAAAACCCATTGTAACAGGTTCTGAACACTTGAAAGGGGCAAGTTAAAGGTCACATTTTACTCTTTAAACTATTTTTGAAGTTTTAAATTTTAAAAGGTTATAAAACTAATACATGTTTTTATTAAAAGGATTATAGGAGATGAATTTCTGGTTCATTGGGAATGCACACTTTTTTTTGAACTGTGAGTACTGTAATTTTTTTTATTGTGATATATGCATAACAAAATTTATCATTTCAGTCATTTTAAATGTACAGTTCAGTGGCATTATTTACATTCACAGTGTTGTGCAACCATCACCATTGTCCATTTCCAGAACTTTTTCATCATCCTAAACAGAAGTTCCATACCCATTAAACAGAAGTTCCATACCCATTAAACGATAATTCCCTATTCCCTCTTATGCCCAGCCCCTTGCAACCACCATTCTACTTTCTATCTCTATCAGTTTGCCTTTTCTGCATACCTCATGTAAGTGACTGCTTCATCCATGGTAGCATGTGTCAGAATTTCATTCCTTTTTAAGGCTGAATTATATTTCTTTTATGTGTATACCACATTTTGTTTGTCCATTCATCTGTTGGTGAACACTTGGGTTGCTTCCACCTCTTGACTGTTGTGGATAACGGTGCTATGAACATGGTGTGTACAACTACCTGT
Organism: Lagenorhynchus albirostris; assembly: GCF_949774975.1. Classification (NCBI taxonomy): domain Eukaryota; kingdom Metazoa; phylum Chordata; class Mammalia; order Artiodactyla; family Delphinidae; genus Lagenorhynchus; species Lagenorhynchus albirostris. The sequence continues at coordinate 110,121,655 of NC_083097.1, read as the reverse complement.
TTGAGTTCCTGCTTTCATTGGCCATATATACATAAGAGTATAATAGCTGGGTCATAGGGTAATTCTATGTTATACTCTTAGAGTGACCATCAAACTGTTTTCCACAGCAGCTGCACCATTTTACATTTTTACCAGCACTGCACAAGTATTCTAATTTCTCCATATTTTTGCCAACACTTTTTTTTGTTTGTTTTTTTAAATTTTAATTTGTTGATAATAGCCATCCTGATGGGTGTGATGTTGTATCTCTTAGTTTTGATTTGCATTTCTCTAATGACTAATGATGTTTAGCAGCTTTTCATGTGTTTATCGGCCATTTGTATATTTTCCTTGGAGAAAAACTTATTCAAATCCTTTTCCCATTTTTTGACTGAGTTGTTTGTCTTGGCATTCTTGTGGAAAATCTGTTACAAATGTGAGGTATAGGGACTTCCCTGGTGGTCCAGTGGTTAAGACTCTGCTTCCACTGCAGGGGGCATGGGTTCGACCCCTGGTTAGTGAACTACAATGCCGCATGAGGCGTGATGCGGCCAGGAAAAAAAAAAAAAGTGTGGTATATTTCTGGACTCCCAGTTCTCTTTTCTTGATCTATAGGTTTGTAGTAAGTTTTGAAATTGGGAAGTGTGTGTCTTCCAGCTTTGTTCTTTTGCAAGGTTGTTTTGACTGTTCTGGATCCTTTGACTTTCCATGTGAATTTTAGTATCAACTTGTCACTTTCTGTGAAGAAGTCAGCTGGGATATTGATAGGGATTCTGTAGAAACTGTAGATCAATTAAGGGAGTATTTTCATCTTAATAAATTTTCCATTTTGTGAATAGGATTGTTTCCATTTATTTAGGTCTTTAATTACTTTCAGTAATGTTTTGTAGTTTTCAGAGTGTAAATTTTGCTGTTCTTCTGTTAAATTTTTTTCTAAGTATTTTATTCCTTTTGATGATATTGTAAATGGAATTGTTTTCTTAATTTCATTTTTGGTTTATAGCTACTGTACAGAAATACAATCCTTTTTTGTGTGTGTATCGATCTTGTATCATGCAATGTTGTTGAACTCGTTTATTAGCTCTAACAGATTTTCAGTGGATTCGTCATGGTTTTCTATGTACAACATCATCATTTTACTTTTCCTTTCAAGCTCAGATATCTTTTATTTCTATTTCTTGCCTAATTGACTGACTAGAACCTCCATACAGTATTGAATAGAAGTGGTGAAAGGACATCCTTGTCTTGTTCTTGATCTTAGGGGAAAAGTATTCAGTCCCTCACCATTAAATATGATAGCTGTGTTTTCCTTGTAGATGCACTTTATTAGCTTGAGGAAATTTCCTTTTTTTTTTTTTCTTTTTTTTAGTGGTACGCGGGCCTCTCACTGCTGTGGCCTCTCCCGTTGCGGAGCACAGGCTCTGGACGCGCAGGCTCAGCGGCCATGGCTCACGGGCCCAGCCGCTCCGCGGCATGTGGGATCTTCCCGGACCGGGGCACGAACCTGTGTCCCCTGCATCGGCAGGCGGACTCTCAACCACTGCGCCACCAGGGAAGCCCCCTTCTCTTTTATTCATAGTTTGTTGAGTGTTTTTGTCAAGAAGGGATGTCGCAACTTGTCAGATGCATTTTCTCCATCCGTTGAGATGGTCATTTGGTTTTTCTCCTATATTCTGTTGTTATGGTGTATTACTTTAATTGATTTTTGGATATTAAGCCAATCCTGCATTCCTCACTTAGTCATGGTGTACAATCCTTTGTAATATTGCTGGATTTGGTTTGTTAATATTTTGTTGAGGATTTTTATGTATATGTAATAAGCTTTTTATTGATCTGTAGGTTTTTTTCTTGTAATGTCTTTTGTCTTTGGTTCTCATATCAGGGTACTATTGCCCTTACAAAATGAATTGGAAGGAGTTTCCTCCTTTCTCCATTGTTTGGGAAGAGTTTGTGAAGGATTAGTGTTAATTGTTCTTTAAACGTTCGTTAGAATTCAGCAATGAAGCCATGCAGTCCTGAGCTTCTATTTATAGGCAGTTTTTGGACTACTAATTCAGTCTCTTCACTTGTTATGGGTCTATTCAGGCTTCCTGTTACTTCTTTTTTTTTCCCCTAAATATATATATTTATTTATTTATTTATGGCTGGATTGGGTCTTTGTTGCTGCGCGTGGGCTCTCTCTAGTTGCGGTGAGCAGGGGCTGCTCTTCGTTGCAGTGCGTGGGCTTCTCATTGTGGTGGCTTCTCTTGTTGGGAAGTATAGGCTCTAGGCGCACAGGCTTCGGTAGTTGTGGCACACGGGCTTAGTTGCTCCACAGCGTGTGGGATCTTCCTGGGCCAGGGATCGAACCTGTGTCCCCTGCATTGGCAGGCGGATTCTTAACCACTGTGCCACCAGGGAAGTCCCGCCTTTATTCTTGTATAGTGGGATTTATTTATTTATTTATTATGTTAGCTGTTTGCTGTATTTGGTTACAAGTGAGGTGTTTACTTTTTTTTAAATATTTATTTATTTATTTATGGCTGTGTTGGGTCTTCGTTTCTGTGTGAGGGCTTTCTCCAGTTGTGGCAAGCGGGGGCTACTCTTCATCGCGGTGCGCGGGCCTCTCACTATTGCAGCCTCTCTTGTTGCGGAGCACAGGCTCCAGATGCGCAGGCTCAGTAGCTGTGGCTCACGGGCCCAGTTGCTCCGCGGCATGTGGGATCTTCCCAGACCAGGCTCGAACCCGTGTCCCCTGCATTGGCAGGCAGATTCTCAACCACTGTGCCACCAGGGAAGCCCTCTTGTATAGTGTTAAATACTCAACTACATTCAAATAGTTCTCTCATCTAATCCTTACCATCAGATTAGTATGAACATTTTATAATAGACGAAACTGAGGTTTAGGGAGATTATTTGCCTAAATCATATGTCTAGTATGTTATATAATCACAACTAAACAGCAGGTATCCCTAATTGTCCCATTTATAAAATTATGGTGCCTCAGCTGTTTACAGCTCAATTGAAGTTTGGAAGTTACGTTACTTTGTTAAGGTATTTAAGAAGTTAATAAAGAGGTAATTGCCTGTATTGGTTTTTGGTTACTAGATGTTTTATGTTTGAGAGTTTTTATTAGCAAGGATACCACTCTACATCAAGATTATCCAATAGTCTTTGCTTATAACTAAACCACCTGAATCACTACGATTTGAAGAACTGTGTGTTAGGAAATAGAGGGTCATTTTGCGAATTAATACCTTAGCTTCTTTGATATTGATTATGGAGAAATAAGGGAGGACATCCCTTTTTCCCCCAAATATTCTTCCAGTATATAGTTACTGCACATGTACCATATGCTCTGAGTTATTTTTTTTTTTTGAGTTATTTTTGATGCTCTTCTGAGATTGCTATTCTCTTTTTTTCTTTGCTTTTTTGGCTTCGCCGCACGGCTTGCAGTGTCTTTCCGGATCAGGGATTGAACCTGGGCCCCGGCAGTGAAAGTGCCGAGTGCTAACCATTGGACTGCCAGGAAATTCCCTGAGATTGGTATTCTTAACCTCTCTCTCATTTCCTTCCATTTTCTCCCCAGGAGGTCCCAAGGATCTTCAGAGAAATATAAATGACTGAGAAATAACCGCTTTCAAATTTGTCCAGTTCCGCTATAAATGCAGTTTCACTTGGACAGAGCTGCTAGTAGTGGGTGGATAAGACTTAGAATAACTGCAATGGGTAGCAGAGGCTGCCTATCAAAGCCAGCCCTTTCCTTCCTTTAGTACCTCAGTCCCATGTAGTCCATAGTATAATTCACTTTTAGTCTCTTCAGATACTAGGTAACTGAGAAGTAAAGATACAGATAGCACATTATCTGTAGTATAGACATTTAAAGTTATTTATTTAGATTGATTTTAGTTAGACCACAGAAATAAAGAATGGAAAACTCCAGAGAGGCTAAACAGATTCAGATCAAGGTGAAAGTCAAAAAGCCAGCCAGAGGGACTTCCCTCGTGGTCCAGTGGCTAAGACTCCATGCTCTCAATGCAGGGGGCCCGAGTTTGATCCGTGGTCAGGGAACTAGATCCCACATACCGCAACTGAACATCCCACGTGCTGCAACTAAGACCCAGGCGTAGCCAAACAAATAAATTAAAAAAAAAAAAAAGAGCCAGTCAGAAACAAATCAAGAGACTTGGGGAGAGCATTGACAAACTTTGAAAACCACAGTGTGAAGTTTGCATCTTAGATTGAGGAGAGTTTAGGCATGGCCTTCCCCTAGTTTGGGAGTGGTCCTGAAAGAGGAGGCAGACGACTTGAAGGAGGTGGTCAGTAGAATTAGGATGCAGTTTAGCATAAGATTTAGTCCTAACCTTATATTCCTCAGCTAAGATATAGGGCAGGTTGAGAAAGCATAGTTATTACATAATCAAAAGACTATCACTTTAATAGAAAAATGGGCAAAAGATGTAAATAGGCAGTTCACAGGAGAAGAAATATGAATGGCTAAGTAGGACATGAAAAAGATGTGTGGTTTAACTATCGGAGAAATTGACTAGAAAGCAGTTGACTATGAGCTTTATAAGGTCAAAGACCATGAGTCATTCTCCGTTTTATCTCTGGCTCCTAAGACAGTACCTAGACATAGTAGACAGGCTCATGTATTTGTTAAATGAATGAAATAAACAAATAACGTTGGAATAATTTTTTTTTTTTACTTCTCAGATTGGTGGCACAATTAAAAAAGACTCATAATGCCTGGGATTGAAAATGGCATGGTTAAAGGGCAGTTTCATACTCCATTGGGGCGCTGTCAGTTAACACATCTTTTCGAAAAGCAGTTTAGTGATATACGTTAAAATGGTATAGCATATATCCTTTGACTCAGCAATTTCATGTGGAGAAATTTATCTGAAACTGAAATAGTGTGCGGGTGCACACGTGCACACACACACACACACACACACAATCATTATAATGTTTATCATACTAAATTCTGGATACAACCTACCTATCAGGGGCTTTCTGGCTAAATGAATACTATGCAGTCAATCAAAGAATGAAAATTCATATGTATTGATATGGAACTATGTTCATTACTTATTAAATGAAATAAGAACTGTATGTGTAACAGTTTTCTACACGACTAATGTGTGACTCTTTGCAATAGTTTCACTTCCCTGAAACTATTGGTGACTTCTACTTTCTACTTTACGTTAATCATATTAGAGTTTTTGAGCAAAGAGCGAGTATTACTTGTGTAATTGGAAAAACAGACCCATCAAGGTTTATCTCTTTTGAAAAAGGAAGCCTCTACACTGTTGGTGGGAATATAAATTGGTGTAGCCACTATGAAGAACAGTATGGAGGTTCCTTAAAAAAACTAAAAACAGAGTTACTATATGATCCAGCAATCCCACTCCTAGGCATATATCTGGAGAAAATTATAATTCAAAAAGATACATACACCCCAGTGTTCATAGCAGCACTATTTACAGTAGCCAGGACATGAAAGCAACCTGAGTGTCCATCAACAGATGAATGGATAAAGATGATGTGGTATATATACACAATGAAATATTACTCAGCCATCAGAAAGAATGAAATAATGCCATTTGCAGCAACATGGATGGACCTAGAGATTATCATACTAAGTAAAGTAAGTCATCAGAGAAAGACAAATATGATATTGCTTATATGTGGAATCTAAAAAAATGATACAAATGAACTTATTTACAAAACAGAAATAGACTTGCAGACATAGAAACAAACTTATGGTTACCAGAGGGGAAAGATAAATTAGGAGTTTGGGTTTAAAATATACACACTACTATATATAAAATAGGTAACCAGCAAGGGCCCACTGTATAGCACAGGGAACTATACTCAGTATCTTGTAGTAACCCATAATGGAGAGGAATCTGAATATATACATATATATATGTGTATAACTGAATCCCTTTGCTGTATACCTGAAACTAACACAATGTTGTAAATAACTATATTTCAATAAAAATTGTTTTAGAAAGGTTTATCTCTGTTGGAAAATACAAAAGTGGAAGACTGTTCCTTATTAACATTTACAAGAACAGCCAAAATATTTATTAGGGACAAGAAAGAAGATTTACCTAAATAGAGAGACATCCTTCATATTATGTGTGAAAACTGGATATTCAGATTTCAGTTTTCTTGTGTTTAGCTTATGAGAATAGTAGTTGGCATATTTTGCTGTTAGTTGAGTTAGTTGTATCTCATTCTTTCTATATACTCAACACCTAACAATTCTACTTCTGAGTTTACCCTAAAGAAATAATGAGGTCATCAGTCATATGGCATACATTGTGTTGCATCTAGTTTTCCTCACAAAACAGCATTTATGGAAATTTCTCCAAGGTAACTGGCAATGATCTACCTCATTTGTTTTAAAAAACAATGGTTTATTTAAGCATTTCTTTGTTCTTGGGCATTCAGTTATTTTAAATTGTTTTACCGCTAAAAACAGTGCTGCAGTAAACATCTTCATAGCATATGGCTGTGCTTTTAATTCTGTGGAATATAGTCCCACGAGTGAGGTTACTGGGCTGAAGGATTTGTCTTTTTTCTGGCTGAGTTTGAAATGTCTTCACCATTTTATAACTGTTATCTTAGAAAAGTACGTGGTTTTTAACTGTTGTTATTAAATAAAACATTTATTTAAAAATTTTATTTATTTATTTAAAATTTTATTTATTTATTTATTTAGGCTGGGCCAGGTCTTAGTTGTGGCATGCAGGATCATTTAGTTGCAGCATGCTGACTCTTAGTTGCGGCATTTATGTGGGATCTAGTTCCCCGACCAGGGATTGAACCCTGACCCCCTGCATTGGGAGCGAGGAGTCTTACCCACTGGACCACCAGCGAAGTCCCAAAACATTTTATTATTGAATTGGTTTTGTTAACTATTAAAATCCCATATATCTTTGGGTTTATTTCTTCCCTCTGTTTTACTGATCAGTTTGTTCATTTCTGTGCACTACCATGCTATTTTGATAATGGTGATGGCTTATAGTAAGTTTTAATCTAGTGTGGCCAATTCTTCTTGTTCTCTCCCCAATGCTAAGTATTTAATAGATGCTTGTTGCATATTAAGTTAATAGTACACTTAATAATAAACATTAAATCTTGCTTTAGATAAATTTTGGATGCCCATTTACTTTAGGGAACGGAGCTTGGCATGTGGATGTTGTCCCCTCCTAGCAGTGTAATAAATGTAATTTCTTTCTGAAATGTAATAAATTGTGACCCAGAGGAGTTGAGGAGAATTGGATATCGGTGTGAATTTGGAGACAGGAGTGCACCTTAGTCCTGAGAGAAATACTTTAAGCCCTAGAGAAGAGACAGTTTGATGGTAAATCCCAAGGCTGAAAAATGTTGGAAAGCACCCATAGTGCTCTAATATGTAAATTTTATCACTCTTATCCTTCCATCTTTTATTTTGAAAAATCTCACACCTATAAGAAAAGTATAATATACATCTGTGTACCCTTCACCTAGATTGTTAACATTTTTACTGCAAACATTTAATTGCTGCTGCTGCTACTCTTCCCTCTCCTCTTCCTGACTCTTTCCCTCCCTCACCCTCTGTCTTTCCCTCCTTCCTTTATCCATCTCTCTCTGTCTGTCTCTCTGTCTGTCTCTCCCACCCTCCACACACATACTATCTATATACATGCTATCTATACATAATAAATATATATTCCAGTGGTCATTGAACCATTTGAGAGTTGGCAAACATGATGACATTTAGCCTGTGTGTTGTGTATGTCCTAAGTAAGAATCAAAGATTTTCTCCTGCATAAACAAATACAGTTATCACATTGCTATGATTATCTGAAATACCATTCATATTAAAATTTTCCCAAGTTTTCCATTAATGACCTTCACAATCATTTTTTCCTCCTCAGATCCAGGGTCTGGGGTATGAAGGATCATGCATTGCATTTAGTTGTGTCCTCTTTCTTTCTTTCTTATTTATTTATTTATTTATGGCTGCGTTGGGTCTTCATTGCTGCACGCAGACTTTCTCTAGTTGTGGCGAGCGGGGTCTACTCTTCGTTGCAGTGTGTAGCCTTCTCATTGCGGTGGCTTCTCTTGTTGTGGAGCACGGGCTCTAGGTGCTCAGGCTTCAGTAGTTGTGGCATGTGGTCTCAGTAGTTGTGGCATGTGGGCTCAGTAGTTGTGGCTCATGGGCTTAGTTGCTCTGCGGCATGTGGGATCTTCCTGGACCAGGAATTGAACCCGTGTCCCTGCATTGGCAGGTGGATTCTTAACCACTGTGCCACCAGGGAAGTCCTGTTGTGTCATCTTGAATGTAGAATATAGACATAATCTCCAGTGCCTGCCCCTGTCTGTTTGTCTCTCCTTTTGTTCTCTGACATTGTTTGAAGAGTCCAGGCCAGTTCTGAAGAATGTTTCTCAGTTTAGGTTTGTCTGCTTACTTGTGATTAGATTCAGGTTAAATATTTTTAGCAGGTAGAATACTGAGGTGGTGATATGTCTTTAGTGCATCACATTAGAAGGCACATGATGTCAGTTTGCCCCATTATTGATATAAGTCTGATCACTTGATTATGGGTAGTGTTTACTTCTCTACTTCAAAGATTTTTTTCTTTATACTTGATGTTCTGTGGGGGTGATACTGAATATTCCATTGCCTCCCAAATTTTTACCCAATGGTTTTAGCATCCATTGATGTTTTTTGCCTTAATTATTACTTTAGTGGCTGCAGAAAAGCGATTTTTTAATTCTTTCATTTCTCCTACATTTATTAGTTGGCATTTTTCTATGAAGAAGTACATTTGCTCCCTGACTTATTTGTCTTTTAATTTTATTCTTTGCTATTATTCTGCAGATTCAGGGATTTTTCTTTTGTTTTTAAGTATAGTTGATTTACAATATTGTGTTAGTTTCAGGTGTACAGCATAGTGATTCTGGCTTTTTTGAGGATTATATTCCATTATAGATTTTTACAAGATATTGGGTATAGTTCTCAGGGATTCTTTTTTCATTCAATTTGTTATATTCTGTTGCTTGTTCATTGTGATGCTCATGTTTTAAAATTTGACCAGTGAGAGCCCCTTCAAGCTGGATCTTGTGTCCTTTTGATACGTCTCCATCTGTTTTTGAGCATTTTCTTACTGTTACAACAAGATACTTTAGGCTCACTTTTTACCTTCCTTGCTATAACTCTGGAATTCACTATTTCCCCAAGAAGTCCTATTCCATTTTAGCAGGGAATGATATTAGAAAACAAAATTTGGTTGCTGCGGGTGCTTCTTTCTACCAGATTGTCACTGCTTCTAGACTCTTTCAGTGGATGGAGCTAGAGACACCATATATGTATGTGTGTATATATGTATATGTGTGTATATATACTTAGGTATAATTTATTTTATTTTTAATATAAGCATGAGTTCATAGTACTACCTCCTAATCCCCAAAGGTTCTTTTTCTCCTTATTCCACTCTATATTTGTATCTGTTTCCTCATAGTAAGGTCCCTGGTTCCCTAAAAGTTTCAGGATGTTTACATTTACTTATTTGTTCAGTCTTGTAGCAATAAAATTGCTACACCATTATCTTTACCAGCAACCAACCAACTAAAGTTGTAGATATTTCTTTGCATTTCTTTTTGTCCCTAGGATTTCATTTAAAACTGTTTTGAATTTTACTGAATTGGGAAGAAGTAGAAAATATGAACAGACGAATTACCAGTAATGAAGTTGTATCAATAATTTAAAAAGTCCCGGGCTTCCCTGGTGGCGCAGTGGTTGAGAGTCTGCCTGCCGATGCAGGGGACATGGGTTCGTGCCCCGGTCCGGGAGGATCCCACATGCCACGGAGCGGCTGGGCCTGTGAGCCATGGCCACTGAGCCTGTGCGTCCGGAACCTGTGCTCCGCAACGGGAGAGGCCACAACAGTGAGAGGCCCGCGTACCGCAAAAAAAAAAAAATTAAAAAGTCCCAACGAACAAAAGTATAGGACCAGATGGCTTCACAGGAGGATCCTACCAAACATTTAGAGAAGAGTTAACACCTATCATTCTCAAACTGTTCAAAAAGATTGCAAAGGAAGGAGTATTTCCAAACTCATTCTTTGAGGCCAGCATTACCTTGATACAGACACGGACAACACAAAAAAAGAAAATTACAGACCAGTATCACTGATGAATGTAGATACAAAAATCTTCAACAAAATGTTAGCAAACTGAATTCAATAATACATTAAAAGAATAATACACCATGATCAAGTGGGATTTATGTCAGAGGTTCAAGGGGGTGGTTCCACATCTGAAAATCAGTGTTATACACATTAACAAATTGGAGAATAAAAATTAAATGATCATTTCAATAGATGCAGAAAAAGCCTCAGACAGAATTCAGTGTCCATTTATGATAAAAAGCTCTCCGCAAAGTGGGTTTAGAGGGAACATACCTCAACATAATAAAGGCTGTATATGATAAGCCTGTAGCTAACAACATAATGGTGAAAAGCTGAAACCATTTCCTCTAAGATCAGGAACAAGATAAGGATGTCTACTTTTGCCATTTTTATTCACCATAGTATTGGAAGTTCTAGCCACAGCAAACAGGTAAGAAAAAGAAATGAATCCAAATTGGAAAAGAAGAAGTAAAAACTGTCACTGTTTGCAGGTGACATGATACTATAAATAGAAAATTCTAAAGACATCACCGAAAAACTACTAGAGCTCATCAGTGAATTCGGTAAAGGTGCAGGATAAAAAATTATTATACAGAAATCTGTTGCATTTCTATACACTAACAATGAACTATGAAAATAATCCTATTTACAATTGCATCAAAAAGAATAAAATACCTAGGAGTAAACCTAACTAAGGAGGTAAAGGATCTGTATTTGGAAAACTATAAGACACTGATGAAAGAAATTGAAGATGATACAAATAGATGGAAAGAGATAAACATGTTCATGAATTAAAAGAATTAATGTTATTAAAATGACCATACCACCCAAGGCAATGTACAGATTCAATGCAATCTCTATCAAAATACACGTGGCACTTTTCACAGAACTAGAACAAATAATTTTAAAATTTGTATGGAAATAGAAAAGACCTTGAATGGCCAAAACAGTCTTGAGAAAGAACAAAGCTATACGCATCATGTCCCCCGATTTCAAACCATACCACAAATCTACAGCTATCAAAACAGTATGGTACTGGCACAAAAACAGACACATAGATCAGTGGAACAGAACAGAGAGCTCAGAAATGAACTCATACGTACATGAGCAATTAAACTATGCCAAAGGAGACAAGAATATACAATGAGGGAAATATAGCCTCTTCAGTAAATGGTGTTGGGAAACTGGACAGCTATATGCAAAAGAGTCAAACTGGACTACTCTCTAACACCATGTACAAAAATAAATTCAAAATGAATTAAAGACTTAAATGTAAGACCTGAAACCATAAAACTCCTAGAAGAAAACATAGTATGCTCTTTGACATTGGTCTCAGTGATATTTTTTGATATATTCCTTCAGGCAAGGGAAACAAAAGCAAAAATAAACAAATGGGACTGTGTCAAACTAGAAAGCTTTTGCACAGTGAAGGAAATGATCAACAAAATGAAAAGGCCGCCTACTGAGTGGGAGAAGATATTTCCAAATGCTCTGTCAGATAAGTGGTTAATATTCAAAATGTAAAAGAACTCATACAGCTCAACATAAAAAACACAAACAGCCCAATTGAAAAATGGCCAGAGGATCTGTAGACATTTTTCCAAGGAAAACATTATAGATGGCCAAGAGGCACAGGAGAGATACTCAGCATGGTTAATCATCAGGGAAATGCACATCAAAACCACAATGAGATGTCACCTCACACACAATAGCCTTTATCAAAAGAAAACAAATAAAAAGTGTTGGGGAGGATGTAGAGGAAAGAGAACCCTTGTGCACTGTTGGTGGCAATGTAAATTGGTGCAGCCACTAAGGAAAACAGGATGGAGATTCCTCAAAAAATTAAAAATAGAACTGCCATATGATCCAGCAATTCCACTTCTGGGTATTTACCTGAAGAAAACAAAAACACTTGAGATATGTGCACCCTTATGTTCATTGCAGCATTATTTACAATAGCCAAGATATGGAAGCAACTGAAGTTCCCATCAGTAGATGAATGGATAAAGAAGATGTGATCTATAAATATTTATAATGGAAAATTACTCAGCCATAACAAAGAATGAAATTGTGCAATTTGCAACAATATGGATGGACCTAGAAGGTATTATGTTAAGTGAAATAAATTAGAGAAAGACAAATACTGTATGATTTCACTTATATGTGGAATCTTAAAAAACAAACAAACAACAAAGCAGAAACAGAGTTTTAGATACAGAGAACAAACAGGTGGTTGCCAGAGGGAAGGGATTGGGGGGGAAGGAAAGAAACAGGTGAGGGAGATTAAGAGGTACAAACTCCAGCTGCAAAGTAAATGAGTCAAGGGTTTGAAATATACAGTGTGGAGAATATGGTCATAACTATGTAATATCTTTGTATGGTGACATATCTTAGCTAGATTCATTGTGGTGATCAGTTTCAAATGTTATAGAAATATCAAATCACTATGTTGTGTTACAGGAACTAACATAGTGTTGGAGGTCAATTATACTTCAAAAACAAACTCAGAGGGCTTCCCTGGTGGCGCAGTGGTTGAGAGTCCGCCTGCCGATGCAGGGGACACAAGTTCGTGCCCCGGTCCGGGAAGATCCCACATGCTGCGGAGCAGCTGGGCCCGTGAGCCATGGCCACTGAGCCTGCGCGTCCGGAGCCTGTGCTCCACAACGGGAGAGGCCACAACAGTGAGAGGCCCGCGTACCGCAAAAAAAAAAAAAAAAAAAAAAAAAAAAAAAAAAAAAACAAACTCAGAAAAAGAGATCTGACTTGTGGTTACCAGAGATGGGGGGTGTTGGGGTCAGGGTCTGGGTAATCGGATGAAGGCAGTCAAAAGGTACACACTTCCAGTTATAAATAAGTACTAGGGAGGTACTGTACAACATGATTAATAAAATTAACAGTGCTGTATGTTTTATATGAAAGTTGAGAGTAAATCATTAGTTATCACAAGAAAAATAATTTTTTCTATTTCTTTAATTCTGTATCTATATGAGATGATGGATGTTCACTCAACTTACTGTTATGATCACTTCATGATATATATCAAATCATTATACTGTACACCTTAAACTTGTACAGTGCTGTATATTAATTATACCTCAGTAAAACTGGAAGAAAAAATTTGTCATTAATATATCAACTTAAAATAAGTACCGGATGGGTACTTAAACAATGTACCTTAAGTAATTAAAAATTTTAGATGAAGAACCTCCTTTCTACTTGCTAATTTTCTTTTAAAAATTTTTTTATCTAGTAGTCACATATTGTTGTGATACAGCAATTTGTTATTTTTTACTGAATCCTGTTTCAGTACAGTTGCAGATGTCCTGAGGAATATCGTTTTGCCTCTACAAACAGAGATATACTTCAAATTGAGTCATACTTAAATTTCATAATAATTTTAGGGCAGCTCAAGTGGAATTACTGGAATTACTGCTTTGGGGAAAACTTTATTTTAGGCAGAGATACTGATGTTGAAAGACACAGGAGAAAAGAATAGAACTGACATATTAGATGTGAAAATAAGTCAAATCAGAAAAAAATTAGAGAATAAGAGCTACAACTAGAATATTAGTTTTTATAAGCTTATATAGTTCTATATAAGTTATTCTATAAGCTTATAGTTCTATAAGCTTATAGAACTTAATATTAGTTCTTATAATCATTTAATTTCATTATGAGCTTCTTGGCAGCCTTGTTTAAAAGAGGAAGTATTCAGTGTGATGACTTATTGTTTAAGAAAAGGTTTTTTATTATTGAATTATAGGAGGAATTTTGTTGTGGGAATCATCCGTTTTTGAAGTAAATGTTCACGTTTTTCTTGCATGATTATTTTAGTGCTGTTGAATACATAAAATTAAATCATAGTTTAAATAAGGCATTTCTGTTGTTTTCTGATCTTTCAAGAATTAAATTTAGGGAAACATAAGGAAATCGGTCGTTAACATAGACCCTAACAGATACAGATAAGTTTGTATGTTGCAGCACCATAGCCGTAGAGGTCTATTTGAAACCTGACTGTTGGTGATATACAGTTATTAGTTGGTTCAAGTGTGCTGGAGGATAATAAATGTTCTTTGTTTTTATTTTTGAGTACCAAAGTGTAGATGTTTTATGGTATTTATTAAAGAAAGAATCAAATACTTTTTGTGGTTCTGATGGGAGACCAAAGCAAGCACACACTATTTCCATAACCTCAAAATAGTTTATATTCTTTTATAAATTTATTAGAAAATTGTGCATGTAAGAAAGAACTTGAATACACATTTGGACACTTAGAACATTTTTTTAAACACTAAATTGCTTTATTTGCATGATATTAAACTGTGCAAATCAGGATGTTTTATCTTTGAATGTTTATTTGTACTTATAAAAGTCCTCAAGAATATATTGGTTTTGCTGTCCATTCTCATTTTATGATTATAGTTTCCCCCAGTCTTGATTGACTTTAATTTTCTGATTTGATTTGATTTATGAATCATAAGGCTGGAAATACTCCACAGTATAACCTGTTTTTTCCCTTTGGCCGCCAACAGGACTTTCAAAACAAAACAAAACATAACCAGGACAGATGATTAAATCTATCTCCTGGGAAGAGTGTGTTGACAACATTTTTCATTATCTATTTAACCAAAATTCCTGCTGCTATAAATAAACTATTTTCCTTGGTTTGTTCTTAGTGACAACAGTATGACAACATACTGTCATGATTATAGAAATGACACCCTCATTTACCCTTTCTCCCAAAAGACTTTTTCTTTTTCCATACAATTTCGACTACTGTTACTAACCCAAGTTAATTTTAGATTCTATTGCTGAAAGCCTCAGTTTTGCCATTTATTGAGGTGCTAATTGAAATATTAATGTATTTAGAGCAGAAATGTCGTTTTTTAGGGAATCTAGAGCAACAGCAAAGCTGAGGTCAAACTGCCATAAGGATGGACACCAAGGAAGCTGTGTTTGGGACAAAAAGAAATCAAGATAAGGTAGATGCAAAGTAGAGAAAAGCACTGGACCCTGGGGGGAGAGGGTGGTAGGTGGGAGTGGGTTGTATGCCTCTAATGGCAAAGAATAGCTAGATTTCTGAAGAGGAAACCACAGAAGGCTTATAGGAAATATTAAGAATTATGGGTTTAAGTACTACTTTCCCTTTGAATATAGAAGTTTTAGTTGACTTTTAGCTAGCAGAACATTTAAAAGTTCATAAGGTTAAGTATTTCAGTGGGGTGGATCCTAATATTCTGGGCTAATGTTTCCTGTCTGGATAGTTGTGGAAGACACTGTTGGTTTAGTTGATAAAACCGTTGCCAAAACCCAACTTCAGTGCTAATGCCTGTTATTACTTGAAAGTTGAAAGGGAATCTCCGATTGAAGCGTTAAAGTGACAAAATGAGTACAGAACATTTAATTTTTCCTTTTCTTCCTGTGATGTAAAGGTTGTGTTTCTCTTCATAGCAACATGAACCGTGAAGACCGGAATGTGCTGCGTATGAAAGAACGGGAAAGGCGGAATCAAGAAATTCAGCAGGGGGACGACGCCTTCCCACCTAGCTCTCCTCTCTTTGCTGAGCCATACAAAGTTGTAAGTTGTCTGTTGAATGTTTTTTCCCCTGTAACATAACATTTTTTGCTTTTAAAATTTTTAAACTTGAGTTTTTATATTAGAAAGAGTTATTATGTTACACCTTTTAACAGTTTTTCCTTTTCTCATAATAGAATATACTTTTTTGATGTAAACTTTTCATTGCAGTATAACATACTATAGAAAAGTACACAAAGTATGTGTTACAAATGAAAGAATTTTCACCACATGAGCATCCTCACATAATTAGTACACAAATCAAGAACTACAGCATCACTAGTACCCTAACGTCATCCTCACAACCCCCCATCCCTACCCCCATTGCTACCCTATACTCTTGAAATATGGTCTGGAGTAGCTCAAACATTCATATCTGTATTACTGGCTCTACCACTAACCCTGAGCAGGCATTTCACCTTTCTGAGCCTTGAATTAAATTAAAAGTTTGTGAATCACTATGCATTGTCTGCTGTTTCCTTGGCTGTTTGGGTATAACATCAAAGACAAATATTTCATAGATTCTTTTGTTTCTCCCTATTTCTTGCCATTTGCTTACTTAGTTTACTAAGTTTCAGTGATTATTAGTAAGTTTGAATAAATGTGTCTTCAGCATCAATCTGATTCTTTTTCTGTTATTATATACTAAATTCTGATTTTCTATATGTTTAATGCTTAATTAACAATATCAAATTCAGATTAAAGCATGTTATCAAACGTTCAATAAATTGAACTAATTGCTTTTTTTTTTTTTTTTTAACTATCATGGTACTTGATTTGGGATTACATAAAACACTGAATCTGATGACTGTTGTAGCTGTAGTGGCCACAAATGTCTCTCTAATGTTTGATTTGGCTTTGGATTTCATTGGAAGTATTATTATAATTTAAAGGCTTGTACTGTGTATAATAGTTGTAATACTATGTATTGCAGCACTAGTGACCATTGTTGGCTTTATAGTATGAGATTGAGAGTGGGTTAGACTTTTTTCTGATGAAATATGAATGTAACGACATATCCTGGGTTTACCCTTATAACATTTGGTGTTTGTAGAAACCATTTGGGAGCTTTATAAAAACCATTTATTCAGAGCTTATAAGGATTGTCCAGTGAAGGCCAGTTATACTAACATCATTTATGAGTGTAACACAAAACTTTGGGATAAAAGACATTTTGAAAAAAAACAGGAGTTTGGTCCAGATTCTTTGAATCATACTACAATTTATTTTGTAATTACATTGTAATGAATTGGATTTGATTTCTGATCTTGATGTTGTCAATAAATTGCTGTAGATTTACCTCTCAGACTGATTTTCAAATAATCTAAAGTCATTACTGATTCCTGCCAACCTCAAAATAAATAGTGGTGGTTCAGGCTTTTCTGTTTGTTTCAAAGTCTTGATTTCCCTTTTAATGTAATCAGTCAACTTTTTTCTTTCATGTATATGAATACAAAAGAGTCCTAAAGCTTGTAGACATCTTAGACCTTACTATTCAAGAATAATTCTTGAAACTTAAAGTATGTATTATTGACTTCAAAAGTTGGAGCATTTGATGGTCAGAATTAATAGTCAAGATTTAAAACTTTATTACTGGATTTTCCATGCTTAATTTGTTGTTGATTTTTATTAACTTCTTGAGTCACAGTAACAGAAGGAATTCTAAAAAGTCATTTGCGTATAACTTGTTTAACTAAGTTTTTATTTCTGCCTCTAACTATAACATTGAATTATAAGGAATATGATGTTTTCCTAGACTGCCAAAATGTGCGTATTGGCTAATCTGTGACTTGGAACTTAATTACATAAAGGCATAATTTTCCTGCTTTTCAAAAGATTTTACTACTGTTCCAATATATTTATTGGTGAATTTGGATTTTTAAAAAATCTCCTGTAGTCTATTGTGTATATTTCTCAGTGTCCTCTAGGATATTTGTGTTTCAACATGAAGGTTTTTCACTTTCAGTTCATTTTTTTATCATAAAAATATATACATTTGGAGTTTGTTTTGAGATTTTAACCTTAAGATATGAGATGAGACTTCCTTTTGAAAAGTTCCATTCCATTTGAAGTTTGTAAAGTTAGTTTAGAAGCATCTTTTATTTCTAGTTTTGCTAATTTTATTTTACAATTGTTTTTGTAGACTAGCAAAGAAGATAAGCTGTCAAGTCGTATTCAGAGTATGCTTGGAAACTACGATGAAATGAAGGATTTCATAGGAGACAGATCTATACCAAAGCTTGTTGCAATTCCCAAGCCTACAGTACCGCCGACAGCAGATGAAAAATCTAACCCAAATTTCTTTGAACAGAGACATGGGAGCTCTCATCAGAGTAGCAAATGGACTCCAGTAGGACCTGCACCCAGCACTTCTCAGTCTCAGAAACGGTCCTCAGGTTTACAGAGTGGACACAGTAGCCAGCGGGCCAGTGCAGGTGCCAGCAGTGGCGCTAATAGCAGTGGCCAGAGGCATGACCGTGACTCATACAGCAGTGGTGGGAGCAGTAGCCGGAAAAAAGGCCAGCATGGATCAGAACACTCCAAATCACGCTCTTCCAGCCCTGGAAAACCCCAGGCTGTTTCTTCATTAAGCTCCAGTCATTCCAGGTCTCATGGGAATGATCACCATAGCAAGGAACATCAACGTTCCAAATCACCTCGGGACCCTGATGCAAACTGGGATTCTCCTTCCCGAGTACCTTTTTCAAGTGGGCAGCACTCAAATCAGTCTTTCCCGCCTTCATTGATGTCAAAGTCCAGTTCAATGTTACAGAAACCCACTGCCTATGTGCGGCCTATGGATGGACAGGAATCCATGGAACCAAAACTGTCCTCTGAACACTACAGCAGCCAATCTCATGGCAACAGTATGACTGAACTAAAGCCCAGCAGCAAAGCTCATCTCACCAAGCTGAAAATACCTTCCCAACCATTGGATGTAAGTCACACATTTAGAGCTTTTTAACATTGTAACTATATGAAGCAATTCACCCTGAAATTATGTTTGAACTTGAACTGTCTCTTTGTCTTAATAGTAAGGAATGTAAAAGTTTAAGGAAAGACTTGTGATTGACTCCCAAGTGAATCTGTAGAGCTCTTAGCTGCCTCTCTTGAGCAGTAGAGAAAATGTCATTCATTGTTCTCAAATATTAAAATGACAAGTCAGTTACAGAATTAAAACATGGTCTATCAATACCTTAGATTTCCTCGTTTTGATTTTATGGAATAATACATCTTGTGTTCTTTTGTTTTAAAAAAAATTACTTCTCTTCTCATTGTGATGCTCATCAATGAGATGTGGGCATGGTTCGTTGCAGTGAATGTTGGAACTTTTTTGGGTACATGAAGATGGTAATGTTTTATGGTTTGGAGGCCATGATCCTTTTCTCTGGTTACACTTAAAGGTTTGAGGCAGCTGCTCCAGGCATAGTGGTGGTTTGAAATTTACAGTAGTTATAACTATGTACCAAAACATGCTATTCAGAATAACCAAAGAAGTGAGTATTCGTTGTGAAATAGCTGAAATTTTATCTTTTAATCTAGTTTTTGCAATAAAAATATTTTAAGTAATATCAGTAGCTGAAAATCATAGCTTAAAACGGTGGGGGAAGGGATCAGGAATAGGTAAAATGCTGTCTTAAGGACATTTAAAAATCTTTCTTGTGGCCTTGGGAAACTCATTGTTTGTAGCATTTGTCATATAATTACTCCTCTCAAGAGAACAGTAAAGTGGTAACTTGTTCTTTCTTCAAATAATATAACATGATCCTTAGAGTTAGACTTCACTGTAGCTCTCCAGTTCCTGTTTGTACTTCAGAATAAAATTAACTTTCGAGATTTAAGAAATACTATGTAAAATGTCCAGCATGTTCCAGACAACTAATCTTTCAATAATATTGGTTTTATTGTTTGTTATTTATGTGAAATGATGATCTCAGTACCATGGTATATTTTGTATATAAACCAGCTTTTAAATTTTTGACAAATTGTTCACCTGAAAAAAGTACATTTTAAAAATTATTTCTAATCCAAGTGTAAAAAAGATAAGATTCCTTTTTTGGCTGCGTTGGGTCTTTGTTGCTGTGAGGGCTACTCTTCGTTGCGGTGCACGGGCTTCTCATCGTGGTGGCTTCTCTTGTTTTGGAGCGTGGGCTCTAGGCGTGTAGCCTCAGTAGTTGTGGCACACGGGCTCTAGAGCGCAGGCCCAATAGTTGTGGCGCAGGGGCTTAGTTGCGCTGCGGTATGTGGGATCTTCCCGGACCAGGGCTCGAATCCATGTCCCCTGCATTGGCAGGCAGACTCTTAACCACTGCACCACCAGGGAAGTCCTTAAATTTTTTATTAAGGAATCTTATCTTGGGACTTTCCTGGTGGCGCAGTGGTTAAGAATCCGTCTGCCAATGCAGGGGACACGGGTCGAGCCCTGGTCTTGGGAAGATCCCACATGACGCGGAGCAACTAAGCTCGTGCACCACAACTATTGAGCCTGCACTCTAGAGCCCGTATGCCACAACTACTGAGCCCACCTGCCCCAACTACTGAAGCCTGCGTGCCTCAAGCCCATGCTCTGCAACAAGAGAAGCCACAACAATGAGAAGCCTGCGCACCTCAGTGAAGAGCAGCCCCCACTCGCCGCAACTAGAGAAAGCCTGTGCGCAGCAACGAAGACCCAATGCAGCCAAAGATAAATTAATTAATTAAAAATTTTTTTTAAAATATAAAGTTCTTCCAGTCATGTACAGCTTGGTGA
Organism: Lagenorhynchus albirostris; assembly: GCF_949774975.1. Lineage (NCBI taxonomy): Eukaryota > Metazoa > Chordata > Mammalia > Artiodactyla > Delphinidae > Lagenorhynchus > Lagenorhynchus albirostris. The sequence goes on along the minus strand of NC_083097.1, from coordinate 110,101,182 downwards.
TTAAAATTTTTTTAGTGCTTGAAAATTTGTATTTAAGGAAATTAGTCCAAAGATTCTAATTAGTGTTCTGACTTAGAGTAGTGCGATACTAAATATGCCTTTAATTTTAATCTCATTTCTAATAATGTTAAAGCTGTGCAACAAATGATGAAAATCTAATAAGAAATGACTCCCTATCTAACGTGTGTTTCTTTTCCTCTTTCTTTAGGCATCTGCTTCTGGTGATGTGAGCTGTGTGGATGAAATTCTTAAAGTAAGTTTTTTAAAAAATAGTTTTAGTCTCTTTAATTATGATGCTTTGCTACCTCTTACCCTCCTTCCCTTTGTATTTCACAAAGTGTCTGAAACTGCAGCAGATTGCTTACATGTATAACCTGATTATGGCCGTCAAAAATAATTGACTCTGTTCTACTTATATTCATACTTAAGTTCTAAATCACTTGGTTTGTTTACTATTTGCCCTCAAAAAGCTGGGGTTTTTTGGTTTGTTTTTTTGTTTTGTAAGTAAAAACAAACTCTAGTCTTAACAGCTTGCTTTGAAAAGAGGAAGAAACCAAATATAAACTGTACCTTCTCAGGTTTATTGGTTAATAATTTGAAGTACTAAAAATCTCAGTAGTTATCAGTCAAACGATTGTGTTGAAAATAGCTTGCTTTGTAGTTCATCTGTATATACTGGTCAAATCCTACGATGAAAGATCTTCTCTGAATACTACACATTTTGAGTGTTTAATGGAATATGTTTAAACTTGACACATGACCAAAGAGTACATTCTTCTGTTGGGAAAAGAAAACATTGTCCTTTGGAAGAAGAGAAAGTCCAGTGAACTGAGTGACAGTGAGTGCTTTTGGCTCAATAGACAAAAAGCATCAGTCACATATTAATTGTATTTTTTGGGTACACTCTTGAATTTTTGTGTCTGTACTTGTATTTCACTATGGATACTTTTGAAAGACTACTTGTAATGGCTGCTTCCACTTCATTTTCTCCTTCCTTCCTTTAGCTTGCTAAAATCTCTTTTACTTCTACCATTCTGCTGAACTTGTTTCTCCAAGGTCATTATCTTCCATGTCATCAGAGGCTTCATTTGAGTTCTTTCTGCTGTTTTGAAGAATTTTTATTTTTTTCTTCAGAAAACATCATTCTTTCTTCCTTGACTGTTGTTGTGCTTCTCTGTTCTTATTTTCCGCACACCTTTCTTGTCTCACATTCTCTGCCCTTTGGGAACACTTGTGTCTTCTCTTATCTCTTAAATATGAGTGCATTGTCTAGCCTCTCCTCTTTTCTTTCTCCTCTTTGATGTGATTTTCCTCCATCCTTTGGGATTTATCTGTTAGACAGCTATTCAGTCTTTCCTGCTTTGGCCTCCTTTGGGTTTTGGTTTGTGTCTCTTAATTGCTTCTTAGCTGGGTCTCCATTTGGATTTCTCCCTGCTTCTTCAGACTCAACATGTCTAAAGCCATATTTATCAGAGTTAACTTCTGTTAGTAGTATCTCCATTCTCCCTTGCTTATAAGTGTAGAATCCTAGTTATTTTCCACTTCTTTCTCTCATGTTCTATTTAATCACAAAAACTTCATGTAGACTTTGAAAATTCCTTGAAAATATTCATTCCTTCATTTCCATTTCTGCCACTTTGAGCTTCAGTAATTGTAATATACAGTCCTCACTCTGCCTGTCTCCAGAGTTTCCCTGCTCATCTGTCTTCTGTATTGCTGCCAGATTCTTTGCTTTAATCCTTTGTCTTCATAAAATGATATCCTTCTTAGAAGTTTTCAGTGGCTCTCTAAGGACCCTAGAAAGAATAGTGTGCAAATTTAACATTTTAAATGTTAGGCTGTCCACAGGCCAGTTTCACCCTCTCGCACTATTGATTGACCACTTTGCCAAACTGGTTTCCCTAAGCCGTACACTTTCTTGCTCTTTCATCTTTGTAAAGTAAACTTTCATGGAATGTGTTTCTCCTTCCTGTTCAGTTATACATAGATTCTGTTTTTTCTTAGAATCCCACTGAAATCCTTATTCCCCCTGTATCAGGCCATCAGACTACAGTGATAACTCATATTGCATTCATTTTTCAGTTGCCATGTACATAAAAAGTTTAAGGGAGCATATATCTTTACTCCTAAATCCTCAAAAATGCATGGCACTTTAATACCTGGAAGAAATCTTAGATTTTCTTATATTTAATTATATCTTTGATGTTACTGACCATTTATTCTACATTTTATGTATATGCAGGACTTGGCACGTGGCCTTGGGTATAATAGGTGCTCAGTCATTTGATGGTAGGGAGTTAAATAGATTTTCTATTGAGAGTATTTTGGTATTTGAGGTGTAAAATGCCAACATTGAAAACCTGGGGCATATGAGTTTCTGTTTCTTTTCCCTTCCCTATGTACAGCGTGCAAGGAAGTTCAGGTCTACATTCCCTTCGCGTTTTCTTTTTTTCTCTTCTTTTTTTTTTGGCTGTGTTGGGTCTTTGTTGCCGTACGCAGGCTTTCTCTAGTTGTGGCGAGCAGGGGCTACTCTTCATTGTGGTGCGCGGGCTTCTCATTGTGGTGGCTTCTCTTGTTGCGGAGCACAGGCTCTAGGTGCTCAGGCTTCGGTAGTTGCAGCACACAGGCCCTAGAGTGCATGAGCTCTAGAACGCAGGCTCAGTAGTTGTGGCGCACGAGCTTAGTTGTTCCATGGCATGTGGGATCTTCCCAGACCAGGGATCAAACCCGTGTCCCCTGCATTGGCAGGCGGATTCTTAACCACTGTGCCACCAGGGAAGTCCCCCTTTGTGTTTTCTTGATATTTGTAGTCATATTGTTTCTGGGAACCCCATCACGAACTTAAAGGAAAAAAAGTTTTTCTAATCTAAAAGTAATACATGTTTATTGTAAAAAATGATGTATTAATTCAAAGCTTACTAATTGAGTACCTACTGTGTGTCAAGCACTAGGGACATAGTGGTGATAATAGTGATAGTGTTGCATCCTTTGAGCTGACATTCTCGAGCAGGATGTAGGAAATAATCAATTATATACAATTACTTCAGAAAGTGAAATGCTATTAAAAAATAAAGCCTTGTAAGAGGATAAAGAGCAAGTTTAGTGCAGGTGGCTGTTTCAGAAGATTCAAGTGGTAGAAGCTGCATCAAGTGCCCTTGTCTCTTCCTCCTTCAGTCATTCTGTTGTCCAGAGGTAGCCACTGTTAACTGTCTTCCAGAGATTTTTTCATCGATAAGCATTTACGAGGATATACACTATGATGTGTATTTGCCACTTAATAGTAACTGTGGATATCATTTTATTTCAGTAGGTAGCTTTCTCATTTTTCTGTCTGCTTGGTGTGTTCCATTGTATGAATGTCTGGTAATCTAATCCTTTGTTGTTGGATATTTAGGTTGTTTTCATTTTTTAAAAGTGTGAACCCCTTGAATATGTATCTTTACATAACTGTGTGGGTATAGCTATAGGGTAAATTCCTAGAAGTTATATCACCTTTAATTTATTGTATTTTCTCAGACTACTTGATGGCTTACTTTGAACTAAATGCCAGAGATAAAACACTCCCTCCTTATTCTGATACCTCTCTCTTTCCTGCTTCTCTAACATATACATTGTGATTATATCCAAACCTCTACTTGGACATACTTGGCATATGATTAGACAGAAGGCATTGAATAAAATCAGACCTATGGCCTTTCTTGTCTGTTTTCCTCCTTGTGTGCTTTTGATAGCTCTCTTCTTATTTCCTCCACCTGACCAAAATATCCTTTCAGTGAATGGGCTCTGTAGCCAGACTACCTAGGATCAAATTTTGCGTCCATTACTTACTAAGTGTGTGACCTGGGGTAAATAACTTAATCTCTGTGCTTCAGTTTTGTCCTACATAGAATCAGGATAATAACGGTATCTACTTCATAATGTCATTATGATGACCAGTTGAGTTACAAACATGTAAAATAACAGTATCTGGCCCATTAAAGGTACGCAGTAAATGCTGGCTGCTTTTCTTACTGTTAATCCCTTCCTCCCACTCCCACAGCAAGCTCTTCCTCAGTAGCATTTTACTAGCCTTGTGTTTGATTACAGGCTGATTTCTATAACTGTTCACAGGTCTTACCATCTTAACTCTAAGCTCCTTGAAGCTAGAGAGTGTAAACTGTTTATCTTCCTATTACCTACCCCATAACATACATAGTGCCTTGCACACACTGTGCTTAATTAATATTGATTGATTAAATATGTATACTTTTGGAGGAGCAATCACGAAACCAGCATTTATAATACAAATCTGGTTTTTAGCTGTGTAATTTTTATCCTTGACCTGCTTGAAAACAAACTGTAATAATTACATTTCAGGAGATGACGCATTCATGGCCTCCCCCTCTAACGGCTATTCATACACCATGCAAAACCGAACCTTCCAAATTTCCTTTTCCAACTAAGGTAAGTAAATGAAGTGTGTCTATATACTGTAAGAAAACTCTAAATGGCTTGACTAAAATCATGTGAATTCAGAATTATCTTGCCATTCTCATTCTAGTGGGAGATAGATAATAAGTGAATAAATAGGTAAGTTTGGATAGTGATATTACTATGAAGAAAATAAAACTAGAACATAGAATCGGATTAACTTGGATTGAGAGATACTTGGAAAATCTTTGAAGGCAACATGGGAAAGAGACTTAGAAGCTATCAATGTTTGTTGCAAACTATTATGATATGCTAGGCCACAGATGATAAGGACTTCCCAAACTGTTTGTATGAGGAACTCCTTTCCAGAAGACACAACAACCGTACTTACGTCATATGGTAAAGGTTCCTCAGACAACAGTTCCAAGCTCATCTAAAATCAGCAGATTTGGTTTTTTTACATTAATTTATACTTATACAAATAATGCAAAGATATATTCTCCTTGTGAAAGTTTGGGCAGGACCCCTAATAATAGTCTTCCCTATATTCTGTCTCCTACATCTCACCAGAGCTACTTCATACATACGTTTACAAGTCTTTTCATATACATTTACATACACATGTAATGTAATTGTTACATACTTGTATTTTCTCATTTGTTTAATTTCTGTACAGATACAGTCTACTGTATTTTTCATCAGTCAGCAATAGGTCTTAGAGATTTTTTCATGTTATTTTATGTGTGTATATATATATATATAGAGAGAGAGAGAGAGAGAGAGAGAGATTATATATAGATAATATATTACATATAGAGGTATTTCAGTTCTTTTAACTGCATCCATTTTATAAGTATATCTTACTTTATTTAGCCATTTCCTGTTGGTATTTAACTTGTTGCCAAGTTAAATTGTAAACATTGCTATAGTGGATAACTTTGTTCATGCCTTCTTGTGTGCATATGAGTTTCTTTTGTGTAAAGAGCAAGAAGTATAGTTGTTGGATATTGAGGGTATATAGTTAATATAGTCTCTCAAATCCCCTCCATAGTGATTGTACTAGTCAGTACTCCCACTTGTATTCTCTGTTATTCCTTACATGCACAGCACTATTTGTTATTTTAAGTACCAGTCTTTTGAGTGGGAAATGGCATTCCATTTCCTAGATTGCTAGTGAGCTCCATCATCTTTAGTCCATTTAACTTCTATGTGGATGAATTGGCCTATTTCCTCTGCCTTTTGGGCTACGTCTTTCACTGAATAAGTTTCAGCAGAATTTCTTGTTTTGTTTTGTGTTGTTTGAATTCTGGATTCAAATAATTTGTTCCATATACTGCAAATGTTTCTCCCAGTTAGAGCCCTTTTAAGTTTTATGGTCTAGAAGATTTTAATTTTGATGAATAAATTTATCTTTTTCTTCTATAAAGCTTTTGCTTTTTAATGTCTTGTTAAAGAAAGCTTTTCCTTCTCCAGGATCATAAGCATATCTTCTTATTTTTCCTTTAATGTGATTGCAGTTTTGTTTTCTTTGTTTATATTTAGCCCAGTTTATTTTTGTAAGTGATGTGGGGTATATCACTCACATCTGCCTATATGTGTGCCATACCACTCTTTTACTTTCTTAAGTCAACTTTGTTTACACATAAAAAATGCACATATATTTAATGTACAGCCTCAGTTTTGATAGACATATGCACCTGTGTAACCACCATGTTAATCAAGAATTAGAACATTTCTGTCACCCCACAAAGTTCCCTCAAGTTCCTTTCCAGTCCCCCTCACCCCCACCACTGGCTGCACACAATGGCTGACCTGTTTTATGTTGCTATAGGTAAGTTTTGCTTTTTCTAGAATTTCATATAAATGTACTCCATACAGTGTATACTTTTTTGGCATATTTATTTGCGTTCTTTTGCTCAGTATATACTTTTGGAATTCTTCCATGTTCTTGAATATATCAGTAATTTTTTCCTTTTTATTCATAGTTCATTTTTATTTCTGTTGTATGAAAATACCAAAATTTATTTATCCATTCACCTGTTGACGAACATTTGGATTGTTTCTAGATTTGGGCTATTAAGAATTAAGTATTTATAAACATTCACTAACAGTCATTTCTGTGTTTATATTTTCTTTTCTTATGGGTAAATACTGAGTCATATGGAAAAAAGTAGAATTGCTGGGTCATGTGTTAAGTGTGTGTTAAATTGATTGTATCACACTCCTACCTTATCCCACTCCCATTTCCCAGCAGTGTATGATAGTTTCATTTGTTCTACATCCTTGCCTACATTTTCTATTGTCATTCTGTTTAGTTTTAGCCATTTTAGTGGGCATGTAGAGGTATCTCATATTGATTTTAATTTGTATTTCCCTTATGACTAATGATGTTGAACCTCTTTATGAGCTTATTGGCCATTCTTTTTGAAATATCAGTTCAAACTTTGGCCTTTGCCGTGTGTGTGTGTGTGTGTGTGTGTGTGTGTGTGTGTGTGTGTGTGTGTGTGTGTGTGTGTGTGTGTGTGTGTGTGTGTGTGTGTGTGTGGTGGTTGTGGTGATGCCAGAGTTGGGTGGGTGATGATTGTAGTTTTGTTTTGTTTTTTCTAATAATGTCTTTGGTTTGATATCAGGATAGTGCTGGCTTCTTAAAAGGAGCAAAGAAATGTTCCCTTCATCTCTATTTTCTGAAATAATTTGTGAAATATTAGTATTAATTCTTCCCTGTATGTTTAATATAATTAATCAGTGAAGCTGTCTGTACCCCTAGTAGTCTATATTGGAAGGTTTTAAATTACAAATTAAATTTCTTTATTAAATATAGAGCTATTCAGATTTTCGATTTCTTATGTCAGTTTTGGTAATTTTGTTCGTTTCAGTCAAATTTATTGGCACAGTTATTTATAATCTATACTTACTATTTAATGTCTGTAAGATATATAGTGAAGTACTCTTTTCCCTGCTATTGGTGATTTGTAGTTTCTCTTTCTTTTTGTTTTCCTTGATTTGTCTAGCTAGACCTTTTTCAGTTTTGTTGGTCATTTCCAAGAACCATCTTTTAGTTTTTTTCAGTTTTCTGTTTCTTTGATTTTTGCTTTTACTGTGATTATCTTCTTCTTTCTACTTATTTTGAAGATTCTTTTTTTAAATTTTTTATTTATTTATTTATTTATAGCTGCATTGGGTCTTTGTTGCTGCACGTGGGCTTTCTCTAGTTGTAGTGAGCAGGGGCTACTCTTCGTTGCAGTGCGTGGGGCTTCTCATTGCAGTGGCTTCTCTTGTTGCGGAGCACAGGCTCTATGTACATGGGCTCCAGTAGTTGTGGCCCGCAGGCTCTGGAGCGCAGGCTCAGTAGTTGTGGCGCACGAGCTTAGTTACTCCGCAGCATGTGGGATCTTCCCGGATCAGGGATCAAACCCGTGTCCCCTGCATTGGCAGGCAGATTCTTAACCACTGCGCCACCAGGGAAGTCCCTTTCTACTTATTTTGGGTTTAATTTGCTTTTCTCCTGATTTCTTAAGTTGGAAGCTTAGATCATAGATTGTAAGCATTTCTTGTTTTAAGTATATAAAACTATCAGTTTCCCTCTAAGCCCTGTTTTAAATGTACCTCACAAATGGTGATATATTGTGTTTTTATTATCATTCAGTGCAGAATATTTCCTAATTCCCTATGTGACTTCTTCTTTGTTTTATTTAGAAATATGTAGGGGTTTTTTTTGTTTTTTTTTTTTTGGTACGCGGGCCTCTCACTGTTGTGGCCTCTCCCGTTGCGGAGCACAGGCTCCGGACGCACAGGCTCAGCGGCTGTGGCTCACGGGCCCAGCCACTCCGCGGCATGTGGGATCTTCCCAGACCGGGGCACGAACCCGTGTCCCCTGCATCGGCAGGTGGACTCTCAACCACTGCACCACAAGGGAAGCCCAGAAATATGTAGTTTTATTTTCAAGTATTTGAGGATTTTCCAGATATTATTCTGTTACTGATTTCTAATTTATTTATATTCTTGTCAGAGAATATATGCTGTAGAATTTCAGTCCTTTTAAATTTATTCAAATGTTTTAAGGCCTAGTAAATGATCTCTCTTGGTGACTCTTCCATGTGCACCAGACACAGTATGTTCTATATGTGTCAGTTAGATATGGTTGGTTGAGAGTAGTTAAGTCATCTATATTTTTACTGACTTTCTATCAACTTGTCCTCTCAGTTACTGAAAGGAGAGTGATGACATCTGCATCTGTATTCGTGGCTTTGTATGTTTCCTTTCAGTTTTGTCCATTTTGGGCTCATGCATTTTGGAGCTTTGTCCTTAGGTACATATATATTTAGGATTTCTGTGTCTTTCTGATGAATTGATCTCTTTTTTTCATTATAAGATTTCCCTCTATGTATCTGGTATTAATGCTTGTTCTGAAGTTTATTTTGTTTGATCATATAATAATTCTATTTTTAGTTTTCTGAGTAACCTCCACACTGTTTTTCATAGTGGCTATACCAACTTATAGTCCCACCAACAGTATAGGAGGGTTCCCTTTTCTCCCCACCCTCTCCAGCATTTGTTATTTGTAGACTTTTTAAAAATTAATTAATTAATTTTTTGGCTGTGTTGCATCTTCGTTGCTGTGTGCGGGCTTTCTCTGGTTGCGGTGAGAGGGGGCTACTCTGTTGCAGTGTGTGGGCTTCTCATTGCAGTGACTTCTCTTTGTTGCAGAGCACAGGCTCTGGGCACGTGGGCTGCAGTAGTTGTGGCATGTGGGCTCAGTAGATGTGGCTCACGGGCTCTAGAGCACAGGCTCCGTAGTTGTGGCGCACGGACTTAGTTGCTCCACGTCATGTGGGATCTTCCCAAGACCAGGGCTCACCCCGTGTCCCCTGCATTGGCAGGCAGATTCTTAACCACTGTGCCACCAGGGAAGTCCCTATTTGTAGACTTTTTAATGACGGCCATTCTGACCAGGGTGTGGTGGTACCTCATTGTAGTTTTGATTTGCATTTCTCTAATAATTAGCAATGTTGAGCATCTTTTCATGTGCCTGTTGGCCATCATCTGTATGTCTTCTTTGGAGAAATGCCTATTTAGGTCTTCTGTCCATGTTTTGATTGGGTTGTTTGTTTTTTTGTTGTTGAGTTATATGAGTTGTTTGTATATTTTGGAAATTAAGCCCTTGTTGGTCGCATTCTTTGCAATATTTTCTCCCATTCTGTAGGTTGTCTTTTCATTTTGTTTATGGTTCCTTTTGCTGTGCTATTTAGTTTGACAATCAACTCTCCTTTGTCTGATATTCATATAAAAGCCACTCCAGCTTTTTAAGAATTTATGGTTAACATGGTTTAACATTTTCTATTCTTTTATTTTTAATCTTTTTGTGTCTTTATATTTAAAGTGAATTTTTTATAGGTGGCATATAATTGGGTCTTGATTTTTTATTTACTCTGCCCATGTAGTGTGTAATCTTGGCACATTCAAAAGATTTCCCTTGGGGCTTCCCTGGTGGCGCAGTGGTTGAGAGTCCGCCTGCCGATGCAGGGGACGCGGGTTTGTGCCCTGGTCCAGGAGGATCCCACATGCCGTGGAGTGGCTGGGCCCGTGAGCCATGGCCGCTGAGGCTGTGTGTCTGGAGCCTGTGCTCCGCAGTGGGAGAGGCCACAGCAGTGAGAGGCCCACGTACAGCAAAAAAAAAAAAAAAAAAAGATTTCCCTTTAATGTAATCATTAGTGTTGTAGGCTTTAAATATTCCATTTGCTACTTGTTTTCTATTTGTCCCATCAGCTTTTTCTTTGTTCCCTTTCTTGAGATCCTTTTGGGTTAAATAATTATTTTTTAATATTCTGTCTTTTATATTATTTAATAACTATACCTCTTTTTTAGTTGTAAGTTAAAGCTTGAGTTTATCAGAAGACTTTGAATATAAGTTTGTAATTCTGGCTAATAGCTACTTTTCCTTTTTTTCCGTAACTATTTCATTGAGATGTAATATACATACCATACAGTTCATCCATTTAAAATGTACAATTCACTGGGTTTTAGTATATTTAGAGTTGTGTAACCATCACCGCAATTATTTTAGAACATTTTCATCACCCCAGAACGAAACCTTGTACCCTTTAGCAGTCATCCACCTGTTTCCTCCAGCCCCACTCCCCACCCCCCAGCCTCTAGGCAACCACTAATCTTACATTATATCTCTGTAGATTTGCCTATTCTGGACATTTCATATAAATACAGTCATGCAACATGTGGTCTTTTGTGACTGGATCTTCTTGTTTTTTGTTTTTTGGCTGCATTGGGTCTTCGTTCCTGCGCACAGACTTTCTCTGGTTGCGGCGAGCGGGGGCTGCTCTTCATTGCGATGTGCAGGCTTCTCATTGCAGTGGCTTCTCTTGTTGCGGAGCATGGGCTCTACACACGTGGGCTCTGGTAGTTGTGGCATGCAGGCTCAGTAGTTGTGGCTCGCGGGCTCTAGAGCGCAGGGTCAGTAGTTGTGGCATACGGGCTTAGTTGCTCAGCAGCATGTGGGATCTTCCCAGACCAGGGACCGAACCCGTGTCCCCTACATTGGCAGGCAGATTCCAGGGATCGAACCTGTGTCCCCTGCATTAACCACTGCGCCACCAGGGAAGCCTGCTGTCATTTATTAAGTTGAGGAAGTTCCCTTCTATTTTTATTTACCTGAGGGTTCGTATCAGGAATGAATTTTGGATTTTTTGAATGTGTTCTTTGAATTTATTGATATAGTGAGAGGATTTTCCTTTTTTTTTTGTCTGTGAAATGGTGACTACATTGGTTAATTTTAAATTTTTAAATCAACATTACATTTCCTGGTAAAAACTGCACTTAGTCATTACGTATTATCTGCTTTATGTAGTGTTGAATTTGATTTTCAAAAAAATTTTTTTTCAGAATTTTTGCACCTATGTTCCTGAGGGATACTGGTCTGTAATTTTCTTTTCTTGTTGTCTTTGTCTGGCTTTGGTATCAGAGTAATGCTGACCTCATGGAATGAGTTGGCACATTATTCTCTCTTCTCCATTTTCTGGAATAATTTGTATAGAATTAATATTATTTCTTCCTAAATGTTTGCTAGAATTAACCAGTGAAGCCCTATGAGTATTGAGTTTCCTTTGTAGGACAGTTTTGTAAAAATTGAATTTATAATCATGTTATCTATTTCTCCTTGCATCTGCTTTGGCAGTTGTGTCTTTCAAGGGATTTGTCCATTTTATCCACTCATTGTCAAATGTTGTCAAATTTATTGATGTGAAGTTTTCAATAATTTTCTTTTATTATACTTTTAAAAATCTGTTGTGATGCCACTTCTCTTATTCCTGTTATTGGTAATGTGTTTCTTCTCTCTCTTTTTCATCTGTCTAGAGGTTTGTAAGTTTTATTGATCTTATTTTTAAAAAACTGCTTTTTTCCCCTCTCTCCATTGTTTTTCAATTTTGTTGCATTGATTTCTACACTGATCTTTATTACTTTTTTGTTCTGCTTTGTTTTGCTTTATTTTGCTCTTTTTTTAAAAAAATTCTTAAACTGGAAGCTAAGGTTGTTGATTAGAGATCTTTCTCACTTTCTAATATAGGATTTTAATGCTATAAACTACCTTCTAAGTAATGTTTTGTTTACATCCCAGAGATTTTGATATGTTTTCATTTTTGTTCAGTTCAACATAACTTTTTGTTGTTGTTGTGTTTGTTTTGTTGTGTTTTGTCCACATCATGCATGGCATGCAGGATCTTAGTTCCCTGGCCAGGGATCCAACTTGTGCCCCCTGCAGCGGAAGCACGGAGTCCTAACCACTGGACCGCCAGGGAATTCCGTCAACAGAAACGTCTGCTTTCTTTGATTTCTCCTTTGTTCTGTGGGTTATTCTGAAGTGTCATTTAGTTTCCAAATATTTGGAGATTTTTTCCATATATCTTCTGTTATTGATTTGTGGTTTAATTCCATTGTGGTCAGAGAACATACTTTGTGTGACTTGAATCCTTTTACATTTGTTAAGACTATTTTATGGCCCAGAATATTGTCTCTTCTGGTAAATGTTTCGTGTACCCTTGAAAAGAGTGTACCATTGTCAAGTGGAGTGTCCTGTAAATGTCAATTAGATCAAGTTAGTTATGGTGTTATTCAAGTTTTCTGTGTTTTTATTCTTTTTAATTCTCGTTCTGCCAATTATTAATTTATAGTTAATCTCCAGCTATTACTTTGAATTTGTCTCTTTGTCCTTACTTATTCATTCCTGCTTTTTCAAGTTCTGCTTTTAGGTGCTTAAACATTTGGGATTGTGATTAGCTCTAGATGAATTGGCCCCTTATCATTATGAAATGACCTCCCTTTAATCCTGATATTATTCTTTGCTATAAAATTTACTTTGCCTGATATTAATATAACCACTTAGCTTTCTTTTGATTAATGTTAGGTTGTATACCTTTTTCTATCCTTTACTTTTAACCTGTGTTCTTACATTTAAAATGCATTTCTTATAGGTAACGTAATTTTGTCTAGAGCTTTTTTGTATTCAGTCTGACACTCTCCTTTTTTGGGGGGTATTTAGTCCATTTATATTTAATGTGATTATTGATATGGGTGGGTTTATCTCTGCCATCTTGCTTTTTGATATCTACCTGCCCCATCTGGTCTTTTTTGCCTTCTTTTTGGATTGAGTATTTCTTATTATTACATATCAGTTTTGGCTTATTAGCTGTCATTCTTGTGTTATTGAATGTTTACTTCAGGGTTTGTAGAATGTATCTTTAACTTACTGAAATCTGTCTCAAGTAATACTAAGCCATTCTTTTCTATCATATAAAAATTTCTCAACATTATGCTTGTGTTTTTCACTTCTCCGCATCTGTTGTTGCATACATTTACTTTCATGTAAGTTATAAACCCCACAAAATTGTTAATCATTTTTAAAGTCTGTTATTTTTTAAAGAGATTTAAATAATAGGAAAAAAAGGCTTTTGTATTTCCCCATATAGTTACCATTTCATTTGCTCTTTCTTCCTTTGTGTTAATCCAGATTCCTCTCTGGTATCATTTTCCTCCTACCTGGAGGACTTCTTTAACTTTTCTTTATAGTGCTTATTTGCTGGTGATAAATGCTTTTAGCTTTTGTATGTCTGAAATAAATTTTTATTTCACCTTTTCTTTTTTGTTTTTAAGATACTTTCACTAAATATAGATTTCTAGGTTGAAGATGTTGATCCATTGTCTTCTGGCTTGCATTGTTTCTGATAAGTAATTTATTGTTGTTCTTTCTTCATCTGTGTATAATGTGTCTTTTTTTTTTTTTCTGGCTGCTTTTAAGAGTATTCTGGTTGCAACTGATTTTAAGTTGTTCATTTATGATGTGTCTTGGTGTGATTCTCTTCATCTTTCTTGTGCTTGGGTTTGTTTGATTTTAGCTTCTTGGAACTTTGGGTTCATAGTTTTCATCATATTTGGAAAAATTTTTCTATTACTACCTCAAAATATGTTTCTGTACTCACTTCTTTTTTCCTCTTTAGAGACTCCAATTACATGTATATTGGGCCTCTTGAAGTTGTTCAACAGTGTAGCAATGTGCTCTTCATTTTTCTCAATCTCTTATCTTCTGTTGTTTCATTTGAGTTCTTTCTATGGCTGTATCTTCAGGTTCAGTAAACTTTTGTTCTGCATTGTCTAGTTTGCTATTAATCCCATTTGACATATTTTTAATCTCAGATATTTTAGTTTTCATCTCTGTAAACCTGGTATGTTTATGTGTTTTATCAAACAGATACTAAGTTCTTACTATGTTTCAGATACTAAATTTGACAATGTATTTTTTTAAAATTTTATTTATTTACAGTATTTTTGGTCACGCCATAGGGCTAGTAGGATCTTATTTCCCATACCAGGGGCTGAACCTGAGCCCTCTGCAGTGAGAGCGTGGAGTCCTAACCACTTGGACGACCAGGGAATTCCCGAGAATGTATTTTTTATTGCAATGCTTTTTCTTTTTTTCCAGCTTTAAAAAAATTTTTTTTAAATTTTATTGAAGTATAATTGATTTACTATGTTGTGTTAATTTCTGCTGTATAGCAGTGATTCAGTTACACAAACATATACATTCTTTTTCATATTCTTTTCCATTATGGTTTATCATGGGATATTGAATATAGTTCCCTGTGCTGTACAGTAGGACCTTGTTGTTTATCCATTCTGTATATAATAGTTTGCATCTGCTAATCCCAAATTCCCAATCCATCCCTCTCCCACCCCCTCCTCCTTGGCAACCACAAGGCTGTTCTTCATGTCTGTGAGTCTGTTTCTGTTTCATAGGTAAGTTCATGTTTGTCATATTTTAGATTCCATATACAAGTGATATCATATGGTACTTGACAGTGTATTCTTTTTTAAAAAAATATTTATTTATTTATTTGGCTACATTGGGTCTAAGCTGTGGCACGTGGGCTCTTCATAGCGGCATGTGGAATCTTTCATTGTGGTGTGTGGGCTCTTTGTTGTGTCATGCAGGCTTCTCTCTAGTTGTGGCTTACGGACTCTAGAGTGCAAGGGCTCAGTAGTTGTGGCACGCAGGCTTAGTTGCTCCACAGCATGTGGGATCTTAGTTCCCCAACCTGGGATCGAACCTGCGTCCCCTGCAGTGGAAGGCAGATTTTTAACCACTGGACCACCATCACATCCCTGACAATGTATTCTTTATTGGTGACACTTTTAGTTAGAAAGGTGAGGGCAAAAGAACGATTGCAGTGGGCTCAAAAAGTATTGGAGGCAATGATTATATAAATGGAGATTTTCTTTTGAGGCATTGTCTGTAAAAGGGAGCAGAGAAATGTGGTGGTGCCAAAAGGGTATGGTGATATTATCAGGGGGGCATTTTTTATAAGATGAGGACATTTTATCGTATTTATATGCTGATGAAAATGATTTTGTAAAAAAGGAAAAACAAGTGATATATGGGAAAGAGAGAAGGTAACCTTAGGAAATCTCCACAAGAGGGATTGACATTCATGCCCAAGTAGAGAAGATTGGCCTTAGAATAGAGCACAATTAGGTCATTCTTTTTCACAGGAGGGAAAGCAGAGTGAATGGGTGTAGTTAGAGATAGGTAGGTAGATTTTCCAGTGATAGTTTCAAGCAAACTAAAGCTTTTGACTGCCTTTACTCATATTCACTGTATGTTCTGAACAATCCCTGGCAGTGTTCTAGGTGCTGTACACGCAGCACTGAACCATTTAGATGGCGTCAATGTGTAGAATAGTTCCTAGCACATAATAGCTATTCAGTAAATGTTTATTGACTGAATTTGGGTATATATACTCAGGTAACTATGTTTAGATTTTTGATATTTATTAAACAGCTCAGTTAGCTGCTTAATGATTATTGCTTTGGTTGGGTTGCTTTTACAGGGTTTTGCTCTTTTATAGCTTGTCTCATGCTCTGAATTTTCAGTGAATACAGCTTCACATATAATATAGCTTAAAGCTTTATATGAAGCTTTAATAGGTATTTATTCTCCTTGTGCACTGACCGTATGGACTAAGTCTAATGAGCGGACAGAGAAGGGACAAAGTTTTGATACTCAGGGAATTTGGAGACGGCATCCTAGAGAAGATGACAACAACCGGGATTAGAGCGGGAAGTGCAGGAGTGCCAGAAGCACATGGGAAGAAGAGGACCACAACAGAGAAGATTTCCTACCCATTAACAGATCTGAAAGAGCAGTTCACAGTCATGGGTGAGAATTTGAGTTTAAGAACATACTTGGAGAGCTAGTTTATTAGTGAATCACTATCATTTGCTTAACCATTCTTTATCTGTGCCATTTAAAAGCAACACAACAACAACAAAAAAATCCAGTCTGTTCCATGTTGTTCTCCAGCTACTCCTCCACTTTAGAGTTAATCTTATTAAAGAGTGGTTCATATTTGCTGTCTATATACTTTCCTCCATTTAATCCTCAGTGCAAGCTGATCTTGCTTTCACTCTCAGTGTCTCACCAAAAACATTAAGATCACCAGGGGCCCATTTTGGCAACTCCAATTAATGTTTTTCATTTTTTATCTTCATTGAGCTTCTCATGAGTATTGAATGTTGTTTAACCTATTTCTTCCTTGTCTCCCACTATACACTGCTCATCTAGATTTACTTTGTTTCTTCAGTTGCTCATTTTTCTCTTCTGTCTCTCCCTCTACCATTAAAAGTAAGTTTTCCGGGCATTGTGTTGAGTACTATAAGAGAATTCAAAAGAAGAAATGTGTTCTGCCAATGTGTCAAGCATTTGGTTGTGGAAATGAAGTAATACAAAAGAAAGAAAAAAGAATTACATGTTAGTGTTTAATTGGATGCACAGTTAAACATGAGGAGAAGTCATTTTTCTCCCAACCAAAAAGCAAAGAGAAAAACAAGCATGGTTCTCTTCTGCTGTTCCATATCTTAGTGAAGCTAGAAAACCTTATAGGAGTTATGTTTGGCACTTTGCTCTTCATCACACCTCATAGACTGTCACCAAGTCCTAATGATTTTAACTCCTTTAATGCATTTCAATTTCATTCATTTTTCTCCATCTTTATTGTTACCGCTGTGGTAAGTCAGTGGTCTCCAGAGTGGAAAACATATACCCCAGTGTTGTGTGCATTAGAGAATGGGGGATGGGGGTGAAAAGTTTATTCTTATTTTTTAGTTCTAAAAATCCCAATTTATTTGCTTTTTAATTTTAAAAGAAAAATCAAATACGTACATTTTGCTGTCTCTTGATCCAAATGGCAGATGGTCACATTTTATGTCTGGTATGTGAGGTATCCCAAGAGAAGTTTAGGTCTTTTCAATATGGAAAATTGATAGAGTTGTTTTCATTCATTTGTTCTTCCTAGCTGTGTCATATTGCAGTTTTAAGTGTGCTTGGTTAAGATGATTTACAGATTGTATTAACTGGTTTTAATTCAACTAATCTTCACTAATGCACAAATGGCTTAAAAGACCTACCTGCAGTGAAACTACTGGATGAAAGTAACACTAAAATGCATTTCTGACCAAACAAGAAAATGGCAGAGTTGAGATTGTCCTTCTCCTGTTATGAGCTCTTCATCTGCCACTACAAAGTAGAAACAAAGATGCCATAAGCAGAAAAAATGCATGTTTATCATTAACCTTGCCTTTAGTGTATATAGCAAGTGCCTTGAGATAGTAACTGATGAAACTGAAAGCATCATAATTTGTACTTAGTGATATTTTGAATTATGTGGTATTCAGTTCAGTCGTTATACGTAGATCAGGCCTAATAAAATTTTATTAAAAACTTCTTTTGATGTTTCTCCCAGTGTTCTATAATCTTTGTTTAAAAACTCAGTCTTTTTACTCCAATGAAAATGACTGAAATCCACTACAGAGAGAACACAGAGAAAACATACTAAAATGCGTTCTTTTGTCAGGAAACACTATTGAAACAGGCTTAGAAAGCAAAGCTAAAGATTCAAGAAACAAATATTAGAATAAATCATGCAGTGTACAAAGTTAGCTATATATAGATTGATGAAAGTGCAGGTGCTTCTGGTAGTTTAAGATATTGTTAGATTCTTTTTTAGTTATAAAATACTTGAAAAGCAATTTTTTGTGTGTATACCACTCAAAGAAAGATATAACAGAAGTTAAATCCTAAAGTATAAATAATTTTTCTTCCTCCTTCCTTCATGGAGAACCTGTGTGGCACTCCCAGATACCTTTTATACTAATGCAGAAGTTCACTGATTGTTTAATGACATAAGAAGTTAGCTCACTTATAAAAAAAAAAAAGAAAAGAATTCATCGAAAGGCAGTGCTTAATCCATAATGATTCTGAAGAATATCTGGCTCTGACCTAGTCGCCCAAACCACTACAATGTTAGTATTTTAAAATAATCACATCAAAAATAAATGTAGTCTCTGTACCTCTCTATCTTGAATTATATAAACGCATAATTCAAGCTAAAAAAACCATGAATTAGACATCTCCTTCCCTTCCTTTCTCTCCCTCCCTCTTCTCTCCTTCCTCCCTCCCTCACTCCTTTCTCCCTCTCCCCTCTTCCCTCTCACTCTTTCACACACAAGTCCCAAATACATTAGATCTTTTCATAACATATTTAAAATAATAATAAATTAAACCCTCTTCTTAGAATAAAAGTGATGTCTTAATGAGTGAAAAAGTGACTGCCTCAAGCTAGGAAAACAGGATTTAAAAAATAATGTCATTACTATGTATTTTTATTGTTGACAGAAACTATGACGATTGTCATATGTGCAAACTTTAAAGACTTAGAAACAGAATTTTCTAACTTCAGTGGGTTTTGAACCTATTTCCTAAAAATATTAAACCACAACCTTTTATTTTCTTGAAAACCTGTTTTGTATCATTGAACATTGGAAATCTATTAGCTCAATTTCAACAGAAACCTTTGCATAATTAAGGTATAAATTGAAATTTTGATATCGTGATTTAGTAAGTATAGCACTTCCATTTGTATAGCTGTGTCTTTGTGATGTCCAATGAAACCAAATATCAAGCCAGTTTTGGTGTCAGACCTTTGAAGCACTATATATTTTGTGTGTGTGTAAGAAAAGTGTTGTTGTCATTGATAAATATAATTTTTAAATTACTCTAGAATATTATCTGAGCCCTTTAAAATTTCAGTATTTTGGTTTTACATAATTATATACTAGTTAAATAACAGTGCATACAGTATACGTATTTGGGAGATACAAATGCAAAAATTTCTTAGTGGTGGGAGGTACATGATCAAAAAAGCTTGGAGACCAGTTTGTTTAAGCTGTTGTCATCTCCTGTTTGTACCACTGCAGTTATCTCCTAACAAATATCTTTACTTCCATTCTAGATTTCTCAAAGCTGTTCTCTACTTAATAGCCAAGGTAATCATCACAATATGCAGATGTGCTTGTATAATTCTTCTGCTTAGTAAATTGCACACACACACAAATCTTTAATATGGTCTATAAAGTCTATAAACTATGTGATCTAGCCTCTCTGGTCCTGAGTCTAGTTTCTTAACCCTCTTCCTTCTGTACTTTTTCCTCCCATGGGCTGCCTTTAAGTTCTTTATACTAGCTGTGCTTCTGTTCTTTCTTGCCTTTACACATGCTTTTCTCTCTACCCTAAACACTTAACCTTTCCCTTCGTTTCCCAGTTTACTTCCTACATAACCGTCAAATTTCATATTGAACAGTACCTACTCAGGGAAGCCTTTGTTCATTTTCCCAATCAGGGGTGTGTGTGTGTGTGTTTGTGCGTGTATGTATGTATCTGTATGTGTCTGTTTCGCGTGCACACACACACACAATTGTAAGCTCTTTTATAATGCTGTGTAAGCATTTGCCCTTCATTGTACTTAACACAATTGCTATTTTACCGTGATTTGCATGAGTAGTTGCAAAGATATTCATTGACATTAAGCTCCATGAGGACAAGGCCCATGTTAGTTTTTGCTTAATTCTGTTTTTCCAGTACTTAGATATGTGAGTGAATGTTTTATCAAGGAGTTTGGGTTTCATCCCTAGGAAAAACAAAGAGCCATTGGAGGCTCTGTGAAAAATAGGAGTAATTATGACAAATACTGGGCTTGGGCTTTAGAAAGGTCAACTAGAGGCTATAGCTGAGTGAAGGAGAGAGAGACTAGAGCCAGGAAAATCCATTAGATGGCCATCGTAGATGAAGAGAGGTGAGGACCTAAAGTCTTTGCAGCGTAGATGGAGAGGAGAAAGTGTTGCATGTAGTAGATGGTCTGGAGACAGAATCCAGTAGCATTGGTAACTAGCTGACTGATTATTGTCAGAGCTGAGGGGACGGAGTCAGAGATTACTTAAAAGCTTGGGCTATTAAACTTTTAGGCCATTTACTAGGTAAATGAGTATAAGACAATTAGCCTTTCAAGGGGGGTGGAGAATTCTCTTCATTTTTAATAAGATTCACAGGAGTGACCTCTTGGCCACTGCTGTATTTAAAGAGTGTTTTAGAATAGCTTTATTGAGATATAATTCACATACCATGCAAATTATCCATTCAGAGTATACAATTAAATGGTTTTGATTATATTTATAGACATATGCAACCATTACAACAGTCAATTTTAGAACATTTTGGAAAATCCGTGGTGGTCCAGTGGTTAGGACTCTGTGCTTTCACTGCCAAGGGCCTGGGTTCAGTTCCTGGTCGGGGAACTAAGATCCCACAAGCCACATGGCACAGCCAAAACTAAACAAACAAACAAATAAATAAATAATTTTTTAGAACATTATCACCTCAAAAGGAAACTCCCTACTGTTTAGCTATCAACCTTTTCCCCTCTGTTCCCCTCCCAGTGCTACCCAGCTACTAATCTGTTCTCTATAGATTTCCCTTTTCTGGACATTTCATGTAAATGGAATCATATCATATATGGTCTTTTGCAACTGGATTCTTTCACTTGGCATAATGTTCAAGGTTCTTCCAAGTTGTAGCATGTATCAGTTCCTTCATTATTTTTTATGGCCAAATAATATTCCATTGTATAGATGTATATCATTTTGTTTCTGAATTCATCAGCTGATGGACATTTGGGTTGTTTTGAGCTTTTTGTTTTGTTTTGTTCTCAGCTTTTGCCTACTATGAATAATACTTCTGTAAACCTTTGTATGCAAGTTTTTGTGTGGACATATGTTTTTGTTTCACTCGGTTATACACCTGGGGGCAGAATTGCTGGGTCATATGGTAACTCTATGTTTAATCATATGAGGTACTGCCAGAATGTTTTCCAAAGCAGCTAGCCGCACCATTTTGTATTTCCCATTAGGCTTTCAATTCCTCCACATTCTTGTCAACACTTGTGATTATCTGTCTTTTTGATTCTAGTCATCCTAGTAAGTGTGAAGTGGTTATCTCATTGTGGGTTTGATTTGTATTTCCCCCCAGTGACAAATGATGTTGAACATCTTTTCATGTGCTTTCTGGCCGTTTGTATATCTTTTTTGGAGAAATATATAGTCAGATCCTTTGTCCCCTTTATCATTGGTTTACTTGACTTTTATCATTGAGTTGTAAGAGCTCTTTATATATTGTAGATACCAGTCTCTTATCAGATATATGATTTGCAAATATTTTCTCCCAATTTGTGTGTTGTCTTTTCACTTTTTTTTCTTAGAATATTTTTGTTTTTATTGGCATTATTATTATTTTATGGTAGTGTCTTTTCACTTTCTTGATGGTGTCCTTTGAAGTACAAAAGTGCTTAATATTGTTTTTGGGTTTTTTTTGCGGTATGCGGGCCTCTCACAGCTGTGGCCTCTCCCGTTGCAGAGCACAGGCTCTGGACGCACAGACTCAGCGGCCATGGCTCACAGGCCCAGCCGCTCCGTGGCACGTGGGATCCATCCGGACCGGGGCACGAACCCGTGTCCCCTGCATCGGCAGGCGGACTCTCAACCACTGTGCCACCAGAGAAGCCCAAAAGTTCTTAATATTGATGAAATCCAATTTACCTGTTTGTTTCTTTTGTGTCTTGTGCTTTTGGTGTCATGTAAGAATTCTTTGCCAAATCCAAGGTCATTAAGATTTGGGCACTACATTTTCTTCTAAGAGTTTTGTAGTTTTATCTCTTATCTCTTACATTTAGGTCTTTGATCCATTTCAAGTTAATTTTTTTTAATATTGTCTGTGGTAAGCATCCGACTTCATTCTTTTGCATATGGCTGTTCACTTGTCCCAGAACCTTTTGTTGAAAAGAGAATTCTTTCCCTGTTGGATGGTCTTCACACCCTTGTTGAAAATCAGTTGACAATTGATGTAGGTTTACAGTTTTTTTTAACACCAAAACTATATTTTAGCTTAAATACTGTTAGGATTTCTCTTTCACAGATAATTCTGTCATTAAAGGAAGATTGTGCTTATTTTTAAGTAAGCTGTTACAGATGTTAGGGATATTTGTGTAATCTTAGTACTACATTGTGTACCACAGACTTCACCTAGAAAAATGCACAATTTGCACTTGTGAAACAGCTGTTCTGATCTTGAAAGTTGAGTTTGGAAAGTCATGTTTCTTTCACGGACAGTGACGTTTTGGTTTTCTTTTCTTTTTGACTTTCTTTTTACGGATGCTTCCTGAATGCCAGGCACTGTGCTAGTAGGGCTTACAAAGAAGTATATAAAACGAGTATGGAAAATCTCTTCCTCAGTTTGCTAATTGTAAGATATTGGGAGCAGGGAGAGGAAGTAAAATGACATGGGAATAACATAGTAGGAGTTACTA
The DNA here is from genome assembly GCF_949774975.1 of Lagenorhynchus albirostris. Taxonomy (NCBI): domain Eukaryota; kingdom Metazoa; phylum Chordata; class Mammalia; order Artiodactyla; family Delphinidae; genus Lagenorhynchus; species Lagenorhynchus albirostris. The sequence continues at coordinate 110,078,518 of NC_083097.1, read as the reverse complement.
GTTCATAAAAGTGGTATATTTTGAGTCTATATAGTTTGTACAGCTATTTTCACTCTAGTATATGGTTATTAGTATTACTTTTTTAAAAATAATATTTTCTTAAGACCAAGAATTAAATTAGGATATGAGTACCATGAATGCTGCTGAATAGAAATGAATGATAAAGACTTACATAGCTTGATGCTTTTTGTATTAAGCTCTGGGAAACTCTGTTATTGACCACAAAATTGCTGAGGCTGATCAGATGGAATCATTAAATTCTTTTGGTGTTTTTTTCTTTTATGCATTCTTAGGAACTCAACAGGATCTTTCATTGAATTAGCTGGAATTGAATAGTTTAATTTGAAGCATTTTTCTCTAATGAACCTTTTTCTCTTAATGTCACTATACAATTTTATGTCCCTTTTTCTTAGGAGTCTCAGCAGTCCAATTTTGGCCCTGGAGAACAAAGTGAGTATTTCTTTTCCTCTTGGTTTTCAAATTAAGCTGTTTGTTGCACATTCATTTCTCATGGTCACATCATGTATTTCTTTAATAATTCTTTTGTATGTCTTATCCCAGTTTTTAAAATTTTTTTGGCCACACCGCATGGCATGTAGGATCTTAGTTCCCCGACCAGGGATTGAACCTGCATCCCCTGAAGTGGGAGCGAGGAGTCTTAATCACTGGACCACCAGGGAAGTCCCTTATCCCAGTGTTTATCTGATGATCAGTAATGGATTGAACTGAATCTTGGCTTGAAAGATGAAGAATTAAAGATCATTGGAGATCAAAATTAACTGTTTTTACTAAGTATTTGAACTAATAGTTCAGAGTTCATGAATTCAATTTGATGGGCACCTCATAACCCCAAGAGCCATACTTCTGTCTTTCCATCTCCTTCATGAAGATACTGGGTTCTATTATGGTAAAACTCCAGGCAAGAAGGAGTCATTGTAGCTTACCATGGCTCTTCTCTTCCCATATCTATATTTATCTATTCTTCCTGGGTGTTTTTGGCTGGGAAGAAAGTCTCCTGTCTGCTACACAACTCCCCTCCACCTCCACTCTCTTGGCCTCTCAAAAGAACTTGAGGGGAAGATAGCCTTGGGGAATTCAAGTGTGATTCAAAGAGTTGATGGCTGTGTGAATTGGTAATGGTAAGGTCAGGAACCTTGCAAATGTTTGGGCTTCACCATATAGCTCTTTAACAAAACAAATGTTCTTTTGCCAAGAGCAATAACTTTTCAGGTAGATTTACTCTGGTAATAAGCTATTTTGGGAGATTAATATGTGGAGCATTTTAATCCTTAGTTGTCTTTAGTGATCTTAAAGCAGAGACAAAACTAGAAGAATATCCATTTTAAGGTTAACAAACTTTTTATGTATCTGTTTCTTCGTTCTGCCTTAAAGCTGCAGTTACAGGAAAAAAAGGACCCAACATTGTTGATATACAGCAAATAGCTAGCTGTAGGCCAGAAAGTTTACATTTTCTCTTAAAATCTTCTAAGAATGTCTCATCCTTACTTCTCCCCTTCCCCCATTCTCTCTCCCCAAAGCTCCCTATTGGCACCTGGGCTCATAAGCTTCACCTACTCTTTATTACCTGTATATTTCACTTAATTTATTTTAGAACTGTTTTTATATCAGTATAAAGCTCTAGTTCATTATTTTTAAAAAGCAAAATTGTATTATATTGTTGAAAGTATTGTAATTTGTTTATCTAGTCCCCTGTAGATGGACATTGGTTTCCAGTTTTTGCTGTTGCAAATCATACTATAATAAACTGTGTGTGTGTGTCTGTGTGTGTCCGCGTGTCTGTGTGTTTATGTATTCCTCTAGATATACCTGTAAGGTAAATTCCTTTCCTTATAATTGCTAGGTCAGTGGATATGTGCATTTACAGTATTGGTAAGATAATATTATCAGATTGCTCTCCAGAAAGATTGTATGAGTTTAGAGCCCTACCAATGACATAGGAACATGCCTATTTCCACCAGTATTTCATATTATCGCATTTTAAGGTGTTAACCAAATTGATGGATGAAGAATTTTATCCCAATTTTATGATTTATATTTCTTTGAGGTTATATTGATAGATATTTAAAAATATAAATAGCCATACTATAGTTGCTGATTTCTGCATTCCTTTTTGTTCCAGAAAGATATAATCCTTCTTCTAAAACTTCCAATGGGCACCAGTCTAAATCGTAAGTTTATGGCTTAGTAAGTTTAATGTTTGTCTTTTTTTGCTAAAAGTCTAACTGTAGTCTCGATATTTAGAACAACACTTAGAAATATGTACTTAATCTTTTAAGGCAGCGGTAGGCAAACTTTTATATAAAGGGCCAGATAGTGAAATAGTTTAGGCTTTAGGGGCCAAATGGCTTCTGTCTCAACTACTCAATTCTGCAGTTGTAGCATGAAAGCAGCCATAGACTATGGGTGTGGCTATGTTCCAATAAAACTTCCTTTACAAAATAGGTCTAGATTTCGCTTGTGGATCATAGATTGCCTACCCCTGATCTGCGATTGCGATTACACTTTTTTCTCATCTTTCAGAAGTGTGTGTGTGTTTGTGTGTGTTGATAGCTTGTTTTTAATTTTAAAAAAAACATGAAAAAGTATAGGATTCTTCTTAGTATGCCCTCCATTTGACCACTAAGTGTAGAATATTAAAGCAACATAGTTCATACTGTATAAGTTTTCCTGCTTTTATTTTGTAGGTAGACCCAGGAATATATTGGCTTGACCAAAAAGTTCATTCGGGTTTTTCTATAACATCTTACGAAAAACCCGAATTAACTTTTTGGCCATCCCAATAAATCAAAATACGATAGGGTTGTATATTGGATGATAATAAATTCCAAGCTTAAAGAATGAACTAACTACTGAATTCCTGAGACCACAATTTAACCCAATGATTAAAACAAAATTCTAAAGAAACTGGCCACAGTGCTAGCTTTATACCATAACCACAGTCTATACTGATAACCTCAGCCTCTTCAGCTAAACATAGTGGGAGCTGAGAATGAAAATATATGAATGCAAGGAGATTAGCCTCACTGCTGAAGAATTCAAATTATGTAAATTCCTATTTATCATGTTTATTCATGGGCAGAAAACTGATGGGAGCTTACCATGTATGTGCATATCACTTTGGTTGCTGACAGAACAAAAGCATGAAGGACCTTGAGCGGTCTGGTAAAAGCTTTGACATATTCACATGTGTAAACAGGTTCACTGAGCTGCCATTATTAAAGCATAAGGGCTGAGAGAATTCAGAGTAAGTACATTTCTTTACAGGAAATCAGTCATAAAGATTCACTAAGCCCTTGTCCAAAAGAAAAAATTCTTTCTCTCTGTCCCACTTAATTGGTCATCCTTAGAACACTTTTTCTAATTCTGTAAGCATGTGGTTACTTTGTTTCAAGGTGATCTTTTATGTGGTACTCTGAATTTGGGATCAGATTTAGAAACTCAGGTTAAGCTTTGAGCGGGGAGTATAAGTAGTTGTTGGAGTGAAAGAAGATTTCCTTTCCGCTGATTGGAGACTGTCATGAAATTTTAAGAAGAAAGGTAAATGGAGCTAGTGGTAATGAGAAATTAAACATTTTCTAGTTGTAGTTCTCCCTAAGCTTTGTATTAATTTTTCCTTTCTTGTAAAAAGGCAAGGAGTGTTTTGTGGTTCATTACTCAGTTTTTAATTTTGGTCTTATGGCCTTAAGGAAAATTTAAATCTGTAATTTTACTTTCAAAAACTAATTCCAGAAACTATCAACTTATAGTATTTATTTGTGGTTTTTTTGATCAAGGAAGATTTGGAGACTGGAGTTTATTTTTAATTTATGCATGGTTATTTCTCTTGTATAACCAAGGTTCTTACCCAAAATTGTTACATCTGCAAGGATCAGTCGTCTTTCATAGCAAGGCATTTATGAACTAGAACTTTGACTGTGTGTTCTGGTTTTCACAATCACCCAAGTGTACATATCTCTTCATGAAACATTGGGGACAGTGAAAGAGAATTGCTGATGCTTTCATTTTATCTTCCTTCCTTTTAGGAGTTATATTTCTCTAGTGGACTGTTGGGTATGCATATGGTCATTTGTTTTAATAATGGAAGAGTTTGTGTGTATGCAATTGGAGAAAAGCTAGAGATAACAGAAGTGAGTATAAGAGTTTGTGGAAGGTAGCTTTTGTTTAATTAGAAAAGAAAGATGAATATTGTACTTATGGAAAAGTGAGCTTCCAAAACTGTTAAATTCCACCTTTCTTAATTTTTTACTCTAGATGTGCACCAGACCAGATAGAGTAAGACTTACTTGTTGTTTTCTTTATTTTTCAAGTAAATCTTTGGCTACCACAGTGATTATTCCTAGAATTATTGGTAGATATTTAATACTCTGGTATGCCATGATGAAGTTCCAAAAATAATAATTCTTTCTGCGTTTTCCTTTTAGTATGTTAAAAGATGACTTAAAACTAAGCAGCAGTGAAGACAGTGATGGGGAACAGGTGTGTCTACTACTATATAATTTTGCCAGTTTCATACAGTGTTTTCATTGTAGTTTATAAGAATTATAATTGAATAATACATTTATGATTCAGTTATTTAAAATAAGTTCCTTCCTGCTGTCTGACACTAGAATGTTATAGTTTTCCACTTTGTCTTTAAACCTCCATTTTTTTCTTATTTAAAAAAACTGGCTTTTCCTTAATACTTATCATATATCAGAATATACTCATGAAGCATGAGATTGTTGACAAGAACTATTAACACAGCTTTTAATCTTATCCTGGCAATTATTCTTTAGGTAAAAACAGTATTTTTGTAAGTGTTAAGTGACCATTGATGCATACATTAGAGAAGCCAGTTTTTCTATTAAGATTTCAGATATTGTTCACATCAAGCAGATAGAGTACTATTTATTCATTCACAGATTTCCTCTCATTTTTTAATTTTAGGATTGTGATAAGACAATGCCAAGGAGTACACCTGGAAGGTAGGCATCCTTTTATTTCTTGTTTTATTTAGACTGGAAGGGTCAGTCTGATAACAGTGTAGTGATAGAGTAATTGAATATACTTATAAAAGTAAATATTATCGATTATAAAGTAAATATTATCTATTGTGATGACGGTTTTACAACTCTGTAAATTAACTAAAAATCATTGGATTGTATACTTAAAATGGGTGAATTTTATGGTGTGTAATTTATACCACAGTAAAACTGTTTTTTAAAGGTAAGTACTAATGGCTGAGCTGCATTTCAGATATTTTTAAGGAAGTATTATTTCATTTATAATGAAGTTTTAGATTCATAGAATTATAAGAGCTTAACAAATAGTAAACATTTTAAATAAAGTTCATTGTCAGATTTGAATGCTTACCTGTTGTCCCTCTAAAAAAAAAAACTTTTGGTCATTTATATGTTTTATCTCTTTTAGTAACTCTGAACCTTCACACCATAATAGTGAAGGGGCAGATAACTCCAGGGATGATTCTAGCAGCCACAGTGGATCTGAAAGCAGCTCTGGATCTGACTCAGAGAGTGAAAGTAGTTCCAGTGACAGTGAGGCAAATGAGCCATCCCAGAGTGCATCTCCTGAGGTGAGAGGGGGGCAAGGGGGTGCCTTCCATAGGCCCTCGGAAGGCCCCTGGTGATGGCCAGTAAACACTAGTTTCAAATATAAAAATGAAGGAAAGAAGATTACATATTCTGACAAAAAGAAACTGAACTGTGTATCTTGGAGGAAATTTAGATACTTCAGTGTCCTTGTTATGTGAACATATTTGGTCTAGAATAGGGACTATTTGCAGTCATATTTCAGGTCACTAAAATATTGGATTTATTTACTTTGGGTTTTATTTTTGTTTCAACCTGGTAATGTTATTTAGTTATGGTGGAAAAAAAGTCTTAAATAGTATAATTTCACTATAGGTTGATAAAATGTTGTTAAAAATCTCTGTGGTACCTACATCATTTGTTTACTTTCTGGAATTAAATGTACTGTATGGTCATTTGGATTCCTGACAGGGATATTCAGTAATTAAATGCTATATATAACATTAAGCCTTTTGCTTTGGTTCAGTCAGAACAATGAAAAACAAATGCCTTTGTGGCATTAGGCATTATGTTTTTCCCTCTTCCTCGAGATTTTAAAGGAAGGAGAAAGTTTCAGTACTGAAAAAGCATACTTCTTTCTCTGTTTTTCAGCCTGAACCACCACCCACAAACAAATGGCAACTTGATAATTGGCTGAATAAAGTGAACCCACATAAAGTGTCACCAGCTTCTTCTGTGGACAGTAATATCCCATCATCTCAAGGCTATAAAAAGGAAGGCCGAGAACAGGGCACAGGGAATAGCTATACTGATCCAGGTGGTCCTAAAGAAACAAGTTCTGCTACTCCTGGACGAGACTCCAAAACTGTCCAAAAGGGATCAGAGAGTGGGCGTGGGAGGCAGAAGTCTCCTGCACAGAGTGACAGCACAGCACAGAGGAGAACTGTAGGCAAAAAACAACCCAAAAAGACTGAGAAGGCAGCTGCTGAAGAGCCCCGCGGAGGCCTGAAGATAGAGAGTGAAACTCCTGTAGACATGGCTACCAGCATGCCCTCCAGCAGACACAAAGCAGCTACCAAAGGCTCAAGGAAACCCAATATAAAAAAGGAGTCCAAATCTTCCCCTCGACCTTCAGCAGAGAAAAAGAAATACAAGTCAACAAGTAAATCTTCCCAGAAATCAAGGGAAATCATAGAAACAGATACCTCATCCTCAGATTCGGATGAAAGCGAGAGCCTTCCTCCTTCCTCACAAACTCCTAAGTACCCTGAGAGTAATAGGACTCCCGTTAAGCCCTCCTCAGTGGAGGAAGAAGATAGCTTTTTTCGGCAACGAATGTTCTCTCCTATGGAAGAGAAGGAACTTCTTTCACCCCTCAGTGAGCCTGATGACAGGTATCCACTTATTGTGAAGATTGACCTGAATCTCTTGACTAGAATACCAGGAAAGCCTTACAAAGAAACAGAGACACCCAAGGGGGAAAAGAAAAATGTTCCAGAAAAGCACACAAGAGAGGCTCAGAAACAAGCCTCAGAAAAAGTTTCCAACAAAGGCAAAAGGAAACATAAGGTTTGTAAAGGGTTTCTGTTGTTGTTGTTGTTTTTTGAACATCAGCATCTAAAATGCAATGGAAATCTCAGTGAGCCAAAAAATAGCTAGTTGAGTCAGCTATGAGGGAAAATAGAGATGAGCCTAAAGCCCCAATGAAGCTCCAGACATAAGAGACTCTTGAAGACCATTCTGCCTTTGCCTGTCTCCTTTAGTAAAGAATTATAGTTTCTAATCAAATAAGAAATGAGCCAGTGCTTCTGTTCATGATGTGTGCTGGCCAGTATAGAGGCGAGAGTGAAGCAGAGATTGCAAACTGGCCTTCACAACATTCTTTAAATTTTGGTTTTCAATGTCTTTAGTTGGGATTATTTACTCTTCAGGTTGTCACAGTCCCTAACACTTTTTTCTCTCTTAACACCCAGACCAAGTCACACTTTTTTTTTTTTTTTTTCTGCGGTACGCGGGCCTCGCACTGTTGTGGCCTCTCCCGTTGCGGAGCACAGGCTCCGGACGCGCAGGCCCAGCGGCCATGGCTCACGGACCCAGCCGCTCCGCGGCATGTGGGATCTTCCTGGACCGGGGCACGAACCCGTGTCCCCTGCATCGGCAGGCGGACTCTCAACCACTGCGCCACCAGGGAAGCCCCCTCACAGGTTTTTTATATCAATACCTATAAGTCAAATTTTGATTTTATAAAATGTATGTATATCACCAGGAAACTGGGTGATGATCCCGCATCTTGCGGGATCTTAGTTCCCTGACCAGGGATCAAACCCAGGCCCCGGCAGTAAAAGCACCGAGTCCTAACCACTAGACCGCCAGGGAATTCCCAGTGATGATTTTTGAGATTTGCTGCTTTGGTAAAATTAAGTGTCAGGGGCAGTTCCTGAAGATACAGCAGATAGTACTGAGAAGAGACCCAGCCAAGGATAATGAAGAATGTGGATTCCTTTTTCGCATGTTTTCACATGTCCAACTTTAATCATTTGTGTATGGGAACAAATTCTTTTGTTATGGCAGAAAGTTTGCAATATTCATGCCCTGATATTTAAGTCAATAGGAAATCTTAAATGCATCAAGCAAGTATCTTGGGGATTATAGACAGGCCCATAGGTTTTGTTTCAGCAAAAACGTTTTTCAAAAATCTTTAGGCTTGGCTATAAGCAAAAAGATGGACAGTAACAAGTATTGGTGAAGATATGGAGAACTGCAGTGCTGGTGGGAATGTAAAATGATGTAGCCACTTTGGAACATAGTTTAGCAATTCCTCACAAAGTAAATATGTAGTATTACCTTATGACCCAGCAATTGCACTCATAGGTGTATACCCAAGAACAGTGAAAACATGTCCATACAAAAACCTGTACTTGAAAAGTAGAAACAACTCAGTTGATGAATGGATAAATAAAATGTGGTATATCCATACCACCATATATTCAGCCATAAAAAGAAATAAAGTACTGACAAATCTTACAACGTAGATGATCCTTAAAAATATTATGCTAAGTGAAGGGAGCCAGACACAAAGGCCACACATACTGTATGATTACACTTTTTGAAATGTGTAGAATAGGCAAATCCATAAAGACAAAATGTGTAAATTAGTGATTGCCAGATCTGGGGGTGGAGCGAATGGGGAGTGAGTGCCAATGGAGAACAGGGTGCTTTTTGAAATAATGAAAATATTCTAAAATTGATTGTGGTGATAGTTGTACAACTTTGTGAATATGCTAAAAGCCATTGAATTGTGTACTTTTAAAGGGAATTTTATGGTATGTGAATTATATCTGAATTATAATCTCATCCCCAGCCCTCCCCAAATCATTAGGCTGAAAAGATGCCACTAAAAGGCTATTGCAGCATTTCAGCTCTTCTCATCTAAAATAGGAGGCTCCTTCTCAGACTTAAAACCGAATTTATTGAACATCGTTCAAATGAATTCTTTCACTTCACATTTATCTTCTTTCTGAAGTTTATCAGAGATAAACTGTTTGAGGGTAACTAGTACTGGAAACTGAAATTTGATGAATAGAAATCAAACCTAGCTGCTTTTTTTCTATTTTTCATGCAGAATGAAGATGATAACAGAGCCAATGAGAGCAAGAAACCCAAAACGGAAGACAAGAATTCGGCAGGCCACAAGCCATCCAGCAACAAAGAGTACGTTTGCAAAACATGTTACGTGTGTGTCAATCTGTTATTTGCTATTGGGTACTTTCTAACATGCTCTTAGACTGTTCCTTTTAGTAAGTGTATGTCATACACATCTATACACAGTCATATACCAAATAGTGGGAGGTTTTGCTTTTAGCTAATTGGGATGAAAAGCAATTAAGATTCAGTCACATCTTCCTCTCTCCTTTTTTTAGTGGAATAGGAGGTATTTATAGGATAAGAATTAAAGTAAAGCTTTACCACTTTCAGGCTCGGTGACAAACTTAGGTATAACTTGCAGGAGACTTACGAGCATTAATATCATCATTCACCATTCATCTTTTCGTTAATTTATTCAACCACTATTTATTGAATACTTGTGTGGCAGGCCAAGGTTTAGGCACTGGGTATACAACCATGATGGGGGGAAACACCAGACAAAATGTCTGCCCTCATGAAATTTACAGTTTTATTTTGTTTTGCAGAAATCATGTGTTCTAGTAATCAAATAGGGAAAAACAAATTTGTCTTGAAAGCAGGCAAAGTCAAGTGGAAAAAATCCATCACTCCTGTATGACCGTGTGGAGAAATGAGGGCATTTGTTTGGTTTGGCAGGTCATCTAAACAGAGTGCTGCTAAAGAAAAAGATTTGTTGCCTTCTCCTGCTGGGCCTGTTCCTTCAAAAGATCCAAAAACAGAGCATGGTTCTCGGAAGAGGACTATTAGTCAGTCTTCTTCCTTAAAGTCAAGTAATAACAGCAACAAGGAAAATAGCAGCAGCAGCAAAAACAGTTCCTCCACATCAAAGCAGAAGAGGACTGAAGGGAAGACTTCCAGTAGCTCTAAGGAGGTCAAGGTAAGGCATTGGGGGCTTGAGCCTTTTGAAAAAAAATCTCCTTGCCATGTGACTTCTCCAAGGTGACACTGTGCTTTGAAAATTTCGTAAACATCTTAATTTTGTAGACCTGTGCATTTTTACTCTCAAAATGTCATAATCTTGTTAATAAACTTGTGCAGTGGTCTGAGACCATGAAAGGAATGAAGTCATCTGGCCATATGCATATTGGTTAGGGTAGAAACCCATAATTGGAAAAGTTGGTTATGGAAAAACAGTTGATTATGATCAAATTTGTAAATAGCTCCAGTTGTTCTGATTGGGTTCTTATCTATAGTTTTAAATGGACTTTGGATTTTTTAGAATTAGATTTTACAAGCAAGTTATACTACTTATAAAGTGATAAAGCAACCATTTGGTTTCATGAAGAAGAAAAAATTTCTTTAGCTGAGCTACCACTGGAATTATTTCTAGAGTATGATCATAATGTGGGGGAATACTGTTAATGTTTGTGGGTATGTAATTAGATCAAAGAAGCTTTTTCAAGGCTATACTTTAGGCTCTCACCCTGAATTTGTTTACCAGGTTATTTGTATTGCTTTCTAAAGTGTTCTGATCAGGAGCAAACTACCTGACAAAATTAAGAAAATACCTAGATTTTTAAGTATATAATTTACTGAATTATTTGTGACAAATAAACAGAGACTTAAGAGTTGAAAAAAATTGACTGTTAAAGGCAGTTAGTTGTGCTTATTAAATGTGGTAATTAAATATTTCAAATTTTGAGGTAATTTAAATGGTGAACATCTCAATTGAGATATACAGAAGATGTTTTCTCCTGCTGGACCCTCTTCCGTAGTAGTTTAGAGAGTTAGTCCTAGTGCCCTCGAGGAACCTGTCCTCTTGGCCTCTTTCACTGTCCCAGTTCTCTGTCTACCTCCTGACTGGCTCTTTCTCCATTTCCCATCCTGGAACTGTAGGATTTCAGGCCTGTGTGCTTCTTTCTTTAAATCTCTTCTCCCTCTCTCTGTCTCTGTCTCTCTCTGTCTCTGTCTCTCTCTCTCTGTCTCTGTCTCTCGCTTTCAATGCACTCATTAAGTGAGTTCACCTGCTCATTTGGCTTCTGTTAGCTCATAGGTAACACTCTCTGTGTCTCTTCCTTATTGGTTTGTCAGGTTCTTGAAAGCAGGGATTTGTATCTCACATGTTTTGTGTTTTATCCAGTGTTTAACTTACTGGATAATGAGGAAACATTTGGATCAAATGTAGTTATTTGGTTCTTTGTTGTTATCAACAGAATATAAAATGTATTGGCCCTGACCCCTTTGATTTCAAGATCTTATGGCACTTAACAGTTGTTAAAATTGTTAATGTTAGTCTTGGCAGTTTCCAGTTTAGGCAATTATATATGGGTTTATTAAAGAAAATTCTATAATTAACTTAGAAAATATGCTCTTTCTCATGTCAACTAAAGAAAAATTAGATAACGTGAAAAACCAAAATTACATATAATTTTTATTTTGTTTTTCTAGATATTTGCTCATATCAAATTTTTGAAATATGCTGGCATAAATTTTGTTCATTATAGTCTCTTATGTTTTTAATATCTATAATATTGCTACTTATGATCCTTTTTTTTTTTTTTTTTTTTGCGGTACGTGGGCCTCTCACTGTTGTGGCCTCTCCCATTGCGGAGCACAGGCTCCGGACGTGCAGGCTGAGCAGCCATGGCTCACGGGCCCAGCTGCTCCGCGGCATGTGGGATCTTCCCGGACCAGGGCACGAACCCATGTCCCCTGCATCGGCAGGCAGACTCTCAACCACTGCGCCACCAGGGAAGCCCATGATTCTCTTTTATTTTTAGTTATTAGTTTTCTGTGCCATGTTTCTCTTTTCCTTGATCAGTCTCATCAGAGGCTTATCACTTTTACTTGTCTTTTCAAAAAACAACCTTTCTTTGTCTTTATTCTCTGTAGTTTATTTTTGTTTTCTGTTTCATTAACTTACATGCTTTATAATTTCCTTTTAATTTCTTTTTGTTTTGCTGCTCTGTTTATTAACTTTTAAAGATGGATACCTAGCTCAAGTTTTTTAAAATTAATTTTCAGTCCTTTTTCTCTAATATTCTAATATAAGCAGTTAGACTATATATTTTCCTCTAAATACTGCTTTAGCTTAATCTTCAAGATATGGTATATAATATTTTTATAATTCAGTTTAAAATGTTTTTTAATTTCCTTTCTGATTTCATCTTTGATCCAAGACTTATTTAAACGTGTGTTACTCACTTTCCAAACATAGAGATTTTTCTAGTTGTCTTTTGGTTAGTACTTCTACCTTAGTTGCAATGGGGCTGGAAAGTGATCTGCGTGTAGCAGTCTTTTGATATTTGTTAAGAGTTGCTTTATAAAAGAGCATAGTATACGGTAGATTTTTGTAATGTTCTATATTTGTTTGAAAAGACTGTGTCTTCCACATGAATTGGGGACAGGGAGCTATATAATTCAATTAGATTAATCATGTTTTCACACCTATATGCTGACTGATATTTTGTCAGTTTGTCCTGTTGTCCACTGAGAGAAGTTCTTCTCGTTTTTTTTAATTGAGATATAGTTGATATATAACATTATATTAGTTTCAGGTGTACAACATAATGATTACATATATGTATATATTGCAAAACAATCACTGCAGTAAGTCTAGTTAGCATCTCTTACCACACATAGTAATTTCTTTTTTTATTTTCAGAAACTTCAGTTTTCCATCAATAAACTTAAACTTAGGCATTTGTAGATCTGTTTATAAAACACAGAGGGAAAGCTGTCCAAGTAATGTTAGATTGCAACAGTATTTAGGAAGCAATTTCATAAACATGCAGACTGTGTAAAGAGCTTAGCATTTTCTCAAATCTCAGGGCTTTTATTTTCATTCTTGAAGGAAACTGTAATGGGTGGAACTGAAGGACTCTTTTACAAGAAAAGAAAAAAAAATGGTTACATGGTTTTTTAAAAATAGATTTTAAGCAGAAGTAATAAAATATATATTACTGTGTCATAGGGCTGGATGGGGAAGCAGTTGGGAGGACAGGGTCATAGCCATTGCATAGAGGTCTGTGTTGATAGGAGACAGGATGGACATGTTGATAGAAGGCAGAATAAAATTTAAGAAAGTGTCCAGGCTCCTTTTTTGGCTGCGGTGGGTCTTTGTTGCAGCACTCGGGGTCAGTAGTTGCGGTATGTGGGATCTTATTTCCCTGACCAGAGATCAAACCCGGGCCCCCTGCATTGGGAGCATGAAGTCTTACCCACTGGACCCAGGGGGAGTCCCTGTCCAGGCTTTTGAAATCTGACAGATCTGGACTTAAAGCCGAGTTTCCAGGAATACTGCTTAAAGCTGTTTGAACTTGGACAAGTTACTCAGCCTCCTTGAGACTAATTTTTATTCTATCCTAATAGCAGTACATATTTCATAGGGTTGTTGAAGGATTAATGATTGTGCTAAGTACTTGGTTAACTGAGTGCCTAGTAAGTAGGAGGCACATAGTAGATGTTAGATATTATTGTTGTTTTCATCGACCAGTTATTACCAGTAAATTTTGTTTTAAGTAGTACTGCTATATTGATAATAGTTTTGTGTCTTCCTTATGTTTTTACAAGTGCCAGGGTCAGTGCCTGGCACATAGTAGACCCCTGATATTATAAAGAATATTTTTGGTTATATAAAATGGGCTTATTCCATAAAAAGGACATTTACATTCTGAAATTTTAATATTTTATAACAAGGAAATTAATTACCAAAGGCAATGGAATTTTGTTTGCTTTTTAACCACTGGCTCAAATACTTTTAATTTTAATCTCACAATTTTCAACATAGTTATATATATTTTTTTGGTCAGGAAAAGGCTCCAAATAGCTCTTCTAACTGTCCTCCATCTACACCAACTCCTGATGCTTCTAAGCCTCGGAGAACGAAGCTTGCCTTTGATGACAGGTGAGATAAATATGAATTTTTATGCATTCAAGAAGTCATTCCAGTCAGCATATAAAAAACTCATTTTAATTTCTGTCAGTGACCAGAAGAATTGATTGAATTGTGATCAAAGAATATTCAGATTTTAATTTGAAAGGCACCTACTAGTCCAAGTATTGCTCCTTTACCTTATTAACTCCATGATTCTCATGGGGAATGTGAATAATGTACCTTCCAGTAGAATCTTACTGCTGCTGACTTTACTGTTTAAAATAAGGGCTTTCTTAAATAAGTAAGAGCAATGTTGCTTTTTTTCCCTCCATTTTGATAAAAGGTTATGTTTCCTACCCACATTTTGTTTACTCTCAATCTTTCAAACAACTTGGGTAAGTTAGCAGTTAATACTAGGGAGTTTGATTTCTGTTTTCCTAGTAGAAAATTTGCCAAGTTGGCCAAAATGATTTATGCTCTTAACCCAATTTAAACATTCATCAGAAAAAACTGAATTGAATGTTTAGTAATAGTTCATTTTCTTTACTTGAGGACATGAAAACTGAGGAATATTAGAGACTAAAGTGAACTAGTATCATGAAAATATTTACCATTTTACTTTTAATAAAAATTTACATTGCAGAAATTATTCAGCAGACCATTATTTACAAGAAGCAAAAAAGCTAAAGCACAATGCAGATGCATTGGTATGTAAATATTCTCCTCACATTTATATATTTAATCAAATTAACTTAAATCTTCATTTGTTCTCATAGTACATCAGTGCGGCTCTCATTTACCTTTATTCTCCTTTCTTCAGTCTGATAGGTTTGAGAAAGCTGTATACTATCTTGATGCTGTGGTATCTTTCATTGAATGTGGGAATGCATTAGAGAAAAATGCTCAGGAATCCAAATCCCCATTCCTTATGTATTCAGAGACAGTGGAGCTCATCAAGTAAGTGGGACGACTTGCCACATCACTGGCAATAACATTTCTCTGGTCCTTCTAGGAAAAGACTAATATAGTTATATACAGTAAAGCTACAGAGGATCCTTAGTCCTTTATTGTCCTTGGATAAGGAGAACTAGACCCTTCAGTGCAGCAGTCTCCAACCTTTTTGGCACCAAGGACTGGTTTCGTGGAAGACAGTTTTTCCACGGACTGGGGGTGGGAGATGGTTTTGGGATGATTCAAGCGCATTACATTATAGTGCACTTTATTTCTATTATTATTACATTGTAATATATAATGAAATTATTATGGAACTCATCATAATGCAGAATCAGTGGGAGCCCTGAGCTTGTTTTCCTGCAACTAGATGGTCCCATCTGGGGGTGATGGGAGACAGTCACACCCAAAGTGTGTTGCTTATGTCCCGTCTACTCTGTAAGATGCAGCTTAATTGTCACTTGCCACTCACTGATAGGGTTTTATTTTGTTTATTTTTATTTTTTTATTTTTTAAATGATTTTATCTATTTATTTTTGGCTGATTGGGTCTTTGTTGCTGCATGTGGGCTTTCTCTAGTTGTGGTGAGCGGGGGCTACTCTTATTTATTTATTTATGGCTGTGTTGGGTCTTCATTTCTGTGCAAGGGCTTTCTCTAGTTGCGGCAAGTGGGGGCCACTCTTCATTGCAGTGCGCGGGCCTCTCACTATCGCGGCCTCTCTTGTTGCGGAGCACAGGCTCCAGACGCGCAGGCTCAGTAATTGTGGCTCACGAGCCTAGTTGCTCCGCGGCACGTGGGATCTTCCCAGACCAGGGCTCGAACCCGTGTCCCCTGCATTGACAAGCAGATTTTCAACCACTGCGCCACCAGGGAAGCCCTACCGATAGGGTTTTGATATGAGTCTGCAAGCAATTGATTTATTATGGTCTCGGTGCAGTCAAACCTCTCTGCTAATGATGATCTGTATTTGCAGCCACTCCCCAGAGCCAGCATCACCGCCTCAGCTCCACCTCAGATCATCAGGCATTAGATTCTCATAAGGAGCACACAGCCTAGATCCCGCACATGCATAGTTCACAGTAGGGTTCATGCTCCTATGAGAATCTAATGCCGCTGCTGATCTGACAGGAGATGGAGCTCAGGCAGTAATGCGAATTATGCGGAGCAGCTGTAAATACAGATGAAACTTCGCTTGCTCGCCCACTGCTCACCTCCTGCTGTGCTGCCCAGTTCCTAACAGGCCACAGATCAGTACCGGTCCGTGGCCCAGGGGTTGGGGACCTCTGCTTTAGTGGGTATTTTTGCCTTTATTTAGGTTTGATTCTAATGTTTAGAGGACTAAGGAGGTCATAAGACAGATGAAGTATTTCATTTTGTGTCATTTGTTTCTTATATTATCTCACAGATACACCATGAAGCTAAAGAATTACTTGGCACCAGATGCTACAGCTGCAGATAAAAGACTCACAGTACTTTGGTAAGTGTTATGTGTTTTAGCCTCTGCTAGATGACAAAGCAGTTTCATAATGAATTGTGCTATATTCTTCTGAAAGTTATCCTTGAATCTTCCTTCCATAACTCAGTCATAAATCTGTTCTTTATGGGTAAAGTAGAAAATAACTCAGAATTCCTTCAGAAATACTTTAGTTGCTGTGAGTCTCTGATCCATTGCCCTCTTGGCAAAAGCCTTGGTAGAGGGGGACTGATATGAGAACTTTCTGTTGTCTTAAGTGGTCACTTATTCAGGCTCTGGGGTTTTTTTTGGTTTTTATATTTAACTATAGTTTATTTTTATTACTCTCAGACTTCTGTTGTGTATTGAAGTAAAGGTGGACACCATAAAAAATCCAGGCTTTTTTTCTTTTGGTAGCCTCTCTCTCCATTTACATATACATATGCCTTACCTTAGGGAGCAAACATCTAGCTTGCTCAGGATAAAGAATATGGTTTGTTTGCTTGTTCCCAGAGGGATAGTTTATTTGTTGTGGGTATATACTTTACCTGGCACATGTTTAACAGCTGGGAGTGCAGCCTTGGGAAAAACTGTCATGGTCCTATTTGTCATGGAGTCTAGTGTCTAGTGTGACAAAACAGAAATTAATCAAATAACCACACAAGTATATGAATTAAGTACTTTGAAGCAAAAGTTTATGTAACTATAACGGTAAAATGTAGGGATACTTAATCCTTAGGTAGAGGAAACATGTACACAGCTGGATAGTGGAAAGAAACTGGAAACTTTCTGTCAAGGAACTAAAAGACAGGGAGAAGTAAGTGAAAGTAACTGGAGAGGTAGGCAGTGATGATCATGCAGGGCCTTTGTAAGCCGTGTTGGGTTTATATATGTTACATCAGAATTGTAATATTCAGAGCCAGGAGTCAAGATGGCGGCATGGGAAGGCGCGGAGTTAGCGTCTCCCCACAACTAGGGCGCCTGCCGGACGCTGGCGGGAGACCTTGACGCCCAAGGAGACGGGAGGAACCCCCAAGCGACCGGGTAGGATGTGGGGGGACTGAGGGGAGAGGAGAAGTGGAGGCGGGACAGGACCATGCTGCTGAGGGGTGGCTGGGATGGGGGAGGGGTTCCCACACCTGGAGGGACCCTCAGGGGCTCGGATCAGTGGGGAGTGCACCTAGCGTTTCCCCTGCCCAGTTGGCCCGGAAAGCCTGCCCAGCTCTCAGGCCAGATCCTACGCCCTCAGAGGCCCGCTGCGGGCTGTGTTGGTCCTGGGGGCATAGGAGGGACGGTGGGGGAGAACAGGAGAGGCAGGTGGGGGGACCCTCCAGGACCAGAGGAGCAGGAGAGGTGCAGAGGGCTTTGCCCTGCCCACTCAGCCTAGGAAGCCTGCTGGGCTCCCAGGCTGGGTCCCCAGCCCTCCACAGGCCCCTCCCAGGCCCTGTGGGTCCTGGGAGCATAGGAGGGAGGCGGGGGAGAACAGGAGAGGCAAGTGGGAGGGACCCTCCAGGACCTGAGGAGCAGGAGAGGTGAGGATGGCATTTGCCCTGCCCACTCAGGGCAAACCAGGGGCACGCCTGGACCCCTCTGTTTTGTTGAGCCTAGGCCCCACCCCGCCCCCCGCCAGGGCCTTTTCCAGCCCTGTGGGTCCTAAACATAGGCCCTGCCCACAGCCTAAAAACCCCACCCCTGCCTAAGCCCCACCCACACAGCCAAGGCCTTTTCTCCTTTTTTTTCCCCCTTTTTTACTATTGTGGTTCTGTTTTACCTTCCGATTGTTGTTTCATCTGTATTTTTATATTCTTTCTAACATATCTGTTAGTTTCCTGGTCTCATTTTATTTTTCACTCTTTGTTATTGCTCTGCTCTTTTTTTCTTTTTCTTTTTCTTTTTTTGCCACCCTGCATGGCTTGCGGGATCTTGGTTCACGAGCTGGGGATTGGGCCAAAGCTCTTACTGTGGGAGCTCCGAGTCCAAACCACTGGACTAACAGAGGACCTCAGACCCCAGGGAATATTCATCAGAGTGAGGTCTCCCAAAGGTCCTCATCTCGGCACCAAGACCCAGCTCTACCCAACAGCCTACAAACTCCAGTGCTGGAAGCCTCAGGCCAAACAACCAGTAGACAGGAAAACAATCCCAACCATCAAAAGAAAAAAAAAAGAGAGAGAGACAGCAAAAAAATATGTCACAGATGAAGGAGCAAGGTAAAAACCTACAAGACCAAATAAATGAAGAGGAAATAGGCAATCTACCTGAAAAAGAATTCAGAGTAATGATAGTAAAGATGATCCAGAATCTTGGAAATAGAATGGAGGCACGGATTGAGAAAATACAAGAAATGTTTAACAAAGATCTAGGAGACCTAAAGAACAAACAAATAGAGATGAACAACACAATAACTGAAATGAAAAATACTGATTCAATAACAGAATAATTGAGGCAGAAGAACAAATAAGTGAGCTGGAAGACAGAATGGTGAAAGTAACTGCCAAGGAGCAGAATAAAGAAAAAAGAATGAAAAGAATTGAAGACAATCTCAGAGACCTCTGGGACAACACTAAACGCACCAACATTTGAATTATAGGGATCCCAGAAGCAGAAGAGAAAAAGAAAGGATCTGAGAAAATATTTGAAGAGATTATAGTGGAAAACTTCCGTAACATGGGAAAGGAAATAGTCACCCAAGTCCAGGGAGCGCATAGAGTCCCATACAGGATAAACCCTAGGAGAAACACACCAAGACACATATTAATCAAACTAACAAAAATTAAATTCAAAGAAAAAATATTAAAAGCAGCAAGGGAAAAGCAAAAAATAACATACAAAGGAACCCCCATAAGGTTATCAGCTGATCTTTCAGCAGAAACTCTGCAGGGGAGAAGGGAGTGGCAGGATATACTTAAGTGATGAAAGGGAATAACTTACAACCAAGATTACTCCGCGCACCAAGGGTCTCATTCAGATTCAACAGAGAAATCAAAAGCTTTTCAGACAAGCAAAAGCTAAGAGAATTCAGCACCACCAAACCAGCTTTACAACAAACGCTAAAGGAACTTCTCGAAGTGGAAAACACAGAGAAGAAAAAGACCCACAAAAACAAACCCAAAACAATTAAGAAAATGGTCATAGGAACATACATATCAATAATAACCTTGAATGTAAATAGATTAAATGCCCCAACCAAAAGACACAGACTGGCTGAATGGATACAAAAAGAAGACCCATATGTATGCTGTCTACAAGAGACCCACTTCAGACCTAGGGACACATACAGACAAAGTGAAGGGATGGAAAAATATATTCCATATTTCCATGCAAATGGAAATCAAAAGAAAGCTGGAGTAGCAATACTCATATCAGATAAAATAGACTTTAAAGTAAAGATTGTTATAAGATAAGGAAGGACACTACATCATGATCAAGGGATCAATCCAAGAAGAAGATATAACAATTATAAATGTTTATGTACCCAACATAGGAGCACCTCAATACATAAGGTAAATGCTAACAACCATGAAAGGGGAAATCAACAGGAACACAATAATTGTAGGGGACTTTAACACCTCACTTACACCAATGGACCTCTCATCCAAACAGAAAATAAATAACGAAACACAAGCTTTAAATGACACAATAGACCAGATAGGTTTAGTTGATATTTATAGGACATTCCACCCTAAAGTGGCAGAATACACTTTCTTCTCAAGTGGATATGGTACATTCTTCAGGATAGATCACATCCTGGGTCACAAATCAAGCCTTGGAAAATTTAAGAAAATTGAAATCATATCAAGCATTTTTCTGACCACAAACTCTATGAGATTGGAAATCAGTTACAGGAAAAAAACTGTAAAACAACACTAATAGCTGGAGGGTAAACAGTGTGGTACTCAGTAACCAAGAGATTGCTGAAGAAATCAAATAAGAAATAAAACAATACATGGGAACAAATAACAATGAAAACGTGACAACCCAAAACCTATGGGACACAGCAAAAGCAGTTCTAAGAGGGAAGTTTATAGCAATTCAGTCTCACCTCAAGTAACAAGAAGAATGTCAAATAAACAATCTAACTCTATACCTAAAGCAAGTGGAGAAAGAAGAACAAAGAAAACCCCAAGTCAGTAGAAGGAAAGAAATTATAAAGATCAAAGCAGAAATAAATAGAAACAAAGAAAACAGTAGCAAAGATCAATAAAACTAAAAGTTGGGACTTCCCTGGTGGCGCAGTGGTTAAGAATCCACCTGCTAATGCAGGAGACATGGGTATCCTTGGTCCAGGAAGATCCCACATGCCGCGGAGCAACTAAGCCCTGTGAGCCACAACTACTGAGCCTATGCTCTAGAGCCTGCGAGCCACAACTACAGAGCCCACGCACCTAGAGCCCGTGCTCCGCAACAGAAGCCACCACGCTGAGAAGCCCTCACACCACAACGAAGAGTAGCCCCCGCTCGCCACAACTAAAGAAAGCCTGCACACAGCAACAAAGACCCAATGCAGCCCATAAATAAATAAATAAACAAATAAAAACTAAAAGTTGGTTCTTTGAGAAGATAAACAAAATTGATAAACCCTTAGCCAAACTCATCAAGAAAAGGAGAGGATGCAAATCAATAAAATTAGAAATGAGAAAGAAGTCACAACTGACACTGCAGAAATACAAAGGATTATAAGAGACTACTAAAAACAACTATATGCCAATAAAATGGACAACCACGAAGAAATGGACAGATTCTTGGAAAGGTACAATTTTCCAAGACTGAACTAGGAAGAATTAGAAAATATAAACAGACCTATCACAAGTAATGAAATTGAAACTATAATTAAAAATCTTCCAACAAACAAAAGTTCCAGGATCAGATGGCTTCACAGGTGAATTCTATCAAACATTTAGAGAAGAGCTAACATCAGTCCTTCTCAAACTCTTCCAAAAAATTGCAGAGGGAGAAACACTCCCAAATTCATTCTATGAAGCCACCATCACCCTGATACCAAAACCAGAAAAAGATATCACAAGAAAAGAAAATTATAGACCAATATCACTGATGAACATAGATACAAAAACCCTGAATAAAATACTAGCAAACAGAATCCAACAACATATTAAAAGGATTATACACCATGATCAAGTGGGATGTATCCCAGGAATGCAAGGATTCTTCAGTATACGCAAATCAATCAATGTGATACACCATATTAACAAACTGAATAAAAACCATATGATCATCTCAATAGATGCAGAAAAAGCTTTTGACAAAATTCAACATCAATTTATGATAAAAACTCTCCTGAAAGTGGGCATAGAGGGAACCTACCTCAACATAATAAAGGCCATATATGACAAACCCACAGCCAACATCATACTCAATGGTGAAAAACTGAAAGCATTTCCTCGAAGATCAGGAAGAAGACAAGGATATCCACTCTCACCACTCTTACTCAACATAGATTTGGAAGTCCTAGCCACGGCAATCAGAGAAGAAAAAGAAATGAAAGGAATACAAATTGGAAAAGAAGTAGAACTGTCTCTGTTTGCAGATACCATACATGATACTATACATAGAAAATCCTAAAGATGCCACCAGAAAACTACTAGAACCAATCAATGAATTTGGTAAAGTTGCAGGATACAAAATCAATGCACAGAAATCTCTGGCATTCCTATACACCAACAGCGAAAAATCAAAAAGAGAAATTAAGGAAACACCCCCATTTATCACTCCAACAAAAAGAATAAAATACCTAGGAATAAACCCACATAAGGAGGCGAAAGACTTGTACTCAGAAAACTATAAAACACTGATGAAAGAAATCAAAGATGACATAAACAGATGCAGGAATATACCATGTTCTTGGATTGGAAGAATCAATATTGTGAAAATGACTATACTACCCAAAGCAATCTACAGATTCAATGAAATCCCTATCAAACTACCAATGGCATTCTTCACAGAATTAGAACAAAAAATCTTACAATTTGTATGGAAACACAAAAGACCCCAAATAGCCAAAGCAATCTTGAGAAAGAAAAACGGAGTTGGAGGAATCAGGCTCCCTGACTTCAAACTATACCATAAAGCTACAGTAATCAAGACAGTATGGTACTGGCACAAAAACAGAAATATAGATCAATGGTACAGGATAGAAAGCCCAGAGATAAACCCACGCGCATATGGTCACCTAATTTACGACAAAGGAGGCAAGAACATATAATGGAGAAAAGATAGCCTCTTCAATAAGTGGTGCTGGGAAAACTGGACAGCTACATGTAAAAGGATGAAACTAGAACACTTCCTAACACCATACACAAAAATAAACTCCAGATGGATTAAAGACCTAAATGTAAGACTGGACACTATAAAACTCTTATAGGAAAACAGGAAAAACACTCTTTGACATAAACCACAGCAAGATCTTTTTTGACCCACCTCCTATAGTAATGAAAATAAAAACAAAAATAAACAAATGGGACCTAATTAAACTTAAAAGCTTTTGCACAGCAAAGGAAACAGTAAACAAGACGAAAAGACAGCCCTCAGAATGGGAGAAAATATTTGCAAATGGAACAATGGACAAAGGATTAATCTCCAAAATGTACAAACAGCTCATGTAGTCCAATATCAAAAGAACAAACAACCCAATTAACAAATGGGAGGAAGACCTAAACAGACATTTTACCAAAGAAGATGGATGGCCAAGAGGCACATAAGAAGATGCTCAACATCACTAATTATTAGAGAAATGCAAATCAAAACTACAATGATGTATCGCCTCTCACCGGTCAGAATGGCCATTGTCAAAAAATCTAGAAGCAGTAAATGCTGGAGAGGGTGTGGTGAAGAGGGAACCCTCCTGCACTGGTGGTGGGAATGTAAATTGATACAGCCACTATGGAGAACAGTATGGAGGTTCCTTTAGAAACTAAAAATAGTACTACCATATGACCCAGCAATCTGACCACTAGGCATGTACCCTGAGGAAAGCATAATTCAAAAAGAGACATGTATCCCAATGTTCATTGCAGCACTATTTACAATAGCCAGGACATGGAAGGAACCTAAATGTCCATCAACAGTGAATGGATAAAAAAGATATGGCACATATATACAATGGAATATTACTCCGCCATAAAAATAAATGAAATTGAGTTATTTGTAGTGAGGTGGATGGACCTAGAGTCTGTCATACAGAGTGAAGTAAGAAAGAGAAAAACAAATACTGTATGCTAATGCATATATATGGAATCTAAAAAATATGGTACTGATGAGCCTAGTGGCAGGGCAGGAATAAAGAGACAGACATAGAGAATGGACTTGAGGACATGGGGCCGGGGAGAGGGGAAGCTGAGGCAAAGTGAGAGTAGCATTGGCATATATACACTACCAAATAAAATATTTAGCTAGTGGGAAGCAGCAGTATAGCACAGGGAGATCAGCTCGATGCTTTGCGATGACCTAGAGGGGTGGGATAGGGAGGGTAGGCGGGAGGCTCAAGAGGGAGGGGATATGGGGAATATATGTATGCATATGGCTGATTCACTTTGTTGTACACCAGAAGCTAACACAGCATTATGAAGTAATTATACTCCAATAAAAATGTATAAAAAGGAAAGAATTGTGATATTCATAGTTGAGTTCCTAGTTTTACTATTTTACATTATTTATATTGTAATTTGATGTAGAGATTCTGCCCCAAAGTGATTTTTTTTTTTTTTTTGCCATGCCACGTGGCCTGCGTGATCTTAGTTTCCTGACCAGGGATTGAACCCAGACCGTGGCTGTGAAAGCACTGAGTCCTAACCACTGGGATGCCAGGGAATTTCCCCGCAGGGATTTTTTTAGTCCATATGTTATAATAACATGTTGATGTCCTGTAGGTGAGGTTTTGATTTTTGAATGTCAACAAATAGGAGGCTAGTCCTAGGTCTCTTCCCCTTCCTTCCTCTCCCTAGGGTATGTACCATAAGAAGATCACATCTTTTGGTTTTGCCTAAGAGTTAGTGTTGTTGTCCTTATGCCATGGTCTGCTCACATGAGCCAGTCATGTAGTCTGGCACGACGCAAAGGTTGTCTATACAGATGTGGCCAGAGTCTGTTGTCCTGGTAAATAAGCTGCCCTTTTCCATTGGCTAGCCTGCGATGCCAGTCTTTGCTGTACCTGAGGCTATTCAAACTGAAGAAAGAAACTGCTCTGAAGTATTCAAAGACACTAACAGAGCACCTGAAGGTAAGTGTGCAAAAGAGGAGTATCTGTTTCCCAGGGGAAAAAACTTATAAAGTCTCCTATCTCCACCCCAGAAGTGCCCTCATGTTTTCCCTACCAGAGCAGGGGAGAAGCTACTATTTGGGAACTTTCAAATAATTTGATGTTTAAACTGCACAAGTATCTGATTGTAGAACCTATGTAGCCATATTCAGTAGCTCTTAATAATATTTCAGTAGATGTAGCCTATTTTTATCACAAAACCTAATTTATACTTTTTAAATGGTCTTTTGTTTTCACTACCATCCTTCCTTAAATTTTTCTCTTAGTTTCCTAAAATATCTTCATATGTTTTTTCATGATAGCACTACATAAGTCTTCCTAAAATTCTGCCCTGATTATGACTTGGAACCCTTTCATAGCTTATCATTCCTTGCAGAGTCAAGTCAAGTCAAAGATTCTTACCCTGACCTGCAAGGCCCTCAAGATTTCTCTCTCTCTCTCTCTCTGTCGTTCTCTCGTTCCTTTTCTAAACCTTTGCTGTAGATAAACTGTATGGGTCATATACATTCTCTTTTCTGCAGCCTTTGTACATAGTATGACTTACCTCTCTTTGCCTTCTCCCCTGTTCTTTATCCATCTGAATGTTACTCATTCTTTGTCTCTCCCTTTCAGTTTTCCACAACACCCCAGCTCCCATCTAAATAACTTCCTTCTGTTGCACATTTACACACACACACACACACACACACACACACACATTTTGGTTTCTTAAGTTTGTAAACTTTCGTAAGATCAGTACTGGCCCAAAGCTTTTGAATATATTTAGTACCTCATAAGTAGTGTTTTTTGTTGTTGTTGTTTTTTATTAAGTACGTTCTCTTTTCTCTACAGAATTCTTATAATAATTCTCAAGCACCATCACCAGGTTTGGGAAGGTGGGTAAATTTTATTCTATAAAATATTATGTGACAAGTTTATTTATTTTTATGTAAAAGTGGAATGGGTTTGGCCACTTTCCAAAAATGGAAAGATGACAACTTTAAAAAAAAATTAAGGCCATGTCTAATAATGTATTTTTTAAAGTATTTTTTTCTGTTTTTTTTTTAAGTTGAAAATATCATGAACATGATCTTAGAAAGATTAAAGAGGGGACATTTCACCTGCAGAAGTCTTAAGTTTTTTACAGCACCTCAACCCTTCTCACAGTTTGATTTCTGTGGCTAGCCTGGTTTTTATCACCTTGAGCTTATCTTTACTCATGTTTTGACACGAATTTAATAACAGTGGCATGATTACGGTTTCTTCTCCATTCCCACATCACTCCCAGCCCACCCACCCACAAAAAGGAGGAAAAACACCATGAAATCTTTTTTTCCTAAGTTTATTTGTTCAATTATTTTGTTTATGCTAATCAACAGTCTGTCTTTTGCCTTTATGTATTTTCTTAACCACATTTAAAGTGCGAAATGTGCAGATAAAAATATTCTTAACAAATAGCTTTTCTCCCCTCAACTACTGTTTGATTTTCCTTTTTTTACGGTCTTGGGCCTTTTCAGAAATTTTAGTACTGCTGAAATGAACCTGCCAGATTTCAACATGTGTTTTCTAGGAAATGCTTAATTGACAGGAAGCTTGAGATGATTGCAGTTGATTGAGAAAGCTGTTCTTCTTTGTCAGCTCTGAATAAGTTGGTTAAACTAGGAAAGTACCAGAAATTATGGAGTTCAAAATAAGATGTTTCCATCTACTACCACATTTTTTTGTGCGTTAGTTGTTAATCCAACCAGCTTTCTATGAAACAGTTGGAAAGTACCCAATTATTTGCCCAAATAGGTGGAAAGTGTGTTGAGCTGGGAGTGAGATGATGTAGCTTCTAGGTCTTGGAACCGCTACTACTAAGGTATATGACTTCCTCACTTCTTTCCCATCTTTTGTTCTGTTGCCGTTTGTTAAAGGAAAGAGTCTAGATAAAATGATAATTCGCAGTGGTCTTCAGTGAGCTAAGTATTTATTTAAAAGAAATTGTACTTCTCTTGAAATTCTTCTAGTTTAAAAGAATCTTTAAATTTTAAAAGTCTTCATGTAGGAAGAGCCAGTAGTACATTGATTTCCTCACATTCACCATATTCATAAGAATAAACTTCCTATTTCTCTGTGTGTAGCAAAGCTGCTGGGATGCCTTCCCCTGTTTCTCCAAAGCTGTCACCAGGCAATTCGGGAAATTATTCTTCTGGGGCCAGTAGTGCTTCAGCAAGTGGTTCTTCAGTGACCATTCCACAGAGGATCCACCACATGGCAGCCAGCTATGTTCAGGTTACATCCAACTTCCTCTATGCCACCGAAATTTGGGACCAAGCTGAACAGCTTTCCAAAGAACAGAAAGGTAGGGAGGTCTCTGGAGAGAATCTGAATGATGGAATTGTTAAAAAGAGCTTTTATGATATAATTAAGTATAAGTCTCTGGTATGCATTTAGTTTATTATCTAGTCTAGAGTTAATGACAATCAGTTTGCTGATTGCCATTGCTTATCAATCGTGAATATACTGAATTCAGTCAAAAAATACCTTGTACTATAGTGGTGACACAAACTAAACAAAAAATAGTTTTTGGTCTAAGACAAATATGCCTTTATTCAGGCAAATTTAATTACAGCTTATACTGTAAAAGTAATAAAATGTATATTCTACTCTGGGATAGTTAACAGTAAATTTGGCTATGGGCATAGGATTACATCCAGACATCTTGTACATATGAGATGTTTAATATATAAGAAAGCATGTTCATATTGAATTTTTAGGTATATTGGAAGAAACTTATATGATAAAAGAGACTACAAAATGAATAGACGTATAACATTCTTTAATATTAGGTCGTTTGAGGTCTTGCACCCTGTTTGTTATCTCCAAAACTAAGAACACTGAGAATTAGAAAGTATTAAGGATCTTTGGAAAAGAACAAGATAAACACCATCTTATTTTAGTAGATGTTTTTAGTAAATATGTGTGTGTAGCATCTATTCAGGCAGTTCCTTTGTAGAGAAACACTTGAAGTAGCAAATCAATCAAGTGTCCTTTTGTCACAGAGTATATTTAAATACTTATAGCATGAACAGGTAATCAGATGAAAATGAAAAATTCCTATCCCTAAAGAGGGATAATAGTGGGAGAAAGGTAGAAGGGGAACCCCAACATGCAATAAAAAGTTGTGTTTTTGAAAACCTAATTTGTTTCTAAAATTTTAAATATTGTCAGTGCTACTCAGGAAAGGTTACAAAGCTGAAATTCTTCTTAAGTCATCCCTACTTTACATTCTTCTCCCTGATGCCAGTTTTCTGGCATCATTCTTCCTTTCCTTTCCCTCCCTCCCTCCAACCCTTCCCCCCTCATTTCTTTCTTCTCTCCCGGGCTCCTTGCTTACACACTTACTTGCCTGCCTGCCTGTCTGCCTACCTACCTATTGTGTGGCAGTTTGCAAACATTGACTAAAGGAAAGAGAATGGTATAATGAACCCCATGTACCTTTTACTCAAGTTCAGCTTCAGCAACATATTTTGCTAATCTTGTTTTATCTCCCACCCTTGACCACTCCCCACTGCCCCCCGTCCTACTTTTCTTTACCCTGTGTATTTTAAAGCATGTATCAGATACGACATTTCTCCTGAACATACTTTGGTACGCATCCTTAGGTGATAAGGAGTTTTCAAAAACATGACCGCCATGCCTTTATCACAGCCACCAAAATTAACAATAACTCCTTTATGTCATCTAAGACATAGTCTCCCATCAGATTTCCCTATTTTCTCAAATATGCCTTTTTTTTTTTTTTAAACAGTTGGGTTTGTTTCAAACAGGATCCAAACATTCATTAATCAGTCTCTTAAGTATCTCCCTCTTCTCCACTTTTTTTTTGGGGGGTGGGGGGGCAGGCATGCCATTGATGTCAAGGAGAAACTGCAGCATAGCATGTGTCATAGTCTAGATTTGGCTGATTACTTCTTCATGGTACATTTAGCTTGCTCTTCTGTCCACCTCATTTCGTTCATGCTGATAGTTATATCTTGAGACTTGATTAGATTCAAGTTCATTATTTTAGATAAGAACTTTTCATAGGTGTTACTCTATATTTCCTATTACATCATATTACGAGGCATGTAATGGTTATCCCTTTTTTAGTGTCAGTAAGATTTGACCATTGGTTCATTCAGATGGTGTCGGCCTGACTCAGTTTGATGTTAAGATTCCCTATTAAACTTTAACTTAGGCTTTTAGCATCCATTGATGGTCATCACCTACATGTGCTATTCCATTAGGAAACAGAAAATTCATCAGGAATTTATTAGCTGGAATTCTATAAAGAAGATTCTTTTCTCCTCAACTGTTTGATTACTTCTTATCTTGTTTAAGTATACTGAGGTCTTTGTCATCACTGCACATGTAAAAACTCTCCTTACTGAGTCCTACATCCGTCTTCTTCCAAAATTGCATTGGGATCAAATGTCAGGATATTATCATTCCTTCCTCCTCTCTGCACCCTGCCTTACATGCACATCAGTCTGTATTTGTTTGCATAGGAAGAATCCTTTCATTTCTGTCTCTTACATTTTTAAACTACTGTCTAAAACATGAGATTTAATGTATCAAAGTTGTATGACATATGATTATAGCAGAAAGGTTGTCTAACCTCACAGTGGCTCTTATCGGGAAAAATGCAGATAACATCCTCCTTTTTTGTACCACTTGCTTCTTATACAAAAACAGTACGCAGAGAATGTTTTGAGTCATAGTACATTGTAGAATTAGGTCTCCATTTTAATAATGTTTGCTGCATACTAGCAATTTCCATCAGTGACATTTTGTTTATATGTGTAACTCTTAATTCCTGACCATATAGTCTTTTAAAAATGTTTCGTGACTTAGGGAAAAAATATAACTTGACAAACTATGGGATGATTTGTTTTAAAACACGAAGAGTTATTTTAGTGCAGGAGGGAGTGCTTTTTACTTTATATGAATAGCATTTTACAGTCTAGACTAAAAACTTTATAAAGCACTTATTTAAAAGAGTGTGCATCATTTAATAAGTGTTTTTGGTTTTCTAGAATTCTTTGCTGAACTGGATAAAGTAATGGGTCCTCTCATCTTTAACGCAAGCATCATGACAGACCTAGTTCGTTATACCCGGCAGGGACTGCACTGGCTTCGCCAGGATGCCAAGTTGATATCCTGAACTGAACACATTCTTGTTGCCTCTGATTTTCTCCACAACACTGTGTCACATCACGAAGGAAAACTGCCATAACATACCACCTAGTCGACACTAAGAATGAGGAATGGTTTTCTCCTCCCTGGTTCATGTGTTGTTTTTTATAACCCAAAGCCATCATGTAGTTTGACCCCTTCAATATTCCCAATATGAAAAATTATTTAAATGCTTTTAAATCTGCAGCACGTTGATAAGCTGGTTTCAATGATCTGTAATAAGATTGAAATTTCAGTTGCAATTCATAACTAATCAGTTGAAATTCTATTTATTTTAATTTTTTTAAGTGCCCAGATTGGGGCTAGTTTAAAACTTAGTTATTTCTGCCTATGAATTTACTCTGTTGAATATTTTGTGTAAATTTAATGTAGGCATTTTTATTTATATACTTTGGGAGCTTTGTTACCTAAAAATAATGTCTTTTTGTGGTAACTCTTCTAAGAGTAAGAGTTGGTTCATCTAGAATGTGGACATGTTCTTTCTACACCTACTACCTGATATTACTTCAGATCTTAAGTACAATTTTATTATTGCAGAATTTATACTTAGTATTAAGGATATTCTTCTACACATGAAAAATCACTTAAATATGAGAAGATGGCGTTCTACATGGATGTTCAAGGAAATGTGTCTGATTTGGTATGCATTATTTCAAGAACTGTGAACATGTGTTAATAACACTATAGCAATCACAAGGTGACTATAACTTGCATTTAATGCATTACAAAAGAGGGCAGGCAAACTTTCTAGGAGAAGCATATCATGTGAAGGGTTTCATAAAAGGACAATCTTGAACCTTATGGATTTTATTAAAACCATGTTTTTTGTTTTTTGGGGTTTTTTGTTACTAATAATTTGACACTTAACTGAAACAGAATAAGTTACTGTTGAACAAAGGATGATCTAACTCCTGAGCGTTGCTGCCTATATCTCTTGCATTGATGATGTTTGTAGGGTAAAATCTCTCTTCAGAATTCTAATTTAAAATTTTTTTCCCACACTAGATTGTGATGCTCTGATAGGAGCATTCAGTGACTGATGTAGGAATGGGCTGGAGCTTTGGTGTGTGTGCTTTTGCTATACAACTTAGAGCTCTAATGCCTGATGTAGAGATGATCAGTTTCTCCTTTTAAACCTGTCTTGTGTTTACTACCTTTGTATTATGAAGGCCCTCATCAATGATGTATGTTTCTGATGGGATCAGAAAATTCACACTAGAAAAGTACCTAACTTGGTTCAGTATGAATTCTCTTGGGAAGGAGAGGGAAGCAGGGGTAGAGCTTGAGAAGCCAGCTCTGTAAGAGTTGTATATCAAAGTACCTTTCCCTATAAGGTGCATATAGGAGTCAAAAGTGAGAAATATACCTTCTATCTTTTGTTTTTAGTGCCCCTATCATGTCTGGTGTGCCTTAAATCTTACCTTTAAATGAAGGGTCTATGGATTGTTTACAGATGAAGTTTTACACTAGTTGCAGATCACCCGTATGGTTGGTATTCTGTAGTAATAATGTTAAATTCTCTTTCCTTTTCAATCGTCCTTTAGGGTCACATAAAGATTAATTCTTTCAGAAAAGCTAATGCTTTGGTACATGACTTAGTCTAACCTGTTGGGTAATGCTGCTTCAAAAAATAGTTTGTCCTTCTCCCAATTTCAAAAATGAATCCATCCAATCAGAAAAAAGGATTGCCTTGCTATTTATAGATGATTGCTAAGGCTTGAAATGGGAAAGAAGGGATAGAAAATCTCCAAGCCCAGTGGTATAATGACTCCTCTGCATCTGAGTCTACAGTTACTTATGAAGCTAGTGAACTTTCATTGTCCTGTGGCCTCTATAGAGCTTCTTAATGGTTTTGTACCTCAAGTTGTTTTTGCATATCACTGAAGATTCAGATCTCCAAATTATGCTGAATTTAACAATTTTCCCTTGGAGAAATTGCCTCTGATACCTTGCTAACTTAATCTTAGTGTGTTTTAGGAACAGTTTTCCTTAAGAGAACAGCTTCTCAGTGATCGTTATTCAGTAAGAAACTTGCCACAGTTAATCAAGTAGATGTTTGTCCTGTTCTTCTCTGATTTCTCTGACTCTGATTCCTTAATTTTCCATGATATCTTAGAAATGGAAAAAGTATCCTCTGAGCTTTTAGACTTCCAGCAACAGCAGCCAGTGGGGCACTTCTGAGTTCCAGTGTGTTCTAGTCTCTTGTGGGTCCTGAGAGGTAGCAGGAGCATTTCCCAGATCACAGTGATAATTTGTTAAAGCAGAATTTCCTGCATGTTTTTTGGTGCTGTGGTAAAGTACTCTCTCTCTAAAACTGTGTTAATTCTTGGAAAATGAATTTTTATAAGCTTTTCATTGTTGAGGGTTTTTCCCACCAGGTGGTAATGGGCAATGGATCAAAATCCTTTTCTAAATAATTGTATTTTCAGTGTAATAGTCTCTGGAAACACCACTCCCTCTCCTCTGTGTCCATCTCCTCAGAAGTTCTGTCTGTCTTCATCTGTTCCAGCACATACTTTGCACTCCTTCACAGGCGACCATTCCTTCTTCCTCAGTAGGTGTCTTCAGTGTTCTCTAACTATTTACAACTGATTTTGACAAATAGCTAAAAACTTACTTAGTCTGAGACTTGTATTTAATATAGTTAATTATAAAAATAGCAGCTATTTAAAAAATTACTCTGTTGACTGCTTTAAGACCACACTTGTATGCCAGGAGGCAGTAGCCTACCCCACTGGACTCTTTACAGGCAACCAACGAACATACTATGGTGGATGAAGTTGTCACATGGTATAGTCTTGCCCGGCCTAGGCTGGGCTGTGGGGAGCACTCCCCTCCAGGTGATTCAGGCTTCCTCAATCCAGCACAGGTCCGGTCTGGCTGGGGAGGATTCAGCCCATTTCTTGCCTCAGTGCCACCTTTTTCTGGGCAAGTAGTTAAGAACTGACTTTATAAGCAATGAGTACTTCAGATAAATTTACAGCTGTAGTTGCTGAAGAGTAGAGAAGGTTGAGCATCACTAGTTTAACTCTCCAATGTAAAAGCTGTCTAGAGAAATGTGTGCACGTGCCCACACATGCCTGTGCTCTGTGGGGCTCTCATGCTGGTGGATCCACAGGCATCTGGGTTGCACTTTGAGCGACACACTTATGGCTTTATTAGGTTCGCTGTTGTTGTTGTTTTTTAATTGTTGTTTGTTTCTTTTCATTAAAGAAAGGTTTAATCAGCTAGATCAGACAGCATCATTTTTATATTTAATGACAGTAACTTCGAGAAATTACCTTATTGAATAAGCTTGCATTGTGAAGCAAGAGCCTACAAAACACACCTGTTCTAAGTGAAATCTCTGGCTCTGGAGGCCAGCAGCACTCTGCGGAGTTTCAGCACAGCCCGTGATCGCTCCAGTCAGTGATGCCTAGTTATGTAGGGGAGAGGTACGCTGTGCACTCTTAGAAGTGTGAGGGTATGCGACTTTGGATTTTAAAATTATGTACACATACACACTTTATATATATGTATGTATGTATGTATGAAAACATGAAGTTAGTTTGTCAAAAATGTGTGTGTTTAGTATTTTAGCTTAGTGCAACTATTTCCACATTATTTATTAAATTGATCTAAGACACTTTCTTGTTGACACCTTGAATATTAATGTTCAAGGGTGCAATGTATATTCCTTTTAGATTGTTAAAGCTTAATTACTATGATTTGTAGTAAATTAACTTTTAAAATATATTTGAGCCCTTCCGTAGTATAATAGGGCTCTTACAGGGTGGGAAGGATTTTAATTTTCCAGTTGCTAATTGAACAAAAGGGCCTCATAATGTATTTTGAATTATAGAAGTTTGCCTCTGGGTCCCACGAACATCTACTGGGAATGATGCTTTAGGCAGATTGTGATGATTTTTTATTTTTCCTAAATAAATTGGGAAGCAAAACATTTCAAATCCATATAGATTCCTATAACTCATATTCCCTAATTATGTGGAACACAGATTTCATTTCAATTTCATGTATCTATCTATGTCTTGGAGAGGCAAACTTTTTTCCAATAATAAATAATATTGCACATCTAAGGTTGCTATTCAGTAAAATAAATAGAAGAGATAAGTATTGAATGACTTAGAATATGTAGTGACAAGAGGCCAAATTGTTCATGTTTGTGAGCATATCTTTCACATATTCACTAATAGAGAAATTCATTTTAGACGCCTAGACCCTGTAACTAAGCTGGCAAGTGATAGGAAGTAAGTTATTAACAGTTGGTAAAGCAGATACAGATTCTATTTACTCGAACCATATGGTTAATTAAAAAGAACTTACAGTCTCCAGAAAAGCGAATGGAAAGAATATCTCAGTCTCTTCTGTTTGATAGAATTTGGTCACAGAATAAGGCATTAGAGTTAAGTCTAAACCAAGTCTTACAATCTTTAAGCAACCTAAAATAGCAACCTAAGTAATCGTCATATAATGAAGTTGACTTTCAGGAATGTCAGCTTGGACCTCTCCTTGCCACCATTGCTCGGCTAAGCATAAATTCCCATTTTTAAAAAGAAACAGCTAAAAAGCTCTCTAAATGAGCATGGGGAAAAAAGCTCTCACCCAGAAATTCTAGTAATATTCAGTTTTGACCTCTTACTGCTTCCACATAGGGTTTCTTTTCAGGTTTTATCCATTGGAATTTTCTACCTGCTGTGTTCCTCTCTGGAAAATATCTATTTGGAAATGCTGCCTTTCAAATCAATGCCATGATTATCCATACTGTTGAGTTTGTTGTTGCTGTTCAAGAAGTGTCCCCATTTTACAACTTTATGCACACACCTGGCAAATCATTGACATGAGCATTCAGCAGTACTGGGGTCGGGGCGGGACGGGACGGGGCTCACCAACAGAGCTGGCCCAGGTGGTAGTGCCTGAAAAGGCATCACCTTTGAGGACCGGATGTAGGGTTGGTAAGCACAGTTATGAAAATTTCTATCTAGCCTCCGTTTTGAATGGTTTTAAGAAATTTTGTATATGGAGGAGGGAAATACTTATATATTTATTGAAAATCCTTTTATTTGAAATTAAAATTATTTGGTGAATAATGGTTTGATATTTGGGGAGGGTTTTGGAGGGGAGGTAATGCCGCTGATAAAAGCCTTGTTGATTCTGCAGAAAGGTACTGTTAGTGTCTGATAGAATGCCTTTGTTTTGTACATGATCCAAATCTTTGTTTTACATTTCTTTTATCCAAAATATTTAGGCATCTGACATTTTCAACCAAAATTTCAATTATATACTGTGATTTTTATTTGTTGTAATACATTAAAATTTCAGAGGTACTTTGGGGCTCAAAAGCTAGGATTTCTAAGTCAGTATGTGCATTTCACATAACAAAGCTGTTAATGGTGAGCAAAGTATTATATACTAACTAGATTTTTCCACATCTGTATAGTATATTATATGTATTTTGTGGTATTGAGATTATAGAAAGTTTAGAGTGTCAAACATGCGTTTAATGTGTATTTTTAAACAAATTTATGGCAATTAAAATATTTGGAGACAAGGGTATCACATTTCAATTTGTAAAGATCTTTTTAACTCTACTGTGTCATTAAGATGCTTTGTATAATGCCAAACCATAGCTGGAGAAACGAAGTTTAATAAATATCAAATAGATTTTCTGTATTAAAGTTTATAAACACTGCTCTCTACACTTCTTCAACTCCTACTTTGCCCTTTTCGTGTAATTTCTGTTTTGTATTTTAGGGTCCAGTGCTACTCTTCTTTAAAAGTCTGGTCCCATCAGTCCAGGTCTTAATTTCTGATTATAGAAATTCTGAACTGGCTGGGTCCTTCTGCATAGATCAGAATTCACCCTGCTCCAACAGAAATCTCATACACATCCTTTTTGTTATTCTTCATGGCTTGGGCTTTTATTGTTTCATTTTCTTCCAGTTCTCTGTTCATAGACAAACTAGGGCACATCACTGAGTGCCAGTATCGCCTGTCTTTTGACACTTCACTGAAATGTTCTTTACGTGGAGTGAAGGGTTAGGATCCAGGGCCATAGTTTATGAACTTGCCGAGGTTAATCACTAGCTATTAGTAAACTTCTGCCTTTAGCCTGCCATTGTGTTCTTTATTTCTTCAAGAAATGTTAACTCTCACTGCGCTTTCCGGATTGAGAAGTTAACACATTATTAGGCCTTGCTGGGTTTTCTATAGTATACAAAATAAATCCTTCTTCCCCTCAAAAGCATGAATTCCAGGCTGCCAGAATTTCAGTTTGAGACATTTTATAGTATACATAGAAAAATAAACTCTTAAGTTGACTAGTTATGCTTATCTGCATATCAACATTGTAAGAAGATACGGAGACCAATTTAAAGCATACACCTGTCTTTAAACATCTAAAAACACAACATTGCTTTACTTAAGTGCCTCCAACCAAATGCAGTTAATCAATATTCCATAGAACGGAGCATTGTTGTAGGTAAGTGCTGTCCTCTTTTCCCCTGGTGTATATACATCATTCCTGGGCCACATTTAGGGAACAGCGTCTTTTTCTAAGGGAAAAGAAAAGGTGATTTTTAAGACAGAGGTCTAGCAGTGCCCAGAGCCACGTCTACTGCATTTCCTTCCTCTGCTTGATATCCAATCTCAGGGTAGAGCGAAGAAAGGAAAGGAACTACTCTTTCATGGTACCTGTGTGGAGCCGTTCTTGGCTTTTAACTCTTGAGGGATTCTCCCCCGTGGAGCTCCCACCTCAACCCAGGCACTTTTCCACCCCAGTTTTATTTTTAGGTCTGTGTATGTGCTGATCTCTCCTTTGCGCAGCTTCCCAGGCCTCTTGGGCCCAGGTTTGTGGAGTACCTGCATAGCCTTGTGATACATTCAGAATCATCCCAACAGGAGGCTCCAATGGGCCTGAGGGAAACCCCTCTCCAAAATGGGGTCATTCTCCTCAGCCTTCTCTTTGCTGAACTCAATTCTGGTATTGGGGAGCCATATACCTGTA
Organism: Lagenorhynchus albirostris; assembly: GCF_949774975.1. Lineage (NCBI taxonomy): Eukaryota > Metazoa > Chordata > Mammalia > Artiodactyla > Delphinidae > Lagenorhynchus > Lagenorhynchus albirostris. The sequence continues at coordinate 110,041,590 of NC_083097.1, read as the reverse complement.
GGACAAAGACAGATTCACCTCAGGTATGGAAGAGTTGAAGCCTTGCTGTACAACTTGGAATAATGATTCCCCCCCCCCCACCAGATACTGTAGACTCAGAGCAGAGGGTCCATTCCTCAGGACTGAGTCTGGTGCTCAAGGTCTGCTTACAGTTCTTCCACCACCACTACCATCCCCACCCACCCACGTATGTATCCTTCTCTTCTTACCTGGCCTAACAGCAACAGGCAGACCAGGAGTACTGCAAAGAGTTTGAGGTGCCACATCTCAGTAGATGGGATATTGGATCATGAAGGCTGGAGACAGTTCCCACTCCCTTTTATAGGTAGATCTGCCTCTTCTATGGTTGCCAAGTGAGATGGGGGCAAAGTTTATATTTGCAGTCATGGTCAATTTAATAAGTTAATGTCTACCAGAGAGGAATGTGCTCAAGGCCTGCCTTTCAGGCATGTAGTATTTACTGATCCCTCATCTGGACTTTGAGTGATCTGTTGCTGGCGTGGACCTTTCCACCCATTTTGCCAAAAGTCAGCACTACCGCCTCCCCTTTGAAAAGCCACGTGAAGCCATTGAGGGAGACCAGACACCTAGCCACGTTTTGATTCCAAAATAGCTTAGTGAGATCACTTTAGTCAAAACAGAATTCTAATAATGAGGTCTTCAGAAATAGTGTTGACCCCTTTCAGCCTTGTCTAGGAAAGCACTGACCTATTTTGTTACAGGCAATTGGATAAGGCCCTTATCTCCCATCTGTGGGAGGATACTTCAGCAAGCATGGTCTACAAGTGCCCCAGATCCCCATTTGTATAGATGGACTATCACCCTAATTATTTGTTCCACATCATCTCTGTAAAGAATGGAAACCCAGTTGCAGAAAGTTCAAAGTCTGGCCTACCTGCCATCTCCCAGGGGAAGGGCAATCAGGACTGACTGGTTGTTTCAATCATGGGTGAATTGAATGAATAAGTATAGGTTGACTTTGTTTCCTTTTTTAAAATGTGAATGAGGAGATAGCAGGGGCCCCTAAATCAGTGAGAGAGCTTGATGGTGGTGATAAACATTGTCAACCTTGAATTACTAGCTTTCTTGCCAGTAGCTGACTGGGCCTTTTACAGAGCACATCCTTCCAGCAGCCTCAGGGAAGCAGGCATAGGGCTGAGATCTCTCCAAAGCCCAAAACATTGTCACCTTAAGTAGGAACCAACACAAGTTTCTAGACCAAGAAAGAGCATGTACCTAAACCATGAGTAGTTATGGGTACCCATTAAATGACATAGACATTTTAATAAATTTGTGTGGAAAGGTGTGAATTCTGAGTAAGATAAATAGGACTTCAGATTTTCCTATAACCTGGAAGGAAAAGCCAAGAAGACAAATGCAACAAGATTTTTCTTCAGCCTTGTGTCCTCCTGAACACCTGGCTGTTACCTCTTCCCAAAGCCCTTCTCATCTTCACAGGTTGGATATGTGGTGAGGGCCTGCCTGTTCCCAAGGAAAAGTGGAGGAGATGTGGCACAGCTGAAGGTGGAACAGGACAGTCACGAATCCTCTTGCCAAGGGAGAAGAGGGTGGTATGGTGGGCCTCAGAGCTGGGATTGGGCGGGTTGTGACTCCACAGATCTGTCTGCTTGGTTCCAGTCCTCTCAGGACCAGGCAAGGCCTGGAGGGAGATACCACTGCTTGCACTTAAGGAACATTGAGAAGCAGAACTATGCCAAACTCACCTAAGCAATCCTGCAATTTTGAGACTAGTCAGCTGTTCCTTCCCTTTACTCCTGAGCTTTGATACAGAATGACCCCAAGTAGGGGCTTAGCTAGAACTTTTGTGGGGTGGGGAAGAGGCTGTGTGGTGACCTAGTGAACACTGGGTAAGAACACAAATCTGATTAAGTGAAAGACTGAACAGCGTGATATCCTAGAGCCAGTTGGGTCTGTGGACTGAGTGCCAGCCTCCTGTTGAGCGTAGACGGATGTGCCAAATGGGATTTGGAAAGTGCTGATTCCAAAGACGGATACTTTCTCCTAATCCTCCATTTTTGCCTTCCTGTATTTCAAGGAAAATCAAAGTAGCCTTTTGTATTAACTTATAAAGCCAATACGACAGCCAAGGATAAGGGCCTGAGGCTCTGGGCCCCCTCTGTGCGCGGGGAGAAGGACTATTCATCATCATGGGTGTGACAACACTGCAGAAGCCTTTGTAGCTCAAGCCTCTTATTTTTTTTTTTGGCCTCACCGCAAGGCATGCAGGATCTTAGTTCCTCGACCAGGGATGGAACTCGTGCCCCCTGAGGTGGAAGCGCAGAGTCTCAACGACTGGACCGTCTGGGAAGTCCCTTAAGCCTCTATCTTGTATGCCATCCCTCCTCCCAAAAGAAAAGATGCATTAGTTACTGCCTGTGGAAGGAATCACTGTGAGGGAGAGTATTTCATGTGTCTACAAACTCTGTAGTTGTTTTATTTAAATATGGAGCAAAATCAAACTTTTAAAAGCAAAGCAGCATCCAAACAGCATTAAACTGAAGTGACAGAAGTTGTCCACAGCCATCCCACATCCCTTGAGTAGCTGTGGCCTGTTCCTGACATTAAAAAATAAAAATTGTAAAAGTCTAGGGGCTCTCTACAATCAAGTATTTTGCTGAATGAATCAACCCAAAGTACATGTTCCTTCCTCCAGCAGAAAGGTCTAGGCGTCCATAAGGAGAAATGCTTGGCTGGGAGGCAGGAGCCAGGGGCCCAGGTAGGGGAGCTGACCAGATGCCAGCCCTGCCCCTCTTTGGGCTTTAGTTTCTTGTTCTGTCAATGAGATGGGAGCATATCTCTGAGGCCCCTCAGGCACTGACATTTGGGGGTTCAAATGATTAATTTAGAAGAAGAAAGTGAGACTGAAGCATGTTTGATAGCTTACAGCTTGGAAACTCTGAATACAACAATACAAGTGTTTCTGAGGTTAAGTGCCTAGGGTGAAATGGGAGACAGAGTGTGTAGCTATATGAGCAGCTATCTGAAACACATTCCAGGTAGAGGGGAAATCATGAAGGGCTTGACAGTAATTGGAAACTTTTGCTGCCCCTGAGCAGGAGATGCCTAATGAAAAATGAAAGCCTCTGAAATGGAAAGACTTTTCCAGGTAAAACTTCAACAAAGGGTCAAAGTGTATTTGCTCAATTACTGGCTAGAACTGGCACGGACTTCTGGGCCTGTATCTCTGGGACTCTGTTGGCCGACGGAAAAATCCCCTTTGCCGCATTCTGCAGAGATAAAAGCCCTTGTGGGAGCAAGTGCACTGCTGGGGAAAAGAAGGGCTAAATGAACACAGGATTGTGCCCCAGCAGCAGATGAAGGAGCCACACCCTGGCTGGAGGCTCCAGGTGGGTGGGTTATAGGCACAGAGGCCCACAACAGTGATCCCTCGTTAAGAGACTTCACCCATTTTCCTTTTCTTTATGGATTTCTACAGATAGAATAAACCATAAAATGATCCCAGATCCCATACATATCATGTACAGGAGCACTGAGATATAACTCATATTCCACACCATCCACCAGCCCCACACCACCCCCGCAGGAACCTGCTACACAGAGCTCTGGGTCTCCAAGCGTAGAGAGGGAAGCCCCTTGGTGAGGGACAGGCTTAAAGCAGCCTTTAACAATTTTATCCAAAAGCAGAAGCTTAGCAAGGGCTTATAGGACAGTCGTCTCCGTAGAGCACTCCTGGGATAAAAGGTTTCAGACCAAGAGGCTCAGTGCCTGGTCTGGGCTAAGAAAGGGTAAGTTTGATTTTGGGCTGATATCTCCAAAGGACTCAAAAGAACCAGAATAAAAGTCTAAGGGTAAAATGAAGCCAAGATATGGGATAAGGAAGGGTGGCCATAGTCCCTAGGAAGCTTGGGGCTAAAACTGGAGGGAAAAAAAACCCAGAGATCAATGGCCTGTCAAGGCAGTGATCGATCCTCCCCTGGCCGGTGAACCTGTTCCAACTATGCCAGGTTAAGGATGCATTTATACCTTCTTCAGGCCCACAGCTTTCACCAGATTCTCAAAGGAGTCTATAACCCATATACGTTGCAGATCAGGCAGCAAGCCCTGGGAATAAACTTGGACAAAAAGCCAAACAGGAAAATTAGACTATGTTTGGTGAGACAAGAGTTTTCATCACACCGCTGTCCTTTGTTAAGCCTGTACCACCCTGCCAGACTCTTACACGCCACTCATTTCACTGTTAACCTCAGACCTATGGCTTTGTCTTAATACATCTATTTGATGAATGCGAAGCTCACAGCTAAGGAATGAGGGTGTGATAACACATTGAGGAAGCAACAGTTAAAGGCTATGGGCCCAAGTCTGTCAGTCTCAGCTGTACCTCCTTCTCCTGCCTCACGATCAGTGCCATCTTACTGATTTTTGTTTTGTTTTGAGGTAGTTTTGGTTCCTGAAAGGCAGAAACAATCATTAGAATAAGAAGGAAAGACACAGCCTGGGCCAGATGCTGGCTGCCCTGTGAAAGTTGCTGCTCTGGACCAGCAGGAAATCTCCTTCCATACACAGCTAAAAACCACTGTTAGCAACCTGGTACAAACACAGCCAGCTTGCTGACCCCAGCTCTAGAGGCAAAGGGGTCACCTCACCCTTTCCTTTCATAGCTGACTTCCTATCATGTGGTACAGCACAGCTCTAAGAGCACAAACTTTAGCGCTCTACCATTCACTAGCTGTATAATTTGAGGCAAATTACTTAACGTCTCTGTGCCTGTGTCCTCATCTGCAAAATGAGTGTAATAATGATACTTCAAAGGTAGTTTTGAAGGAAAAAAACCCAAAAAACCAAAGGTAGTTGTGAGGTTTAAAAGAACTTTTTTGTGTAAAGGGCTAAGAAGAGTACCTGACACACTGTAACTACTAGATTTTATTGTCAGTATGGAAATAGTGGGCAGGGAGCCAACATTACCCACAGTCGATGCCATCCACGACTGTTCAGCTACAGGAGTAGCTGCAGCTACATTCTTGTAGGTTATGGAACAAGGAGCGAGCTACAATCCTTCACCAAACTCAGACTAGCCAAAACCGTTCAGGACTCATGCTGGGGAGGGGAATTCATGAACTTGAAAAGTAACAGTCACATCCAAGGACTCTGCTCACACAAAACGCAAAATCATAACAGTGCAGCCTACAATAAGTTTATTGTGTCTTCAAGACACTGCAATGTAGACTCCTCTCCCAGAGAAGGGTCTTTCAGAGACAAGGAACTATTATCCAGATGAGTTGTTCATTTGTCATTTTCATAGGCAGCTGGATTCTTCCTCTTGGATTTCTCAAACTCCTGGGTTCCCCATGTGTAGACAAGATAAAACACTACGAATGCTATAAAAATAATAAATGAAAATAAGCAGTGAGCACTTACAAGACACATGGATCTCAGTCCTCTTTTCTGATTCACAACATATTCTGCCTTCCTGTCTCTAGTTTTTAAGAAACCACTCTTAAACGAGACGATCAAGAAAAGTTACATTACAAACCCATTTTTACAGGTGTGTAAAAGAAAGGGGTTTACCCAGGAAAATTGGTGACCAACTCTTCCCTTATGGCTCCCCTGTTGCACATTTTAAAATATTTTAATGAGATAACTGAGATCAAATTCACATAACATAAACTTCATCATTTAACCATTTTGAAACGTACACTTCTGTAGTTTTTAGCAAAGTCACAATGTTGTGCAACTATCATCACTGTCTGCTGCACCTTTAACACAAAACAGTTCATCGCTAAGAAGTGGGTAAAGATGACCTCAGAGGGAGACGCTGGAGTCACACAAGTGACCTTGGGCCTGTCATTTAAGTTCTCTATGACTCACCTCCCTCGTCTATAAGATGGGGAGGATATGACCAGTTCAACGTCATTCAGGACTATTCAATGAGAAAACGTGTGTATGGCGAGCTGTAGAGTGCTCAGTGAGGGACCCGCAGTGCCCACTGTGGATGGGAGTCCAGCCCCCCGCCCGGCCAGAACACTCACGCGGTGCGACGCGAAGGATGCACGCCCGAGTGCGGCGCAGCACGTTGGGGATGCCCTTGCTGAAGTAGTGCGGGAAGGCGCGCTGCTCAAAGGGCGACAAGCTGTAGGTGATTACATGCCGCATCCGCATCAGATGCCCAAACTCGCGGCCCATGGTCGCGGTGGCGCCTGCAGGACGGAGGGTGGAAAGGCGCTGGGCTCAGGCCCCGGACATGCCGCCCCCAACCCGAGGCTCTCCCCGGCGCTCCTCATCCCTCCCAGCCTAGACGGCGCCCCCACCCCGCCAGGGCCACCGAGACCGCACTACCGGACCCCACTCCCGCACCGAGGTCACCTCGCCCTCCGCAGCGCGGGATCCACCGGCTTCCGTCCACCACTTCCGGTAGGATCGGACGCCGCGCTAGGAGGCAGTGAGGTCACTTCCGGGAGGACCCCTTCTCGGCTGTCTCCGGAGGAAGGCGCCATCCTCACCGGGCGGGAGAGGAGCGCCCCGGCCGAGTGACGTGAGGTGGGTGGTGCCTGCTTGGGGGTGGGGCCAAGCGCGACTGAGTGGGCTCTGGGGGCACCCTCTCGAGTCTCTCAAACTTCTCCTCGGTTCCCGCCTTTCCCGGGAGCCGCACGGACTAAGAGTTGAAGAGCCAGGGCCCCGCCGGCCTCGAGGGCCTCGCTGACCGCGCGCTTAGGGTCGGGTGTTCTCCCGTGGTGGAGAGCGCCCCTGAAGCCGCCGCCTGGCAGCCGACGCTACGTTTTGTAGGGTTTTGTCCAGTAGCTGGAACAGGAATCGGTTATGTTCAAGCTCTCAGCGACCTCAGGCCCCGAATCAGGGACACGGATCTGGGACTTCTCTTGGCACCCACCGGATTAGAATCCACTGGCAGGGTGTAGACTTTCCCAAGAGAGAATAAAAATGTTTCCTCAAATTTAGCCACAGGAGCCCTCAAGTAATAGTCCAGCAACTGCTGAACAGCTGTTAGTGGTGGTAGGAGGGAAGAAAGAAGCGACCTCCACAGCAGCCGGCTTCTCTCGGACAGGGTTCTGCCGCGGGCGGGATGTCACGTTGCCCACAGTTCACTCCACTTCCCAGGAGGGAAGCGATTCCATTTTCGGAAAAGTGCTGTCTGCTTAAGGATGCCGCTGTCCTGTACAGCTGACTGACTTTTCCACTTGATGCAGCATGTCTGTGAATGTTTTGTTCATGGCATTGCTGGCCATGTGTAATCTAGGACTAAGTTCTCATTCAACAGTTTGGCTGTGTTTTATAATCCTGCTTACCAGCCACGGGCCAGGGAGGCTTGGCAGGCAATGAACTTAAAATTTACAAATAGGGACTTCCCTGGTGGCGCAGTGGCTAAGAATCCACCTGCCAATGCAGGGGACACGGGTTCGAGCCCTGGTCCAGGAAGATCCCACATGCCGTGGAGTAACTAAGCCCATGTGCCACAACTACTGAGCCTGAGCTCTAGAGCCAGCGAGCCACAACTACTGACCCCACGTGCCACAACTACTAACCGGCACGCCTAGAGCCCGTGCTCCGCAACAAGAGAAGCCACCGCAATGAGAAGACAGTGCACCACAAGGAAAAGCAGCCCCCGCTCGCGGCAACTAGAGAAAACTCGCGTGCAGCGATGAAGACCCAATGCAGCCAAAAATAAACAATAAATAAATAAATTTATTTTAAAAATATTTACAAATATACCTCGGTTTTATCAGCCTGGGTACTGCATAGACTGGTCTGTATCTTATACCATGAGTATATTCAGCTCTTCATTGTGCACGCATCTCATTTTTTCTAAAACATAATCTCTAACCTGATTTTAGCTCAGAGGCAAGAACATAAATACTTATAACAGTTAAGAACAAAAATATCCTAGCAAATTCTACTACCATTAGAGTGATTAATAAAAAATAAAACTTTCAATTATTTTCTAGCACCTGAAAACACCTCTAAACCTTTCAACTAAAGTATGTATAGATGAATGTGCAGACCAAAGTAAAGGCATCAAGATAATTATATTTAAAAATGAGTCAGGATTAAAGGCGATGTCCTCCTTTTTAAAAGCATATTGCAGTATTCCAAGTACATATCCTTACTAAGCTACCTGAGAGAACTAGGCAACTTAATAGTTCTGTGCTCTCTGGAATTTCATTGCCAATTGTGACTTTCTCTCACCCTCCAAATCAACATGCAGTAAATTATTCTAAGCACCTGGAAGTGGGAGAGGTGATGAGAATAGAGAGGGAGAGTAAACCGAATACCATAAGTTGCATACCAACAGATCTGTGTATCATCATGAATAATTAGTTAGCCTTTCCATGTCCCTTGGAAGTTTCAGCAAGCACCTAAGGAACACTTTAAGGATGCTAATCTCTCTCAGAAAATGGGTGGTTTTATTTTAAGAGCCTTCCTCAATTCCTCTTAGCCTTTCAGCTACATAACTAGTCCATTAACTTAAGCGATTTTAAATAAATGCCAGGGAAAAGGAAAAGGAAAGCTACATAACCAAGTAAATCTGTATCTAGTTAGGAAAAATTGGATAAAGAGGGTGTTATCAGCTGTTTGACATACAGCTGATAAAATTACCTTCAGCTAGGCATCCTTGATGTCTGATTACAGAAGTGAACCTAGCCCACGCACACACCTAACATTTATTTAAGAGACCAACAGAGGCTCTTCCTGGCTTTTAGGAAGAAGACTGGTATGGGGAAACGTGTTTCTTGCTAATTCTTCCAAGCCATGGCACTTCCCAGCAAGTTCTTCCTTTGTTTTTGCTGCTTTGCCTGGCTCTGTTTTCCTATTAGCCTTGGTTCTCAGGCTTCTAGGGGAGAAGCTCAGATTGCAGCTAGTGCTCCATTGGAAACTGAGGCTGAGCCTCAGTCCTCTCTGCAGCCTCTAGATGGGAGACACAGACCTGGCCTCCTTTCCCCTCTCTTTAAGGTTCTGTACGATGGGCAAATGGAGGCCCCCAGGCTGCAGCCAGATGACAGAGCTTTGCACTATATGAAGAGGCTCTATAAGGCATGTGCTACCAAGGAGGGGATCCCGAAATCCAACAGAAGTCACCTCTACAACACTGTTCGGCTCTTCACCCCCTGTGCCCAGCACAAGCAGGCTCCTGGGGACCAGGTGACAGGTGTGTAGGAGCAGACTGGTTAATGTGTGGAGGGAAGAAGATAGACCTTCTGCATTTCAGTTACAGAAAGGATCTGGCCCTTGCTCCTTGACTTACATTTTACTTTGCATGATACTCAATATCAAATTCCAGACAAATCTGGTACTTGATCTTATTGTTTCTTCCTAATGCTCTCTCATGGGTTAAGCTGCGCTAATATGATAGAAGAGACTTAATGGCCCTAAAGGCTGGGAAAGCGCTGCTGGAGGTTAGCATCTTGTCCAAGGTCACAAAATCAAGACTGGAAAAGAGGTATTTTGACTTCTAGTTGCATATTCTTCTCATTCTACCAATTCTGGCCTGGATATGTGCCTAAAGAATCTTTTTCAGTTGTTGGTGTGTTTTATGAAACAGGATATTTACCCATGTTTGTTGCTTTCTGTGAGAGGAAAGCTTAAGTACCTACGTGGAACAGTAGATCCTTATAAGAACAAAGCATTAGTCAACAATTTTGTGTGTGAGAGAGAACAGAACAGCACTATTAAAAAACAGAATCTATATTCACTAGCTCATAACTTACAGAAAACCCTTCTAACTCAGCAGGTCCTTTGTGGCTATTTAAAACCCTTCCTCCTTCCTTGATGTCCTGTTTTGTTACAGTGGGTTTAGAGCCTCCATTTGTTGTCGGTCTCAAGTGTTCCAAATTAACTTAGACAATTATGTTTTCTTTATTGATTCTGTCCATAAGGACTTGAACGTTTTCTTAACAAGCCTGGCAAGTGTCTTTATTACATTTTTCCCCTTAGAGACTCTTCAAGAGAAAAATACTGCTCTCCTCCTTAGCTTCCTCTATGTTTGAAGCAAATTATTAAGATTCTGAAACTTCAGAATGTAGTGAGTCCCGGTTTTAATTCACCACCAGAGCTGTTCTGAATTGCTGGTGATTAAGTATCCAGCTGTAAGTGCTGGGACTTAGTTATGGTACTGGTTACCTGCTTTTTTTTTTTATAACACCCATCCCACCCCAACTTTTGTTTTGAGACTTGAGAAAGTGGGAAAAGAAGGGTGGAAGCACATTCTGAGGTGCTAATTCCTTGATCTGACTTTGTGTTGCTTTCGATTTGTATTGAGCATTACTGGTGGCGTGTTTTTCTCCTCAGGTACCCTCCCATCATCAGTGGACCTGCTGTTTAACCTGGATCGTGTTACTGCTGTTGAACATTTACTCAAGTCAGTCTTGCTATACACTTTCAACAACTCCGTTTCTTTTCCCTCTCCTGTTAAATGTGTGTGCAACCTGGTGATAAAAGAGCCAGAGTTTTCTAGCAAGACTCTCCCAAGAGTTCCATACTCATTTACCTTTCACTCACAGTTTGAACTTAGAAAGAAATACAGATGGATTGAGATTGATGTGACGGCTCTCCTTCAGCCTCTAGTGGCCTCCAACAAGAGGAGTATTCACATGTCTGTAAACGTTACGTGTGTAAAAGACCAGCTGCAGCATCCTTCAGCGCAGGACTGTCCACTTAACATGACTCTTCTGGTAGCCCCCTCACTGCTTTTATATCTGAATGACACAAGTGCTCAGGCTTATCACAGGTGGTATTCCCTCCACTATAAAAAGAGGCCTTCACAGGGTCCTGACCAGAAGAGAGAGCTGTCTGCCTATCCCATGGGAGAAGAGGCTGCTGAGGGTATAAGATCGTCCCGTCACCGGAGAGATCAGGAAACTGTCAGCTCTGAATTGAAGAAGCCTCTGGTTCCAGCTTCATTCAATCTGAGTGAATACTTCAAACAGTTTCTTTTTCCCCAAAATGAGTGTGAGCTCCATGACTTTAGACTCAGCTTTAGTCAGCTGAAGTGGGACAACTGGATTGTGGCTCCACACAAATACAACCCTCGATACTGTAAAGGGGACTGTCCCAGGGCGGTCGGACATCGGTATGGCTCTCCGGTTCACACCATGGTGCAGAACATCATCCATGAGAAGCTCGATTCCTCAGTGCCGAGACCATCCTGTGTACCTGCCAAGTACAGCCCTTTGAGTGTTTTGGCAATTGAGCCTGATGGCTCAATCGCTTATAAAGAATATGAAGATATGATAGCCACTAAGTGCACCTGTCGTTAACATAGGCTCCTCTCAAGTAAAACCGTGAGTCTCCTGGCCAAAGTAAATATCGTGCGGCTGTCTGCCTTTGGGAGAAAGTTTCATGTATCAAATCTCTAAATGTAATGCAGTGTGTTGTGTAAGGAGGAGCCTGTGTAGATTAGCACATTCTGTGGCATCTATCACTGTAAAGGGATAACAGCTGCCTTTCTCATTTCCAAATGTAAATAAAATGTACTTCTTTGGAAAGCTTTAAATTTTTTTCCCCTGAGTGATTATTTTTTTCTTTTGTAGGAGTCTTGTTTTTGATGTAAGAAAAAAAAAGCTTAATTAGCATAAATCTTGGATGGAACTGCAGCTCTAAATAGACAATTCAGATTGCTATAGTCTTATTTAATGGAACCATAAATTCCTGTGAGTGGCATAACTTTTCTCTGTGTGTGGTTTTAATTAAAGATTTGCTTTTAAATGGTCATTTGAGAGGGAGAGGAAATGTGTCTAAAAGATAGTCTCAGCTCCACTTACTATCCCTTTTTCAGAGTGAGAGAGACTAACTTCTCTATATCCTGACGAAGTGAGAGTCATTAGACTAGAGAGTATGCAATATAACCCATATCTGTTGTATTAGTGATTGGTACTAACTCTGCTCCTTAGATGGCTTATATAAATTGGTTGACTCATGTCAAACAATAACATTTGTCCCATTTATTTAAAGGAAATAGCCTTGCAAATTTTCCCAAGAAAATGCAGAGTTCAAGGTTTTTAAAATGTATTTTCTCCTTTATATATTTTAAAACTCTGACCCATTGCAAGGAGGTCAAGAAGCATTTCTTCTTGGCTGGTTGGCTTGTTTTTGCTGCTTTCCCTCAGCTCCTATCACTCCACCCCGACAGGTTTTTTTTCCAGGTGGATATAGCACTGTTAGCACTAAATTAAGCTGGCAGTGACCAGGTTATATTACAGAGCAGGCCTTGTTTGGATATGAGGGCTTTTATGTGGGTTTTCAGTAAACCTACCTTGAGAAAGCCCTGGAGGCGCAGAGTCCGGGGCCGATGCAGTGATTTTTTTCAGAGTTTGTAAAACCCTTATCTACAAACCAAAAGTAACTCCAAGATGCAAGTACTTCTCATTCTTGTAAATGATTTTTGCTTGGTGCTTAGTGTCTAAAGAAGTCAGCTGGGATTTTGATAGGGATTGTGTTGAATCTATAGATTAGTTTGGGGTGTACGGCCATCTTAACAATGTTAAGTCTTCCAATCCACAGGTGTGAGAAGTTTTTCCACTTATTTAGATCTTTCATTTCTTTAGAAAATATTTTGTAGTTTTCGAGTATGTTTTGCACTTTACATTATTAAATTTATTTCTAAGTATTCTCTTTTGATGCTGTTGGGAATGAAATTGTTTTCTTAGCTTTATTTTTGAATTGTTTCCTGGTGTTATCTTGTATACACCTTACAAACCTGCACACACTGTCCAAAATGCTCTATCTGCTCATGATTTTTTTCCCTCCAAAAAACATTTTTTCCAAAAAATGGGACTGAAAAGTTTTAGGTGGCCTGGTTTCCAAATAACTTTGCCATCTGTTGTATAACTTGAAGGAGTCATTACTCTTGGGTAAATGAAGCTGCAAGTATAAGAGATAAAATGGTGTTTCAGGGTTTTGTATCATTCTCTGTCATTCTTAGGAGTAAAAAAATATTTGGAATGGCCAGGGCACGAGTGATGGTGGCAAGGTACAACTGAGCTTATTTAAAGGTAAATCTCCCTTAAATATGGCTGTTTTCAAATGGACCACATGAAATCTACATCAACTTTAAGGATTCCTCATAGTTCCCCAAATGCCCAAAACTGACATTTTTTTTCCCCTTAAACAGGGGAGTTTGTTTTGCTTTATTGTTGTTTTGGGGTGGTTTTTTTTTTTTTTCATGGCCTAGTTCTGTGGCTGAGTATGGAATATGGTCGGCAATCAGAGGTTTTGAAAAGAAGAAAATGGTGGGGTAGTTTTGGTGGAAGTTAAGTATTAGGGTCAATGCCAAAATTAGGAGTAGATAAATATTATAGTTCATCCGTATAGGTAAGTTCTAAAATTGACTGACTTAAAACAGTTGCACAGTGTTTTGATGCTATAGCTGAGTAATGATAGCTTGAAAACCGTAAGCTTTACTTCCCCCATCCCTTTAGGCTTTATTTGTAAATCTAGTCTCTTTCATTCAGAGGACAGCGCTAATATGCAGGGCTTCTATATCTGCTGAATTTAAACTTCAAAGATTCTCTTCTACACAATCGAGGAGGATACACTAGTCTCCTAACTGCCTTCTCCGTATGAAACCTGTGTTTCTTCAGTTACTCTTATAAAAGCTGCCAATTTAGAAAATAAATGAGAAAGGACCATAGTGATTTAGATCTGGAAATTCAAGGATGAGGCTTCATCTGCCTTAAATAGGTGCATTCAGCTTTGGTATTTAGTCCAGATGAGATACGAGGTCACCTAACTTGATGAGTGCCTTAGTGTACCAAGGAACAATGGGCCATGTCAGGAGCTGGGTTCTCCTTCAGCTCTGAGTTTCCTGCTCTTTATCGGTTTAAATCAACTCCTGTGTTACGCTGAATACTTTGTTTTACTAATCAGCTTCAGGAGCAGCAGCTGCTCGAGTTGGTTCAGAACTCAATTTAGACAGCCTGTGGGAAAAATTAAGTTGCTCTTTCACGAGGTAAAGGAGGAAGTATTCCTGACTATAAAAGTGATAAAAGAAAAATGCTCAGACAGAAGAACTTGGTTTATATCAAAATTTTAAGTAATTGATTTCAATTTGCAACTTTGGAGAGATTGTAACTTATAAAATAATTGAAATGAAATTAAAACACTTAAAATACTCTTTAGAATATTTAGAGGATGTTAAGTCCCCAAAACATTCCTTAAATATAGAGATTGGCTGAGTGGATTATGATAGAGCAGAAAAGTATGCTGTTTTATACATTAACTGTTCTATAAATAGACGGAAAAATAAACACAACCTGGAGATTTAGACACTTCATCCTTTACCAGAATTGACAAGCCAAGTAGGTTCTCTTCATGTGGTTAATTACTTCCCGATGGAGATGTCCTTCCCAAACCCCATTTATACTAGTCAATTTTTGGAAAGGGGCTTGATTGGTCAGTAAGACTAGGACTATTTCAATATCCATTTAAAAAACAGGATTTTATAGATGGCCTGACAGTAATTTCTTCGTTCTACCTTACTACGTAATACAACTTGTATGGAAGAATTGAGTAACTAGATAAATGTGGATAAGAGTCAGCTGTATATTTTGGACATCTTATTAAGAATAAGTGCTTTGTGAACAGTTCAGAGTCATTTACAGACCTGTCTGTGGTGCTGGTGTCTTTGCACATTGAAGTGCTGTGACTGGCAGTGTTAGGAGTTCATAGCCTGTGCCTGGATGTCATTTTGGCATTCTCAGAAATAATTAGCTCATTGAATAAATATTTATTGAACACTGACTATGGGCAGGTGCTGTGTGTGCTTAAGAACAGAGTCTGATGTCCTCAGCTCCGGGAAAAATATATCACCTACGAGAAATGGAGACTTCCTTTATTATCCTAAGTTCCAACAGTGAGCGTTCAGCACCACAGAACATTCTGTGGAGGAATACATTTTGGGGTGGTACTACATAAGCAGGCTGAATGAATACTAAATTATCTTACCTTTAGAATTTTTTAATTAAACTTTTTAAAGATAATTATAGATTCACATGTTATTGTAAGAAATAATAGAGAGATCACATGTATCCTTTATCCAGTTCCCTCAATAACATCTTGCAAAACTATAGCATACTGTCACAACTAGGATATTGACATTGATACACTAAGTTAGAATTTTTCACACGTTGAAACCAACTTGGGTCAAGGGAAATGTTGACCCTAACATCAATAAAGTTTTGATATCTCTGGGTGGAAATAATGGTTCAATATTTTTTTGTCTAACACCATTTCATCTCTACCTTTGAAATTTTGAGGGTTTTTTAATTGAAGTATAGTTGATGTACAATATGATGTTGCAGGTGTACAATATAGTAGGTTACAGTTTTTAAGTTATACTCCATTTCCAGTTACTATAAAATATTGGCTATATTCTGTGTTGTACAGTACATCCTTGTAGCTTATTTTATACATAATTCTTTGTACCTCTTAATCCCCTACCCCTATCTTGCCCCTCCCCACTTCCCTCTCCCCACTGGTAACCACTAGTTTATTCTCTATAACTGTGAGTCTGTTTCTTTTTTTTTTTATTCACTAGTTTGTTGCATTTTTCGATTCCACATGTGAATGATATACAGTATTTGTCTTTGTCTGACTTATTTCACTTAGCATAATACCCTCCAAGTTCATCCATGTTATGGCAAATGGCAAAATTTCATTCTTTTTTATGATTGAGCAGTATTCCATTGTATGTGTATATATATGCGTGAGTATATACATATATATATATATATGCCACATTTTCTTTATCCACTCATCTGTTGATGGGCGCTTACTTTACTTTCTTGGCAATTGCAAATAATGCTGCTATGAACACTGGGGTGCATTTATCTTTTCAAATTAGTGTTTTTGTTTCTTGTGGATATATACCCAGGAGCAGAATCATTGGGTCATATGGTAATTCTATGTTTAGATGTTTTTAAAACCTCCATACTGTTTTCCGTAGTGTATGCACCAGTTTACATTCTCACCAACAGTGTATGAGGGTTCTCTTTTCTCCACATCCTCAACATTTGTTATTTGTGTTCTATTTGATGATAGCCATTCTGACAGGTGTGAGGTGATACCTCACTGTGGTTTTAATTTGCATTTCCCTGATGATTAGCGATGTTGAGCATCTTTTCATGTACCAGTTGGCCATCTGCGTGTCCTCTTTTGAAAAATGTCTAGTCAAGTCTTCTGCCCATTTTTTAATTGAGTTTGTTTCTTTGAGTTGTATGAGCTGTTGATATGTTTTGGATATTAACCCCTTATTGGCCATATCATTTGCAATTATTTTTTCCCATTCTATAGGTTGTCTTTTTATTTTCTCAATGATTTCCTTTGCTCTGCAGAAGCTTTTAAGTTTAATTAGGTCCCATTTGTTTATTTTTGCTTTTATTTCCTTTGCTTTAGGAGACAGATCCAAAAAAATATTGCAAAGATTTATGGCAAAGGGTCTTCTGCCTATGTTTGCCTCTCGGAATTTTATGGTATCTGGTCTTGCATTTAGGTCTTTAATCCATTTTGAGTTTACTTTTGTATATGGTGTTAGAGAATGTTCTAATTTCATTCTTTTACATGTAGCTGTCCAGTTTTCCTAGCACTACTTTTTGAGGAGACTGTTTTTTCTCCATTGTATGTGCTTGCCTCCTTTGTCATAGGTTAATTGACTATACATGTGTGGGTTCATTTATGGGCTCTCTGTTCTGTTCCAAAGCTTTGATTACTCTAGCTTTGTAGTATAATTTGAAGTCAAGAAGTGTGATTGCTCCAGCTCTGTTCTTCTTTATCAAGGCTATATTGGCTATTCATGGTCTTTTGTGTTTCCACACAAATTTTAAAATTATTTGTTCTAGTTCTGTGAAAAATGCCATTGGTAGTTTAATAGGGATTGCAGTAAATCTGCAGATTGCCTTGGGTAGTATGGTCATCTTAACAATATTAATTCTTCCAATCCAAGAACATGGTACATATTTCCATCTGTTTATGTTGTCTTCAGTTTCTTTCATCTGTGTCTTACGGTTTTCTGAGTACAGGTGTTTTACCTCCTTAGGTAAGTTTATTCCTAGGTATTTTACTTTTTTTGCTGCAATGGTAAATGGAATTGTTCCCTTAATTTCCTTTTCTGATCTTTTGTTGTTAGTGTATAGGAATGCAAGGGATTTCTGTGCATTAATTTTGTGTCCTGCAACTTTACTGAATTCTTGGATGAGCTCTAGTAGTTTTCTGGTGGCATTTTTAGGATTTTATATGTATTGTATGTTTACTTTCCATGTATAGTATGTATATTTTCTATGTATGTCATCTGCAAACAGTGACAGTTTTACTTCTTGCATTCCAATTTGGATTCCTTTTATTTCGTTTTCTTCTCTGATTGCTGTGGCTAGGACTTCCAAAACTATGTTCAATAAGAGTGGCAAGATTGGACATCCTTGTCTTGTTCCTGATCTTAGTGGAAATGCTTTCAGCTTTTCACTGTTGAGAATGATGGTAGCTTTGGGTTTGTCATATATGGCCTTTATTATATTTTGAGGTATGTTTCCCTATACCTACTTTCTAGAGAGTTTTTTTAATCATAAATGGATATTGAGTTTTGTCAAAAGCTTTTCCTGCATTTAATGAGATGATCATATGAGGTATGTTTTAACATCTTTATTGAGGTATAATTGCTTTACATTGTTGTGTTAGTTTCTGCTGTATAACAAAGTGAATCAGCTATGCGCATACATATATCCCCATATCCCCTCCCTCTTGCATCTCCCTCCCACCCTCCCTGTCCCACCCTTCTAGGTGGTCACAAAGCACCAAGCTGATCTCCCTGTGCTATGCAGCTGCTTCCCACTAGCTATCTTTTTTACATTTGGTAGCATATATATGTCAATGCCACTCTCTCACTTCATCTCAGCTTACCCTTCCCACACCCCGTGTCCTCAAGTCCATTCTCTACGTCTGCATCTTTATTCCTGTCCTGCCCCTAGGTTCTTCAGAACCATTTTTTTTTTTTTAGATTCCATATATATGTGTTAGCATATGGTATTTGTTTTTCTCTTTCTGACTTACTTCACTCTGTATGACAGAGTCTAGGTCCATCGACCTCACTACAAATAACTCAATTTCGTTTCTTTTTATGGCTGAGTAATATTCCATTGTATATATGTGCCACATCTTTATCCATTCATCTGTAGATGGACTTAGGTTGCTTCCATGTCCTGACTATTGTAAATAGAGCTGCAATGAACATTGTGGCACATGACTCTTTTTGAATTATGGTTTTCTCAGGGTACATACCCAGTAGTAGGATTGCTGGGTCGTACGGTAGTTCAATTTTTATTTTTTTAAGGAACCTCCATACTGTTCTCCATAGTGGCTGTATCAATTTACATTCCCACCAGCAGTGCAAGAGGGTTCCCTTTTCTCCACACCCTCTCCAGCATTCTTTGTTTGTGAGTTTTTGATGATGGCCATTCTGAAAGGTGTGAGGTGATACCTCATTGTAGTTTTGATTTGCATTTCTCTAATGATTAGTGATGTTGAGCCATCCTTTCATGTGTTTGTTGGCAATCTGTATATCTTCTTTGGAGAAATGTCTATTTAGGTCTCCTGCCCATTTTTGGATTGAGTTGTTTGTTTTTTTGATATTGAGCTGCATGAACTGCTTGTAAATTTTGGAGATTTAATCCTTTGTCAGTTGCTTCATTTGCAAATACTTTCTCCATTCTGAGGGTTGTCTTTTTGTCTTGTTTATGGGTTCCTTTGCTGTGCAAAAGTGTTTAAGTTTCATTAGGTCCCATTTGTTTATTTTTATTTCCATTTCTCTAGGAGATGGGTCAAAAAGGATCTTGTTACGATTTATGTCATAGAGTGTTCTGCCTGTGTTTTCCTCTAAGAATTTGAGAGTGTCTGGCCTTACATTTAGGTCTTTAATCCATTTTGAGTTTATTTTTGTGTATGTTGTTAGGGAGTATTCTAATTTCATTCTTTTACATGTAGCTGACCAGTTTTCCCAGCACCACTTATTGAAGAGGATGTCTTTTCTCCATTGTATATTCTTTCATCCTTTATCAAAGATAAGGTGACCATATGTACGTGGGTTTATCTCTGGGCTTTCTATCCTGTTCCATTGATCTATATTTCTGTTTTTATGCCAGTAGCATACTTTCTTGATTACTGTAGCTTTGTAGTATAGTCTGAAGTCAGGGAGCCTGATTCCTCCAGCTCCATTTTTTGTTCTCAAGATTGCTTTGGCTATTCAGGGTCTTTTGTGTTTCCATACAAATTGTGAAATTTTTTGCTCTAGTTCTGTGAAAAATGCCATTGGTAGTTTGATAGGGATTGCATTGAATCTATAGATTGCGTTGGGTAGTATAGTCATTTTCACAGGTTGATTCTTCTAATCCAAAAACATGGTATATCTCTCCATCTGTTTGTATCATCTTTAATTTCTTTCATCAGTGTCTTATAGTTTTCTGCATACAGGTCTTTTGTCTCCTTAGGTAGGTTTATTCCTAAGTATTTTATTCTTTTTGTTGCAGTGGAAAATGGGAGTGTTTCCTTAATTTCTTTCTCAGATTTTTCATCATTAGTGTATATGAATGCAAGAGATTCCTGTGTATTAATTTTGTACCCTGCTACTTTACCAAATTCATTGATTAGCTCTAGAAGTTTTCTGGTAGCATCTTTCAGATTCTCTATGTATAGAATCAATCATATGGTTTTTATTCAATTTGTTAATGTGGTGTATCACATTGATTGGCAGGTACTGAAAAATCCTTGCATCCCTGGATAGATCCCACTTGATCATGATGTATGATCCTTTTAACGTATTGTTGGATTTGGTTTGCTAATGTTTTGTTGAAGATTTTTGTATCTATATTCATCAGAAACTTGGAGACTTTTAAACTACAATTTTATTTATTCAATATTTATTGGGCATATACTACATGTAAGGGACCCTTCTAGATGCTGATATGAGAGTGGTAAACAAAATAGTCGTGGCACTTGATCTCATGGAGCGTCTATTACAGTGGGGAAGAGACAGACGAAAACAAACAACACAAGTAGCCATATACAGGAACTTCTAGCAGAGCAAATGGATGTGAGAAGAAACTTGTGTTCAAAGAACAGGAAGAACTGCATGTGATTGCAAGTGGGAAAGGAGAAAGAATGGGTTGAAGGGCAAGTGGAGTGGGAGGAGATGAGGCTGAAAAAGTAGACAGACCAGATGATACAAGACCTTGTTGGCCAGCACAAGGGGGTTGGATTTTTATGCTAGGTTCAATAGGAAGCCCTTGAGAGTGTTTAATTCGGGGCCTGAAATGGTTAGATTCATTTATTTAAATATCATCTCAGTGTTCTATGTAGTGTTGTTTGGCAGAGATGAGTCTGAAGCAGAGAGAACTTCTGGGTTTTAGGGGGCTATTGTCATGGTCCAGGGAAGAGATTATGCTGCCTTGGAGTATGGCAGTGGAGATGGGGATGCAGAGACGTGAAGAAACTTGAAATTTATTTTTGTGGCTTCTCTGTTGGTTACTTGGCCTATTTCTCTAAGGTTGTAGGATGGCAACCTTCTACTAAGAGAAGACACTTAGGTTCTTATGGTGAAATGAGAGGATAAAACTTATCCCATTCCCTGGCTTCATATTCCCATCCACATGAGCTGCCTCTTAATTATAGTTTTTCTTTGTTCTGTTTGTTCTTGCATTATTTCTTGAGTTTTGTTTTGTTTCTGTTTGTTTCAGTCTTTGCCTTTAATGTTGGAGGCTTTTCTCAAATGTTTTTTGTTCATTTATACGTGTAAGGCTTTAGAAAGCTGTTGGAAGCTCTGTATGAGAGGGTAGGATGTGTTAATTAATGGGCTCTTTAGTTTGAGGCTCCTCTGTTTCTTTAAGTTTTTCCACAAAAGAATTATCCAGCCTTCTTGTGGGAGGAGGATGGGGCAAAGATGTACACTTAGCTGCTGGTGTTCTTAGAGCCCAGCAGTGCAAAGGGCTGTAAGATTTTACCTAATCCCTTTTTATCCCAATATTGCATCTCTTCCCCCAACCTCCACCATGCCTCTTTGCTTCAACTCTTCTGTATGGAACATGTTTGATTAACTCTTCCACAAAGTCAACCCCTAGTCTCCTGCTGGGTGGCGGGTGATCCCCTAGCTGCTTGGGGTGGGGGAGTACACACTGGGTCCAACTGTTCCATCTACATACTCGGGCAATACCCACTTAGTTGTTGCTGGCACAGCTGCCTTCCATAGCACATGGCATCTTCATTTCCTGAGCTTCCCAGCATTCTCTGCTGTGACTCACCTAGCTTCTCAATGACATCCCCACCCCCTGCAGGTTTAGGTTTCTTTTTTAATTAGCTCTGCTCATTCTTCCAGACAATTTTAATTCCAAAACTTTGTTCACACACCTGCTGTGCTCTCCTTACCTGTTCTTTGCCCTATGGGTATATTTGATAATCACTTCTAATGTTAGTGGGAGGGACTAGAGACCAGTGCATGTGCTCAGCTCTCCAAATCAAAAATGGGTACATCTTTAAGCAGCATGTAAAGTCCTTGTTCAAACCTCTGCTTAGAGAAAGTGGGTAAGAAAAAGTCTATTGCAAACTGTAATCCCTTTGTGACCTGAAAAGAACTTTCCACATGTCTCTATTTGATGGCTTCCATAAACTTCACCATCTAATCCTGGTCTAGTCAGTTTTGGTTAAGGAAAGTGGAAGTATGTCTAAAACAGGAGAACATCCAATATTTGGGATGCATACCATATTTAATGTAAAAAAGTACTTCATTAGATACTATTGACTAGCAGGACTAGTATTAACTACCTGCCAATAAATAATCTGAAGTTTTGTCTAAATGTAGGAAAACTGAGTTCAATTGTACCTGTAGAAAAGGGAAATGCAAGCTTAAGAGTTTATTAAAGTCGAAATAAAGGTGAATGTGCCTAGCTTCCATTGCATCATTTGCCAGGAAAATTTGTACTTCAAACCTTGCAAATCATTGCATGATTGGAGAAGAAAGTAATCAGGATCGTAAGTTTTCATTGTGTTCATACCCTTGACCATTACCAGTTTGTGAAATATTTGTAAAGGGCTAAAGCAGGGTTGTGGAGATTAAGGAATCTCGGGGATTTTCTGAGTTGATGTCAGACACTGAGCACTTCCTGGAATTCATGGCTTCATCTTATCCAGCTCCTTCTCCATCAAAACTATAGTCAGATGAGGTAAAAAGAATCCCCAAGAGAGCAGTACTTGGTTTATTACTACTCATCAGATCATATTCCAGAGAGGACAGTAGGCACGCCCCAGGGAACAGAGCATGAGTTCTGGAACCACCCTGGCTGTAACTTCAGGCAAGTGAGTTAACCTCTGTGAACCCAGTTTCCTCACCTGTAAAATGGGGGAAAAACAGTACCTATTTCATAGGGTTGTCTTGTGGATTAACTAAGTTAATACATCTAAAGAGCTTAGAACAATGTCATGCAAACAGACTCTCACTAAGTGCTGCTTTTATTAATACCACCATAACTAAGATGCTCCGAACCTGTGCTGTCCAATACAGTAGTCACTTGCTACGTGTGGCTATTGAGCATTTAAAATGTGGCTTATCAAAACTGAGGTGAGCTGTGAAGGTAAAATACACACCAGATCTCAAAGACTTAGTATGAAAAAATGTAAAACACCTAATTTTGTTATATTAGTTACATGTTGAATATATTTGGATATATTAAACATGTATATATATTTAATATATATTAACATTTATTTCACCTGTTTCTCTTTTACTTTTTAATGTGGCTATTAGATAACTTAAGACTACATTTGTGGCTCATTCTATTTCTCTTGGACCGCACAACAGCCTCTTCCTCATGTGATTTCACTCTAAACTCCACCCTGATATTGCCCCCACCCCAAGGTAGAGTTCCTGACACAAAGTACACACATTATTCAGTCAACCCTCAGTACGGATGGCGTTCTGCACCTGGATTCGACCCACCTCAGGACGTGCAAACTGTGGATAGGGAGGGCTGACTGTACTACACTGCTTTATATAAGGGACTTGAACATCATGGAGTCTGGTATCCGCAGGGGGTCCTGGAACCAATCCCCTCGATACCAAGGGACGACTATATATTTATCACTTAATCTGGTACAGTTACTCCTCCTAGCTGTCTTTCGAATAATGATACTCGAATGTACTTCTTTCCCACTATGGAACTGCCCAAGCCTGGTAGAATCATTGTTGGTAAAAGATAAGTCACAGCTCTCACTGATGAGAACAGTGACAACAACTTGAGGAGAGAGGCACAGACTGATATGTACAGAAGCTTGCATTAATTTTTTGTAGCTACCTTTGGAGTATAGTTCTCAGGGGCTGATTATCTGCCCCATCCAAGTCAGAGGAACTGATAAACTCTGTCCACCAGAAAGACCCTGGACCTAGTTCTGCTGACATTCTTTTTCTTAGAAGAAACCACACGTGTGAAGCTGAGAATTACCATGTAGATACACATATGGTGTCAGATTGGAATATGCCTTCACTTAATAGGTCCTGACAGTAATTTAGGTATTCTGATTATATTTTCAAGTCAGATCAAAATTTGATAACAGGTAGTACTAGGCTATATACTTTTTGAAAAAATATATTTATTTATTTTGGCTGCCCTGGGTCTTAGTTGCAGCATGCGGGATCTTTAGCTTCGACACGTGGACTTCTTAGCTGTAGCATGCAAACTCTTATTTGAGGTATGTGGGATCTAGTTCCCAGACCAGGGATTGAACCTGGGCCCCCTGCATTGGGAGCATGGAGTCTTACCCACTGGACCACCATGGAAGTCCCTAGGCTATATACTTTTGATAGGACTCCTTTCGTATTGCTGCTAAAGACTTAAAAAAAACAAACAAACTAGTAGACTTTAATTCATCCTCAATAGTAATTTCAGTCATGTGACATCCATGCATGTGAATATTGAGACTTGTGGCCCACAGATAAACCTGAGATCTCCTGGCATGCAAGATGGTTTTAGGTCTGTGAGCAGATGGTGCTCTGGGCTAGTGGGTAAATTAGTGCAAGAATACACGAGCTGGACTTCCCTGGTGGTGCAGTGGTTGGGAGTCTGCCTGCCGATTCAGGGGACACGGGTTCGTGCCCCGGTCTGGGAAGATCCCACATGCCGCGGAGCGGCTGGGCCCGTGAGCCATGGCCGCTGAGCCTGCGCGTCCGGAGCCTGTGCTCCGCAGCGGAAGAAGCCACAGCAGTGAGAGGCCCGCGTACCGCAAAAAAAAAAAAAAAAAAAGAAGACACGAGCTTTCTTTCTGCATTTAGTGACACACACTTAAAATGTCAGAGAGGTTACAGCCCTTAGTAAAGACCATTTCTTGCTTATATATGAATATCTTGAGCAAGAATGGGCCAATGTCAGCAACAACTGTTAACTCTATGTGTACATTGTGCAGCCATAGTACATACACATACAGAGAGAAAAATTCACATACCCTAAAATTCATCACTTCAAAGCATACACTTTAGTGATTTTTAGTATACTCACAAGGTGGCGCACCTATCACCAATATCTATAATAATTCCAGAATATTTTCATGGTCCCCAAACAGAACTTCATACCAATTAATACACTCTCCCCACACCCACTCCTCCTCTAGCAGCCACCAATCTGTTTTCTGTCTCTATAGATTTGCCTCTTCTAGACATTTTGTGTTTTTTTAATTTGGTTGCCCCAGGTCTTAGTTGTGGCACGTGAGATCTCTAGTTGCAGCATGTGAACTCTTAGTTGCGGCATGTGGGATCTAGTTCCCTGACCAGGGATAGAACCCAGGCCCCCTGCATTGGGAGCACGGAGTCTTAGCCACTGAACCACCAGGGAAGTCCCAATACATGGTCTTTTTGTCTGTCTTTTTGCTTCCCCTTAGCATAATGTTTTCAAGGTCCATGCTTGTTGTAGCATGTATCAGTACTTAATTTCTTTTTATGGCTAAAGAATATGCCATAGTATGGATATGCAACATTTTGTTTATCCATTCATCTGTTGATGGCCATTTGGGTTGTTACCACTTTCTGGCTATTATGAATAATGGTGCTATAAACATTCATGTACACGTTTTTTGCATGAAACATATGTTTTCAATTCTCTTGGTTATATACCTAAGGGTGGACTTTCTGGCTCATATGGTAACTATATTTAATTGTTTGATGAACTGACAAAATGTTTCCAAAGCAGCTGCACCATTTTACATTCCCAGCAGCAGCGCATGAAGATGCCAATTTCTCTACATCCTTGCCAACACTTAATGTCTGTCTTTTTGATTATAGCCATTCTAGTGGATGTGAAGTGGTACCTTGTGGTTTTGATTTGTATTTGATGTTGAGTATCTTTTCATGTGCTTATTGGCCATTTGTATATCTTCTTGGGGGAGATGTCTTTTCAAATCCTTTACCCATTAAAAAAACTGGATTGTCTTTTTATTGTTGAATTGTAAGCTGTTTAGCATGCTAAGGTGAATCTAATTTAGATAAAGCCCTCACTGCTCCAGGAAGACCAGAGGGTTGCAGTTTGGCTTCATTTTTAATTCTTTTCAGGCACTTACTACATTTTCCAAAAGAACCTCTGTTCACAGACTGTGAACTAGGACTTATTGCCATCACTAGTAAAGATTATTAATCTACTTCTAAGAACCAGTGCAAAGGATTTGAAAACCCAAATGAACTCTTAGAAATCCTTGCTTCCATCCGTCGCAGCAGCTCCCAGACCTCTGTTTGCTGTGCTCAAGTTAGTGACTGAAGCAGTCTACTCTGAAAAGAAAGTAGCCCCTTCTAATATGGTAAGTGACATCATTTAGTTAAAACCACCAACAGGAGAAAGTGAAAAAAAGAAAGGTAAACTTTAAAGCGTGCACACACACTCTAATCACTGAGTCCTGGGGACCAAGGCCATCCTTAGGATATTGCTACCAGCTGTGAATTCACAGACTAGAGGAGTGACTCAGATGTTCACGTGGGGTCAGGTCTCCCGCTTGCATTCATTCAACAATCACTGATAGTAGTTCTGAGCCTGGTACTGCCAGGCATGGTCATTTCCTTCAAGACTTCACAATCTGCTTTATGGGGCAGACACACAAGTAAATGAGTATATATTCTACAATATAATGTTAGGTGCAGCAGGGAACAATGAACTCTGCCTAGGGATAACAAGGATGTTTCACCGAGGAGGCGGCACTTGGCTCAAGGGTTGTATAACTCAGCGTCACGATGGGTCCTTCCCACGGACGTTTGCTAGTAGGAAAGGGAAGAAAAGAAGAAGCTTCAGCATGTGCCGAACCCTCTATGGGGGGTGGCTATGGGACGGGAGCCTATGCTTCAGGGTCTCCAGCCAGGCCCACCTTGGCCTGACATCAGCTTAGTCTTTTGGTTCATGCTGGTGTTTAAAAAATAAAAATTAAAAAAAACAGGTAGAATCCAGGTCAACTCTCTTTAGTGTAGGAATAGGAAAAAGCAACCGATCTCCAAATTTTCTTGTCTTTGATTTTATGTTTATCAAGGGAAATCTTGTTTTCATTTTCATAGCAAATGTATGACTTTGAACAGGGAACTTGTCTGCCTTGTATTTCTCCTGCGCTGCTTTATCCTGTTTCCTGAGTTGCTAGTTTTGAGCTTGTGTAAGCCTTGTTAGAGGATCTCCAGACACATCAAAGGGCAGGGACTGCATCCCCTTAGCCCCAGAGCAGCTATGGGAGGTCTCTCTTGCCCTCTTACCTAGCGGCTGCTTCTTCCAAGGAAGGAGTACCTCTGAACACCCAAGTCTGCCCAGATTTTCCTCCAGTCTAACACTGGCATCCCAGTATTAAAAGGTGTCTTGGGGTTTCCCTGCTGGCGCAGTGGTTGGGAGTCCGCCTGCCGATGCAGGGGACACGGGTTCGTGCCCCGGTCCGGGAGGATCCCACATGCTGCGGAGCGGCTGGGCCCGTGAGCCATGGCCACCGAGCCTGCGCGTCTGGAGCCTGTGCTCCGCAATCGGAAAGGCCGCAGCAGTGAGAGGCCCGTGTACTGCAAAAAAAAAAAAAAAAAAAAAAAAGTACTAAAAAGGTGTCTTGGCTCTATATCAGAAACTTCTTAGGTTCAGGCAGCAGCAACAAGCTCTTAAACTCAAAAAAGGGATGCATTGGAAGGAGGTCTGGTGGCCCACAGAACTGACTAAAAGGCAGGAGGACCAGCCTATGAAAATAGACAGGAACCAAAGGAGGCTGGATAGCAAGATCAGGAGACAGGTTAGGACCACCACTATACACACCCCCAACTCCTGATGGTTTCTCACCTGTCCCTACATCACTATGTCACTCACATGAGAGTCCCAGTCCCTGGCAGGAGCATCACATTGGTCAAGCCAGGTCGGAAGGCTTGCACTGTGGTAAGCTGGCTTTCAAGTGGGAGGAGGGGCTCTGTCTCCCCAAGACCTACACAATGTGTGTTCCCCCAGGAAGGAAGAGTTCAGATGCCCACCACGGCCCTGTCTGGGGGAGCAGTAAGCAAAGCTTAGGAGAGGACCAACACTCATTGGAGACCTCTGGTGTATAAACCAATCCCTAGAGATAAAATTGAGGCTGGGATTTAGTCAAGATTGTCTTCCCTACAAGAGAAGCTGAAGTGAGGAATTATAACTAACACCTTTTTTTTTTTTTTAAATTTATTTTTGCCGTGTTGGGTCTTTGTTTCTGTGCGAGGGCTTTCTCTAGTTGTGGCAAGCGGGGGCCACTCTTCATCGCGGTGCGCGGGCCTCTCACCGTCGCGGCCTCTTGTTGCGGAGCACAGGCTTCAGACGCACAGGCTCAGTAGTTGTGGCTCACGGGCCCAGTTGCTCCGCAGCATGTGGGATCCTCCCAGACCGGGGCTCGAACCCGTGTCCCCTGCATTAGCAGGCAGATTCTCAACCACCGTGCCACCAGGGAAGCCCCCTAACACCACTTATTGATGGTCTCCTGTGAGCCCACTGCTGAGTATATCTGATGAAATCTCATTTAATCTTTACCTGTCAAACATATAGTAGTATCCATTTTACAGATGAGGAAATGAAGGTTCAGGAAGGTTGGGATATCTCCAGGGTCATACTGGCATTCACACTTAGGTCTGCCAGGCTGTGGACTCATGCTCGCTTTCTCACTGCTGGTTTTCTTATACCTGGGATACAGTGAACTGGAGAACAGCTCCCTGTCCTCCTTTTTTAAACTTCTCTAATGCTTCCCTTGAAGCACAAAAAGCTGTCAACTAGACTGTGTGTGTGTGTATGTGTGTGTGTGTTGTCACAGTCACTCCTGGCAGGGTCCCCAAAACTCATGAACCATGATGGATGACAGACATACGCACCCTCAGGTTTTAGAACAAAGTCTCTTCCATGTGAGTAACTGACCAGACACAACAGTTAAAATCAGCAAGATTTTCTCAGTGAATGTTAAGAACATGCATTATCTGCTTCCATAGCCAATGACCAAAATCCATCCCACGTACATGTGGCATGCTGTGACCCAGTCCTGCACTAATGCTTCTGTGTGCAGCCTGAGGCCCAGAGTTCTAGAGTTAGAGTGGCCTCCCGTTGCAAATGCTGATCAGATGACTCCTTGGTGAGCAGAGACCTGGTGGATTTAGCTCAAACAGAAGGCAGTTTTAGGAGAGGAGCCTTTGGAGACCATCTCATCCCTTTTATAGTGCCTGAACACAGAAGGGGCAGTCTGGCCATTCCCAGGCTTGAGCCAACTGTTGCCCTCCCTGGGGATGCTATTGGGGGTCTTGTTCATAGTCTTGAGTTTCTTTCTATTCTTGGGGACCAAAATGAAGCATAAGAGACATTGTTCATTTGGGTCCTGGGAGGCCAGCAAAGCAAAGTGGAAAAGCTCACTTGGTTACCACTTATGTGTCTTGAGTCCACTGGAGTAGGTAGAAGAGGAGAGAGGCCTGCATCCAGCTATCTCCTTGAATGTCTCTTGGCCAGGGATGTGTCGGTAACATCTGAATGAGGGAGGACCAGGAGGATGGAATGGTCCCAGGCCTGGAGCTCGAGGCAAGGCTAGAGAAGAAAAGCTGAGTTCTTATGGCCAGATCTAACAGAGGCTGAGGAGTCACCCAGTGTCTGTAGGGAAAAGGTATGTGTACTCAGTAGGAATGTGACTGCCCAGCATTCCTTCCCGGGAACTGCTGATCTCAAAGGGAACTTTGGTTCCATCCCTGGGACATCCAGTCCCTACCCAGGCTCACCCAGAGGCCTTCCTGCCAGATGCCCCCATAGAAGAGGGGGTGCTCCATTCTCCCTATACTTTTTCTTGTGGTTGCCTTCCTATTTATAGGAACAAGTGTGGTGAATTCATTGCATAATTAAAAAGAAAACAAACTTGCTCTAAGGGAACACTTACAATTTAAGTAGACACTTGTGTAAAAACAATGATTCGTGCTTTGTTGGATCTCCAAAAATAGACAACATGATTCGTTGAATGGTTTCTGGCCTTTAGTGTATTTTAACCTATACATGACAGTCTCTGAATTATCAAGACAGCTATGTAGTTACTGTCTACAAGAAAGAAACATCTTTTGCCTCAACCACAGGTTATAAATTCACTGCTACCACAAACAAAGTCAAAAGACACAAACTTGGGAAAATATTTGCCACATATTAAAAAAAAGTTAATTGCCTTAATATATAAAGAGATCTTACAAGTCAATAAAAAAGACCAATAATTTGATAGAAAAATGGGCAAAGAAAGTTGACAGATGACAGAAGTTAATACAAATGGCTTTTAAATGTACAAAATGATATGCAATTTTATATATAAAAAAGAAATGTAAATTAAAACATATTATTTTCACCTTTCATATTTCAGAGGTCAAAAGTCTGATAATGTACTGTGTTAGTGAGGATGTAGGAAAATGGGCACTCTCATATATATTAATGGGAATACAAATTGGTACAAACTCGTTGTAAGAAATTTGAGATTAACCAAATTTGAAAATTTACATACCCTGTTACAGTTATCTATTACTGTTTAACAAACTACCCCAAAACTTAGTGGCTTTCCCGTTTACAATTATCTTGCTTGTGAAATTGAGGAAGGGCTAGGTTGGGTGGTGGTTCTCTGACCCGTATATTGTCAGCTGAACTCTCCCAGGCCTGGGAAAGTACTGAGATACTGAGGGGCACAGGCATGTCTTTTTAGGTAGTAGAAAAACATGATTAATATGTGCATGTGTCCATCTTCTCCATGGCCCCTGCTCCCCAACTACTGCCACCACTAAAGGAGACTCCGACTTGGCAGCAGTTTTGTCCCCTTCCTCCCCTCTAAGGTTCTTCGGGCTTTTGCAATAATGAAATGCCCTCCAGTCAAAGACCCTGAGGAACACACCAATAGTTGAAAAAAATGGAGTGTATTACTTGTTACAGTGAGGGGAACACACAGGATGGGGAACCATGGAGCATCTTGGTAAGAGGGCCTTAGAGAGGACTTACAGGACTTGGGCTTGTATTAGTGATTTTGGAGAGAATTAAAGAAGCAGGACTTTTCTCAGTCTTGGATGCTGTTGGGAAGCAAGAGTAATTCTATGATTGGATATCTTAAATCTTATCTAGAAAAAGGAATAACTAAAGCAAAGTTAAAGCTGCAGTTGGCAAGGAAACAGCACTGGCGTATTATCCAGGATAGAAAGACATTTGGTCATTTTTGGGACTTGGACAACGTTCATGGTTTGTCTGTGTTTGGATATGATTACAGAATGGTCTTGTTTTTGTCTTGACCCATCATGGTTACAGATGGCCTTGTTGATGTCCTGTGAAATTGTTTATGTGCAACAGGAGAACTCCAAGGCCTTGGGTGTGAATGTCAGATCAACTTCTACAACACCAAGGCCTAGCTGATAGTCCCAGGCCAACATCCAGATGTCAGGGGCTGTTTCTCTTTCTCAGACGAGAAGAAGAGGCAAGCAGAGAAGTGGGTGGGCGGGATTTCAGTTTTGGAGGAGTTCGGCAGAGAGTTTCTGCGGCGTGTGCAACAGAAATAAGGGGACGGGAAGAGGAGCGGGTTAACAAGAATTGCTGTGGACACTGTGTCCACTTCATGGTTGTCAAGAAATATACTTTTTAAAAATATAAATTAAAATCTTGAACAATTTTGAATTGGCTTTTGGTTGCTGGATTGTGTTCCCTCTACTGTAATACTGCTCTGAGACCAACCATGCGGATCGGGATCTTAAAAGGGCAGGTGTTCAAAGCCAAGAAGTTCTGAGCCATTGTCTTGAGAGTCCAGAGCTCCAGCTCCAGCTGAAGCTGATGCCTGGGTCAGGATGCTGTTTGAAGAAGAACCAGAGCCAGGAGGGTGCCAATCAGAAGCCAGGCTCAGGTGCCTGCTGCCTCCATCCCCTAGAAGATCCAAGCATTCAGAGTTCCCCAGGCTCTTAGTGCCCCCAGAAAGTGGCAGCCTTGACCCCCGGTCTGGGTTTCTGGGTCCTGGTTATTACCACAACAAATCTTGTCAGCCGAGGATGCCAAGATAGAGGGATATGGTCCCTGCCTCCAGGCATGATGATTCTGTGGGAGAGTGAGGGCAACCACAGCAATAGCTGGGGCTCCGTGGCATGTGGGATCCTCCCGGACCGGGGCACGAACCCGTGTCCCCTGCATCGGCAGGCGGACTCTCAACCACTGCGCCACCAGGGAAGCCCAAGGGAAGGGAGCATTTCTTTGCAGAGCCAGTATCCATAGGATAAAGGTTTGGGAAGCGGGGGCAAGGAAGGCTGAGGACAGAGCAGTGAGGAATGCACAATGACAGATGAATTCAGAGCATTCTTTGGAGCCTGGAGATCCCCAAAGGTGAAAACCTCAAGAGCCAGACTCTATGGCTGGCGTAAACCCTATCGAGGCCACAGGGGATATGCATAGTTCAGCACCTAAAGGACCCACTGAGGGTAGCGGGAGTGAACACAGACGTCAGCAGAGCCTCCCCTCTCCTTCCCTTCCTCTCCCTCCCCTTTCAGGTGGCTGGCCGTAAGGGCCCAGACTGTGTGGGGTAGTGGGAGAAATGAAAAGAAAACGGGCAAACATGGGAGAAGAAGAGCCCACGCTGGGAATCAAAGAGCTGGAAGAGTTCTGGAAATGGAGTATCTGGAGGGACAGCTGGTCAAGGGATGGTGCATTAGCATCCGAACTGTACTCAGAGGGACAAGGACAGTGGCGGGTCTGCTTACTTGGCCAAACTTTCTGAAAGGAATGGGGTGCCCGTGTGGGCACCCGGCCTGGGCTTTCCCACAGAACGGGTGGCCTGGACCCTCGGGGCTCGGGCTCGCGCGCTACCGGCGGTAAGAACGCGCTGGGCGGAGGCGGGCGGGCGAGCGCCTTGGTGACCCTTCCCCTACTTTCCATCTTCTTCAGCTGGAGCAAGAGGTCTGTGCCCGGCGGGGGAACGCGCGTCCAACCCCTGGACCCAGGTCTAGGCCGGCAAGCGGACACTACGAAGGGGCGGGCGGCTCCCGGGGCAGCGCCGCCGTTCCGCGCTCCCGCCCCCGGGAGCCGGACGTGGCGCCTCCCCCGCGGCAGCCGGAGCCTGGAGGTGGGGTCGGGAGCCCGAGGCCGGGACTCTGATGTCACCGCGCGGCCGCGGGCGCCCAGCAGCGCGTCTCGCGTTGGAGCTCAGGTACTCGGTGAGGCCGCGGGGCCGGACGGCCGGGAGTGGGCGGCGGAAACGCCCTTCCCGGGGGCGGCAGAGCGAGCCCCACCGCTAGGAGCGGGTGGGGTAGCCGGGGCGCCGCGGAGCAGCCCGCGCGTCGTTGGGTCTGGAGGGGTTGGGCTCCGCGCGGAGTCTGGTCTGCGCGAGTCAGGGCCCTGCGCGCTTGGCCCCTTCGCAGAGGGGTGGGGGGGGCAGAGCCGGCAACAGCGGGAGCTGCTGGGGAGCGCGCCCGGGGGACCCGAGCACGCAGTGGGGTCTCACCCTGCAACCTCCGGCTCCCGCCTTTCGACCGCGCAGCCACTGGGGTATCCTGGCCTCTCCGGTCCACGATCGCGCGGTTCTCTCCGCGTGTTCTGAGCCCTCCTTCCCCGACGGTGAACCCAACCAACAGGAAAGGCCGAGAAATGCGCCAGCCAGGGGCCATCCGCTCTCCCAGCGTCCCCGAGGCCTCGCTCTCCAGCCGCACTGCGTGACTCTGTCGCCCCCTGTGGCCGCCAGGCCTGCGCCTCTTTCCTCCCTGGAGCGCCTCGACTCAGCTTGAAGCCCCAGGTATGTGGTACGATCTCGACCGCGGCTTCCTCTCCCCAAGTGCCGCCAGCATCCCGCGTTTCCTGACCGTGGCACAGAGCTAGAGTCTACGAAGACTCTACATGTGGGCGGGAGCGAGCTGAGAGCAGACGCTTCGCGACGTGAGCTGTGGTGCTGACAGGCCGGGAGAATGGGGTGCCGGAGGGAACTGGGAGAGCCACGGAACTTACCAAAATGCCTGCCCTTCTAGACCTGGTCTGGAGTGGTGGAATTCAAGACACGGCCCAGGACCTAGATACTCAGTCCGGCAGGGAGACTGCCGTGCAGGCAGCGAGGCAGTCTCCCTGCCGGACCATCCAGGTGGGGTGGCCTGGACAACCTCTCCATAAGAGAGGTCAGACGTGAGGTGGCCTTTGGGAAAGATATGATTTAATTCCTGATCATTGTTGATCATTTGAGGTTGTCTGCCTTTCTGGTCACCTTACCTGGATCTGTTTCCGTTGCCTTTGTGTGACTTTACCCACTGGAAGCTGTCTTCATGGATTTCCCCAAGAACCTCTAATTAAAAACCTGGGTCTGCTTTCTTGCCTGGTCCAACCTCTCTCCTGAGGTCCAGACACACATCTCAACTTACCACCTGCTTGCCAGACTTGCCACAAACACTACAAAGCCCACAGGCCCCAGACTGAGCACTGGATCCCTTGGCTAGTCCCCGTCTCAGCTTCCTCATTCCTGGGACCGGCACCTCCACCTCCCCAGCCCCTAGCTCTGAACACGGAAGTCATCCTTGTCTCCTTTTCCTCGCTTGCTCTTTGATTCAGGTGATAAGTTTATCACAAATGACCCCAATACCGCATGACCCCAATCTGGTGGTTTTCTAGCAGGGATTTCACACTGCTCCCCCTACTCTGACGAGGCTTGGCAAAAGGTTCTTTGAGTTCTAGCCTCTGGACTTACATTCAATGCAGGCACTGGCTCTGCAGCCCAGCCCACAGTTGACACTAATGCTGATGCTAGGGCTCCTGGGGTGTGGCTACTCCCAGCCACAAGGACTGGCTGAACTGCAAGAGGCTCCCTGCAGCCAGACAAGTGTGAAAACTCTTTGCTCTTTGGGCTGAGGCCCCAAAACACACTAAAGGAGCTGGACCCTCCTGGCATAACAGGTTCTACAAAGGGCACAGTGTGAGCATCCTGCATGGGTATCAGGTGCTTGGGTTAGCACTGCAAAAGCATCCTCGAGACAAGTTAAGGTCAATAAGAAAATGTACACACGTTTTAGTTATCCATCGGAGCTGTTTTTATTTGGTGAACTCAGAATCCTTTATCAGTCAGTAACTCACAAATAAGATAGAATTGTCAAGGCCTTTTTTGAGGAAACATCTTTGTATTAGAACAGTTACCCATGCCTATAGATGCAACGAAAGTCAAGAATGGGTGGCATGAGCCAGGGTAAACAGTGCTCCCAAGCTGGGCTCAGAAGGATAGGAAGAGAGAGAGCTATTGTCTGGGTGGCTAGGGGGAGTTACCAAGAGAAGGTGACTGTCCTCGCAGGGGCTGCTACTCAGAGTAGCTTCTTGTCTTTCTGAAGTTCAGAGAGTATAAACTACTTTGCAGAAATGGTCCCCAAGCCTGAGTGAAGACCAACCTGCAGGGCTGGCCTTAATGGGCTCAAAGATGCCTCCAGGTGGGTGATGTCAAGATGTTCTGGTACCAGGTCAGCTGAGATCCTCTCCTGGGAATGTTGGAGGTACCGCTTTGCCCGTTTAGGAAACATCATATCCTCCCTCCACTAACCTCCCTACCTGCCCTACCCAGCAATCTGTAGCATCTGGGGTCTCAGGGAATGGGGTAGAGGGTGATCCTGAGCTCCAAAAAGTGTCTAGAGGCTCACATAAGTCTGTTTTTCAGTTTCCACCCCACTGTGGGCCACCCTCCTCTGCAATCCCAGCCAAGCAGCTCAGGAAAGGCAAGCCCGCCCCCCACCCCACCCCCAAAGTCCCTATAGCCCATAGGGAGCCTTCAGTTCCCAAGACTCAAAGCTGCTTTCACCCCTGACCCAGGCACACCTACCTAGCTCCTCCCCTTGCTCCCCCTCCTGCCACTGGGGAAGTATTGATTTCTGGCCATTCCTGTTCCAAGCTGTGCTTGCCTGCTCTTCTGGTTCCTAATAACCTGAGTAACCTGGTCAGTGTCCATGGGTGGCAACTGCCTCACCCATTCTGTCCCCTTTCTCAAAAAGACTAATAGGAAGAGAAAAGTGGGTAGAAGAAGCCCTCAACCTTCTCCAGCAAAGCCACCCCCATCTACTCCCTGAAAGGCTGCTCCTTTCCTTGTCATTCAACAAATACTTAACATCGACTACATGCCAGGCACCGAGGGTGCAGAGATGAGTAAGTGCAGGGCCTGTCCTCAGGAAGCTCAGGGGTGGGAATGGGGAGAGGGAATCAAAGCAAGCCAACAATCACAATGCAGGGCGATGAGTGCTGTGACGCAGGAAGCTCAGGACACTGTAGGGATCCCAAAGGGTCAGGAGACCTCTAAGCTGCGCCCTATAGGAGGAGCAAGAGTGGCAGGAAAAAGAGGGGGTGAGCCTGTCATTCCTAGACAAAAGGCAGAGAGTCTCCCAAGCAGGGGCCATATTATCCTGGAATCTGCCAGTATTTTGAAGGGATGGGGGCGATTGTTTCCCATAGTGGAGGCTGGGCTTTGTTGGAGGGGGCTGGGGGTGAACTGGCTTTCAGCAGGGTTTGCTTCTAGGAAATTGATTCTGGCTGCAGTAAGCTTGGAGGCAGGCCCAGATTCCAGGCAGGGCTCAGCTGCCTCTTACCAGCTGTGTGCCTCTGGGCAAATCATTCCCCCTTCAGAACTTCAGTGTCCTCATCTGTAAAATGCAGACAGCAGTTGTGCCGTTCAAGACAAATATTTATTCAAAGCACCTGGAACATAACTGGCCCAGAGGGAGGGAGGAAGGCTGTGAAGCTGCCCCTGCCACCTGACCTGGGTCTTTCCCCCTCCTTTCTTGTCTCCCCTGTGATCTCAGATCGTTCTTGACCATTGTTTATCAGGGAAAGATCACATGGAGAAGCTAACAAAGCAGCCAGGAAGCAGCCAGGGTGGGACAGGGCTGGGGAGGGCAGGAGCACGGGTACATTCTCAGAGCTCCAGGAGGTGCCAGGGTAGAAGCCGGGGCTGCGGGCCAGAAGAGCCCCAGCGGGGGACGCGCTAGTCGCTAGTTCCTTCCCCTGAGCTAAGGCCCTCAATCTCCAGAGCTGTTCCCCTGGTCCTACTGCCCTTGCCATTCCAGACTAGGGAGGTGGGGGGTTGCCAGCGCTAATAAGGGTCGTGAGATAGGGAGGGGATGTGTAAGCATGTCCGTGTTGGAGGTGCCAGGAGGTTGTCCTAACCCTAACCCGGAGCGCCTCACCCACCACCCCATCTATGCTTTTCCAGGCCCCATAGAGCTGGCCAGCCTCTGCCCGCGTCCGCGCAGCCATGGAGGCTCTGGGTCCTGGAGGCGACTGCGCCTCGCCGGCCTCGTCCACTCGCAGCCTGGACCTGCGGCGGCTGTCCGCGCGCGCCGACTCGGCCTACAGCTCTTTCTCCGCCGCCTCTGGCGGTCCTGAGCCGCGCACACCGTCGCCGGGGACCCACCAACTTCCCTACCTGGACTGGGACTACGTGCGCGTGGTGTGGGGCGGCCCGGCCCCCACCGCCGGGCTTCGCACCTCCCCGCAGCCCCGGCCGGCGGCCGCCGCACGCAGTGGGCCTCGTCCCCCCGAGATCCGGGGGACCCCGGGGCCGCTCAGCCGCCAGACCACCCCGCTGCTGTACGCGCTGGCGGCCGAGGCGGAGGCCGCGGCGCGGGCAGCCGAGCCGCCCAGTCCGCCCGCGTCGCGGGCCGCCTACCGCCAGCGGCTGCAGGGCGCGCAGCGGCGAGTGCTCCGGGAGACGTCCTTCCAGCGCAAGGAGCTCCGCATGAGCCTGCCCGCCCGTCTGCGGCCCGCGGCCCCCGCGCGGCCCTCCGCCGCGCACCCGCGCTCTGCCTTGCTCAGCCAACCCGGCGGGGAAGCGGAGCCGGCGCGCCCCGGGGCTCCCGCGCCGGTAACCGCCGGCAGGGGACGCCTCGCCAACCAGCAGCGGCAATGGTGCTTCTCAGAGCCGGGAAAGCTGGATCGCGTGGGTCGGGGCGGTGGGTTGACGGGGGAATGCTCGGGGGAGGCCTGCTCCAGCTCTGGCCTCGCCAGGCCAGAGCCCCGGGAATGGCAGCAGCGGACGCTGGCAGAGTTCGAAGGTCACCAGATCAGATGGCTGCTTGCGACCCAGCCCCGAAGCATAGAGGACCCGAAACCCCGGTCCTTGAGGCTCAGCAATGCCTATAGGCCTGCTGGTCGGAGTCAGAGCGCTTCGGGGGAAGTCTTGTCCCCCTGGGGAAGTCCAGGAGGGGTCATGCCCATTGCCCAGGTATGGAAGATAGGGGCTGCAAGCTTGGCTTGGGGGCATCCAGAAGATTGAAAACTTGAGCAACATTTCATCCAACTGCTTGCCTTTCCAGGCTGTTCCCCAAGGAGCAGAAACCCCCAGACCATTGTTTCAGACCAAACTTTCCAGGTGAGAGACATGGACCACTCTGGGGACTGAAAGCTGGGGGAGGCAGCTTTCATATCTCTTGCTCAAGAAAGAAGAGGGCCTCCCACTCACCCTCAGTTTGAGCCTTCTGTCTTTTGCAAACCACATCCCCTAATCCCACCCCCAACACCCTACTGTCTGTCTGGTGCAGAACCAGAATCTTCCTTCCTGGTCCCTCTGGTCAGTGTGGGGTCCCTGCTTCCAGGTTCCTGACTCAGAAGGAAGTTGCAGTGGTGTGTTCTGCAGAGGGCCCCCAGAGCAGTCCCTCCGACTGGGAGCATAGGGCCTCAGAGAACTGCATTGTGTCTGCCCGGCTCCCATCCCTTCCTGATGATGAAGTTTTCCTGGAAGAAGCCCCGCTGGTCAGAATGAGATCACCTGCAGACTCCCATGCTCCCCTGGGGCTCCCAAACAGGTGAATTTCCTCAGGCTTTCAAGCAGAGTGAGATACCCCCTTCCTACACACATCTACAAAATGCTGGAGGGGCAGGGAACCCTCTCCTGGCTGGTGGCTGGGAGCCAGGGGGGTGAGGTGGGGGAGGTGGATGGCCCTTGGAGGCCACCATTTATCTTTGGCCAGAGCTTTTTCTGATTTAGTGTCTCTTCCACTTCCAGTGTCCATGCCTCTGACCGGCAGTATGGAGCTGGCTTGGGTCAGAGGGCTGACCAGGCTATAATCCCCTCAGAGCAGCCCCTCCATGAGCATCCAGAGACTGCAGGGGCGGATGACTGTTGGCAGGGGGTAAACGGTTCTGTGAGTGTCTCCAGACCTACAAGCTGTAGTCCCCCTGGGACTGCAAATGGTGACATTGCAACCTTTGACCCCACTGGACTGCTGACCACTGATCCCCCCACAGCTGCAGAGACTGACCCCCTCAAACCTCTCCCATGTGATGCCCTGAGACCTCCAGGCAATGATACCCCGGGGCCTTCTGACCACACTGCCCTGGCTTGGGGCACTGGCCAGACTGGTTCCAGGTCAACATGGCCCAGTCCACGCCTCGAGGAGCTGGTTCAGGAGCTGGCCAGATTGGATCCCTCTCTGAGTGACACTCTCACCTCCTATCCCAGCCCGGAGCCATCCCTGGGCCTGCTGGATGGGCTGATTCCTTTAGCCGAGGTCTGGGCTGCAATGAGGCCAGCCTGTGGAGAGGCTGGAGAGGAAGCAGCTGGTACTTCTGCGTCAAGGTGAGTGAGGGGTACCAGGGACTCAGGGGATTCTAAGCCCATGCAGCCTGGGGCAGGACGACCCAAGGAACTCTGGTTTTGTCCCCAGCTCTTACCTACTTAACTCCACCCAGCGCCTGCCAGCTTCTCAGAAGGAGACAAGGCCTGAAAACCTTACCACCTACGCTGTGCCTGACGAGCCATGCGGCCCGGGTCTCCCCGAGCCAAATAACAGCATCCAAGCCAAGAAAGTGAGTGTGGAGGGGCTATTAGAGGCTGGGCTAAGTCAGGGCCCTGCCTCCAGACTGAGGTGCCCGCGCCCTCCCTGCAGGTGGAGCTGGCGGACCTCCTTCAAAAGACGCTAAGGGAGCTTCAGGCCGAGCAGGAGCAGCTGCAGGGAGCGGCCCAGGCTTGGGCCAGGCGCGGGGCTGCCCTGGAGGCCGCGGTCGGCCAGGCCTGTGCACCCCACGAGCTCGAGCGGTTCAGCCGGTTCATGGCCGACATAGAGCGCGTGCTTGGCCTCCTGCTGCTGCTGGGCAGTCGCCTGGACCGCGTGCACCGCGCCCTGGCCCGGGCGGGCGCAGACGGCGACCCTGACGAGCAGGTAACGGGTTTGGGCTGGGGGAGGGCGGGGCGGTGAGGGGCCTTCGGGCTCCGGCTGGAAGCCTCCCGGGAGCGGCGGCACCCTCGCCCCGCTCACGGCGCCCTCGCCCCGCGGCTCCAGGCCTCTCTGCTGCAGCGACTGGGGCTCCTGCAGCGGCAGCAGGAAGACGCCAAGGAGTTGAAGCAGCATGTGGCACGGCGCGAGCGGGCCCTGCGCGAGGTGCTGGCGCGCGCACTTCCCGCCGACGAACTGCGCGCCTATCGCGCCCTGTTGGTCGGCAAGGCCGCTGTCCTGGCCCAGCAGCGCAGCCTGGACGAGCGGGTCCGCCTCCTTCAGGACCAACTGGACACAGTCAGGACCGACCTTGGCCGTCGTCCTGCGACTCCCAGGCCGGCCTGGCCCCCAGGCACCCGTCCTCCGGATAAACCGCCCTTCCCCCCTCCCCTCATCTAGTTACAGGGGGCTGGGGGTGAGGAGCATTGCCCCTGCCTCTCACCCACGTGATTGATTGGGATGACGCTGGTTTATTCGGTGCTTTTCCCTTGGGGTGGGGAAGACCCAGGCCCGGCCTTCCTGGGGTACTTTTTCCAAGTGTTCTCATGTGGCCTTACCCAAGTCTTGTGGATTATTTGGTAATTAACTTATGAATTTTAAAGTCTGCAGTATTCCCCCTTTTCGGTCAGGGTTGGTTGGAGGGAGAGGAGACAAGTCAGAGGAGCACTTCAACTTAAGATGCAAAATGGCCATTTTTTTTCCCTCTCAATAAAAAATTGATGTGAGAAGTGTGCGGTATCAGCTGGAGCCTGGCTTGGAGGAGGGATCTTGTTTGCACACTACAGACACCTGCCAGACTAGAGCAGAAGAGAGATTTGTTGGAGGACATCACTCAGCCCTGGGGATCCCTAGGAAGACTGAAGAAACAGGCTTGAAAACTGGAGGGGCCAAGCAGATGCTGTCACCAGTAGTCCCTAAATATTCTGGTGATTGCATTATTACCATGAAAGCTAGGCCTGATTGGCTGAGGCCAGGTCTCTTTTGCTGGTTTTTACCCAAGCCCCCGACATGAGTAGTATAGTGGAAGTGGGGGACTGCCTCCCTTCAAGACAAGGGATAGGGAACTTCCCCAAATGGAAAATGGATTCAGATGCTTTGCTGCCTAAAAACCCTGATGAATGTCAAGTACACTTGGACATTTGGGGACATTCATTCCAAGACCCAGAAAGAACTTTCTTCCTCTTCCAATTATGTTGGATAATTGGATAAACTGAATTTATCCGCCTTTCCTTTGGAGTCCCCACTAGGTCACCCAGGCTTAAGGAGGGCAGTTGGGGGGATGGGAGCTGAAGGTGAGTCATGGGGGACCTGGAGACCTATTATTGTGGGGGTGGTGCTGAGGAGTTGCAGAGGCAGCTTTTCTTGTGTTCTGGAGATGGCAGTTTGGGGATGGGCTAAGGTTGGGAGTTAAGGGCTAGAGTGGTATGAAACAGGACACACACTCCCCTCTGTGTGTCAGTCTTGTGTACATAGAATCAATGTTCAGTTCTCAAATATACATTGAAAATCTTAGTATTTGTAGCTGCTAAGGCCAGGAACAAGAACATTGTTCATGTAAATGTTCAGTGTATTTTTGGAAGCTGGGCACATTAATAGGCATGTGTATGTGTATCTAAAGCCAACAGACCTCAAAGTGAGAAATCTCTGCTTCTGGGCTCGTTTTCTGATGCATATTGTCACTAAGTGCAACTGGTTGGGAATGTTAAATGGTCGTATTCATACCAAAAGCATTAGTTATAACAGTCGCGCTATTGAGCACAGAACAATGCTCACATTGTGCCTTTTTATAAAAAACATATGGGGCTCCTGCTGATTCTAACATTATGCTTTGCTTTTCTCCTTTGAACGCCGTGGGCGGGGCCTCCGCTCTAAGATCCTCTGCCTAGCAGGGCAGCTCGCTTAGAGACGCGTTCTGGATGGAATCTACTTATTTCTGGCTTTTGCCCTGTACAGTCCCCACTGCATTCTCCCATTGTGATATACTTAGAAACACACTTAACGTCGTCCATTAGGCCAGTGGAAATTGTGTATTTCAGACAAAACACTCCCAGCCCGGCATGGGCATGAGAAGCAGCGTCTGCCATTGTCTGGTTAAACTGCACTTTGGTTCTTTGCTGGTTTTTGCCATGGGGAAATATGAGGCTTCTGTGCTTGTCTCTACCAGATCGAGCGAGCCCACAAAAGTAGGGCCACAACTCCTGCGCCTGTCCTTCCATTTTGCCTCCGTCTCCTTCCTGCCCCAGTTTATCTCCCTTCCACACCCCGTTATTCCTTCAGAGGGCAAGAATGAGCTCAGCATAGGTGTTCTATATTGGCACCACAGACTAAGACTAGGGGTGGGGTGGGGGCCAGTACCAGAAGTCCGGTGAATTCCACCCTCCTGGACACTGCCAGCAGAGGGCACTGTTTTCCTCATGATGAAAGCTTCTAGCCACGCTTTACCACCCGCAGTCTCCCCAGCTACCAGGCCCTCTGGGCTAGCCACAGGGACGTTGCCTTGTCCTGAGCAGTGTCCCTGTTGGACCTGAAGGCTGGGGCTAAGCCTTTGTGTCTGTCGGAAAGAAATCCTGGCCCGCCAGTTATGGGAAGGTTGGCTCCCTTTCCTTTGCCACTAGGCCTTCGTTCGAAAGTCGTTGGCTAATGAGGAGTGGGGAGGGGGAGGCTGGGGGTGTTGATCTCGAGGATCAGTATCAAAAAGAGCCTTACGTGGTTCCCCACGGTGGAAAAGAGGGTTTCTTGGGCCTCTGTTGGGGTTTCTGTCCGCACCTCCCCAGGCCGCCTGCGCCCGCCGCCGCCTGCTGGTCCCGCCCCCAGCCCTGAGGCCTGCAGCGCCCCGCCCCGATTGAGCAGAGCGCGGCTGTTGCCTGGCAACTGGCAGCCCCGGGGCCTTCCTCCTCTCCTACTCGCCTCATCCCGCCCCCCAGCCGTTCCTAATACGGATGTAATTAGTGCACTTTTTACCTTCTGACTGTAAATTGGAAACAGTAGGAAAGCAAGGTTCCGTGGTACCCAAACCGACGCGCAGTCTGGCTGGAGCAGCCTGCTCCTCACACCAAGTACCTCGGCGAGCGGCTGGCGTGAACCTCAGGAATCCTCACGGGAACAAATTACCTTGCTGTTCAGTCACGTGTAATTCAGAAGCTTATGAGGACATTTAGGTCAAATGTGGTTGAGGACAGCAGAGAGAAGAGGTGAAATGCTGTAAAGCAATCCTCCCAACGACCCCGTAGCGTTACTGTCACAGCCTAGCTACAGTTTAGACAGACAGTCATGATGGGTGTTTACCTGTTGTCTTTGAAACTTAAGTCAGCACTGACTTCTCACTAGGAGGACTTTTTCCTCCCCTTCTTGAGGAGAGCTCCAGACATCTCTCTCTCTCTCTCTCTCCTCCTCCTCCCTCTCTATCTCTTCCTTATTTCCTCTTTCCCACAGTAATATCTGAGGCCACCTCTGCTCCACAGGTTCAAGTCCAGAGGTGTGGCAGTTCTGGAAAGGTGACGCCAGCCACAGAGGTTCAAGGCATAAAACTATCTGGAGAGCGACAGAGTCTATTTATTAAACCATTTTAAAAGGTCAAATAATTTCTTCCAGGAAAAGGCAAAGAAAAGGGAGGAAATATGGGTCCTGAGAAGGCCCAGCTTTAAAACCGTGTGTGGAGGGGTGCTTTCAGTCCAGAAAGCTGAATGACTGCTTGTTTAAGACTGGAAGTTGCGGGGGCGGGGATGCTAGAGGAATGTGTATTAAGAAAGGCATTGTGATATTTTAAATAAAGCGATATTTCCCTTTTGTGGGGAAACATTTTTCCTAGTAGAGTCAATGTTGTTGTTTGTATATACAAATACTAACATGGCAAAAGAATGGTGATCATGTAGAACAACGTCACGAATCAGAGATATTTGGTTTTGAAATGCAGCCAGATATCCCTTTGGGACCAACTCGGCACTCCTGGTAATATTTCAGGATGGTGTTGCAGTTCACAGACGACTTTACCTACTCATTCCCTGTGTTCCTTCCTCCCCACAGCCTGTAGGATATGTACTGCCAGTTCCACAGAGAGGGAGATGGAGCTTGGAGACTTGGGTGACTTGCCTAAGGTCACTAAATGAATAAAGAGCTGAGATGAGACCACCTTGCTTTTCTGCAACAGGACACTGTAATGGAAAAGAGCAACAGGATGCCATCCTGACTGTGAGAGTTACTAGCTGTGAGGCCTGTACAAATTACTTACAGTTTCTCTAAGCTTCAGTTTCCTCACTTTAAAAATCAAGATACTAACAGTGCATACCTTGTAAGGTGGTAGTTAATACCTGCAAAGTGTTTACAACTGTGCCTGGCACTTAGTAAACACAGGTCATATGTATGTTACCCATACCCTGGTCTCCATTAGGTAAGTAACACATGTTCAAGAACAGCCTCCAGGGACTTCCCTGGTGGTCCAGTGGGTAAGACTCCATGCTCTGAGTGCAGGGGGCCCAGGTTCGATCCCTGGTTGGGGAGCTAGATCCCAC
This sequence comes from Lagenorhynchus albirostris, assembly GCF_949774975.1. Taxonomy (NCBI): domain Eukaryota; kingdom Metazoa; phylum Chordata; class Mammalia; order Artiodactyla; family Delphinidae; genus Lagenorhynchus; species Lagenorhynchus albirostris. The sequence goes on along the minus strand of NC_083097.1, from coordinate 109,997,433 downwards.
ATGCAGGCTGCAACTGAGAGTCCGCATGCCACAACTAAAGATCCCACGTGCTGCAACTAAGACCCAGTGCAGCCAAAATACTTTTTTTTTTTTAAAAAAAGAACAGCTTCTATCCTCCTTAGAGGAAATGTACAATTGTATTAAAAAGCTTGCTGTGGGGGCTTCCGTGGCAGCGCAGTGGTTAAGAATCTGCCGGCCAATGCAGGGGACACGGGTTCGAGCCCTGTTCAGGGAAGATCCCGCATGCCCCGGAGCAGCTAAGCCCGTGCGCCACAACTACGGAAGCCTGCACGCCTGGAGCCCATGCTCCTCAACAAGAGAAGCCGCTGCAATGAGAAGCCCGCGCACCGCAATGAAAAAGTAGCCTCCGCTCACTGCAACTAGAGAAAGCCCACGCACAGCAACAAAGACCCGGTGCAGCCAAACAATAAAAATTGGACATGACTCATACACATCTACATCAGCGATTAACTCTTCCCCCATTAAGAGGAGTGATTCTCTTCCCTGTGATAATTTTAACCAGGTAAATTACCTTAACCAATGAACAACTATTGTTTTGTCAGTTGTTGGAAATATCCTTCCCCAGGTGTACCTCCTGTTAGTCAGATATTGTTCTTGAGAACTTTCCATATGCATATCAACTGTAATTTCCTACTGACTTACAGTTTCAGAAAGTTTTAGCCTGCGAGGAAAAAGCAGTGGTTTCTAACACCTGAATTTTAGGCTTATTGATCCTAAACTCTTGCCAAATGTTTTTACTTCACTGGGCAGGCTTGCAGCACACCCTTCTGAAACACAAAGATTCTTCTGGCGGTTCAAGAACCCTCCTCTGATTTAAGTGTGCCATAAACATTAGTTATTACTACTTTGCTGGTTTACATTTTGTCTTTCTCAAAGCTGGTCATACCTGTGTGTGTGTGACCTTTGTTATCCATCTCAGTCAAGCCTCTCTTTTACCATGAAAAATCTCTAATATTTTATCCTGTCCTAGACCTTCAGCTACTGAGATTGCTTTAATTATTGCCTCCTGTCTTTTTTTTTTTTTTTTTTTGCAGAGGCAGAAGACTTTAATTTTCATTTTGAAATAATTTATGCAGCTTAGCTAGAGTTCCAAGCAAGGAAGGTGGGAGAGGTCAGATCCGGGCCTACATTTACCTACAGTTTTTGACTACCATACCCATGTTTGGTTGACTCCTTTTTTTTTGCAGAGAAATCCAAATTCTTTCAATAGTAGAATGCTTGAAAGAGGCAGAAGGATGAGGAGAAAAGAAGTGAAAAGAAAAGCAAAATACAGTAGCAAGTGCTGTAGAATGGTTAAGGGAAGTGCATCATCACACAAGCAGGAACAAAATGGGAGACTTTATTTCATTGCTTAAATCAAAACATTCCATGAAAGACTGCCTTAAATAATTTCAGAGGCCTCACTGATACACATATGGGAGGGGAACTCCAGTACCCTGTGCCCCAAAAACTATTTGGCATAACTAATGACATGCAAACCCAATTTGCAAAAGCAGAGCATTATTACAATATGATATAAAAAGGTTGGTTGAGCAAATAGATTCCACATCTTTAAAATGGGAAAAGAGCCATTTTAATTACACTGTGTTGAACCTGAGAAATCTTGGCAATACTTAAACCCTTCTCAATTACAAATAGGAGCAAAGATACAGATGAATCAAGCCTCCCCTCTCTAAGGTCACTGAGCAAAGAGATTCTGCATTTGCTATTTTGGAATAAGTTGTTTGCTTTCAGGTGGCTTTTTAAAATGGATATCACGTACCTTTTGCTTGTACAGAACTTTCATATAAAATAGTTGCTCCTTAATTGTATCTGTTACTATTTAACCAGTGATTTTTCTAGTGTTATGCTATGACATTTTTTTCTTTGAATGTTCACTTTCTGCACTGAAAGGCTCAGCCGGATTTGAAAGCCACAGATTCAGAAACATGGCACAATGGTGCAATTCACAAATAAATCACACTTTAAAAAATTAAATATTCATGCCATATCAAAGTAGCCAGCCACCAGTGCCAAAGACACACATTTATATTTCACCATAAAGACAACCACAAATTAAAAGTATTTGCCAAAGTGTCTCTTTTCTTTTCTCTTGTTGTTAAATCACTTTTACTCCCAAGATGTACTTGTTTTCTAATATTTAGCATTCTCAGTACAACTGAAATTAATTACATTCACAATGGTCACATTCTGTATTCAAGACTCTCTGGAATCTTGATTGCCTAAAATGAGGTAGATAACCATTCAAGGGTTTTGTTGGTTGGGACTAATTTCCTTTAGATCTTGATCATCTTTTTTTTTTAATAGAATTCCAAAATATTTAGCAAAAGATTGAAAATGTCTGAGAGTTTTGGAAAAATATACTTTGAAAAGGTTTGTTTATGAAAGTTGTTTTACCTCATTTCAGTTTAAAAACAGGATAAAAGCATCAAATTACAAAAGCACTACATATCTTAAAGCTGACAACCCATCATCACACAGAGCTCTAATCCTGGCTTGGGAGTACCTAGATGCAGAGGCATCGGGTTAAATCATTCGGGGCCAGACCAGCTGCTGCCCCTTAACCTTTGATCCTAAATTTCAAATTTCCTCCAAAGTTCAATCCTGACTTCTGTAGTTCTTCGTAGGAGGCTCTCACTGAGATCTTGAATCCCATCTCTGGAGAAAGATCAAGCTTCAGACAGAAGCTGGAGGCGTAGGCCCACTTGGGTGAAACAGGCTGCAGTGGACAAAGTTGGAAACAAGATGGAGCCGAAGGTTTTGGACTGCTGTCTTGGGCAGGCTTAGACTGTGAGAGGCAGGCCCGATTAGAGCAACTCAGCCGTAGCCTCAGGAACCGTCAGGTTGCTGGGGGTAGGCTGGGCGCTAGACCAGCCAAGGGCCCCGGAATGGGTCGACGGGAGATTTCTGAAAAGACCTGCAGACTACTGCGGGTTTTTGTCTTTTTACGAGGAGCCATGGGCGAGGCACCCAAGAATTTGCTTAAGGAGCCTGACTTCCTCATGCCTCGAGCCAGATCCTGGAGCATCAGGTCGTCGGCCAGGACGCCCAGAAACGCGCTGGTGGTGGAACTGAGGATGGTGGCGGCCACCTGCACCGGGCGCCGGGCCGCAAAACTGCCACTACCACCACCGGTCGCATCGGGCTCGGTAGAGGTTCGCAGGATGGGGTCGCCAAGTAGGCGGCGAAGCGCGTACGAGGCGCCGGATGGCAGGTACTGGTAAGCGCGCCGCCCACTGTGGTCACGCACGTGCACCTGAGCACCCAGGCGGACCACCAGCAGCACCGCTGCATCCTCGTGGCCATGCAGAGCCGCCAGGTGCAGCGGCGTGTAGCCGCCGTGTGAGCGCGCGTTCACGTCGACCCGCGCGCCTCCACGCCGCGCGATCTCCACCAGCTGCTGCACCATCTCGAGGTCGCCACTCTTGGCGGCCCAATGCAGGGCCGTGAAACCAGACATGAAGTCGCGTTTGGCCGCCAGGCCGAGGTCGCGTAGCAGCAGCCCGTGCAGCTGGTGGGTCCAACGGCCCCCGGCAGCCCGCACTAGCCACTCGTGTTCGGCCGGCTCCAGGGGTACGGCGGACGGCGGCGGTGCGGCGGGCACCTCCTCGGTGTCCGGGCTCAGCAGGCGAGGGCCGGCGCGCGACAGGCGCCTCAGGTGCGGGGAGCGGCCGGGGCCCGGGCTGAGGCCCAGGCCGGACTCCTCAACTGAGAGCCGCCGCAGCAGCAGCGGGGAGCTACGTGGGCTGGGCTCCTCCGACAGCTGCCGACGCAGGCCCTGCTCCTCCGCCCGGATCCGGAGCGCCGCGGGGCCCGGGACGCAGCGCACGGGCAGCATGCAGGGCTTTTGAGGCAGCGCGCGCGGAGGGGGTGGTGGCGGCCCTTTTGTCAGCCCAGGCGCAGGTTCCGGGTCTGGCGGTTCTGCATGGGGCAAAGCTGCCTCCGACGGTGCCATGGACGGTGGGGCCACGTCTGCAGAGAGTCCCTCGGAGGGCTGGGCCAGCTCAAAGGCTGTAATCTGGGGGTCCGAGGGCATCCCTGACTGCCGGGCTGGGACTAACAGCAGCCCCTTAGTCAGCTGAGTGGGCTCAGAGGCCGGAGCCCCGGGGGTGTCCTGTGGCTCTGATGGCGGAGCCGGGTCCTCAGGTGGTTCCACCGCCTTCTGCGCCGAGGCCAAGGATGGAGCCCCCGAAGCAGCGGTTTCCCCCTGTGAGACGGAGGTGATCTTCGACGGCGGGGCTGATGCCACCGGGGTGCTCAGGAAGCAGGAGGGAAGGGACTCTGGTCCCTCCCGGGGCCGCGGCTTCTTCCTCAACACCACAAATTTGACGCCGTCGAGCTCCTTCACCACGGCCACGTCGTTGACAAACTGCTTGAAACGGTCCCTGCGGGCGGCGCGGCCGCGTGGGTCGCCGGCATCCAGCAGCGGCTTGAAGCGGCTCAGCAGCTCAGAGTTGCGCACCTTTCCGCCGTTCTCCTGCAGAAAGCCCAGCACTGCCGCCTGGCTCACCCCGGCGGCCGCAGCGGCCGCGGCCGCGGCCAGCGCCATGGTCAGTCCGGTCCTGCAGGGGAACCGGGGCCTCCCCCTCCCACCGACCAGCTGTTCCCGGTTGCTGGGCAGGTGGACGTCGCGGCGCCAGCTGGGATGCACTGGAGCCGGGGTTCCAGGAGTCACGTCCGCCTCGGCCAGGCTCACCTGATCGTTTTCAACGAGGCGTAACGGGCGTGTCCCTGAAGCTGAACCTCGGTCATGCCCGCGCCGCGGGGCCCAGGAGTCTCCTGGATAAAGGAGCTGGGGGCCGCGGCGCGCGTCCCCCGCCGCCGCCCCGCCGGGCTCCCAGTCTTCGGGGGTAGGTTTCAGGCTTTATATTCTGTCCAATGGGCGCTGGGCGCCATCCCCCGTGCGCGGTGCTCGCCTTACCGGTGACAGCTGTCACCAGGGACGCGGTAGGAGTGGGGGAGCGGAAATTCTCCACCCCCCCTCCCAACACGGGAATTAAAGGCGTAGTGCCAGGCTCCGCTCCGGGTTGCTAGGTGGGTGTGTTCCCCAGGGATGCCGCGGTCGACAGGCGAGGCAAGGATTTTTATTCCTTTTAGAAATATTTAACCACCACAAAATACCGGGCGATTGCTTAAAAGCAATAATTTATTTAAAGATCATCAATACCTCTTGAATTGTTGATTGCGTTTCACATAGGAAAACGGCTTCATGCAACTTGCAGTAAAGACAATTTGCTGTGCGTGGCAATGCATGTCACCCGAGGTTTAGAATTTTCTTATGATAAAATAATACATTTTCCAATTGAGTTTGGGGAATAAAACCACAGGAAAACATAAAGAAGGAAAGATATCACTTGATATCACCATTAACATTTTGACTATTTTTCTTCTCCCTCCCCCATACACATGCATATACATGTTTATGCTTTACAATACGAAAGTAAAATTGGAATCATGTTATGTTTTTAAAAGTTCACTTACTCCACAAGTATTTGTTGCTCACCTAGTTTCTGCCAGTACTTTTTCAGACTGTGATACATCGATTAGCAAGACAGATAAAAACCCCTGACCTAATGGAGCTCCCATAGTGGGCTGGGGGGAAGGTGAGGAGGGACAAAGAGAAGTGATATGGTAATCTGAAAATTGTATAATATGCTAGAGAAATACTATGGAAAAAATAAGGCAGAGTAAAATAGAGGGGCAGGTTGCAAGTTTGAACCCTGTGTTTCAGGAGTAGGACTCACTGTGAAGGCCACAATTAAGCAAGGACTTGAAGAGATCAGGGACTTAAGTAGCTACGTAGGAGAAGCTTTTTCAGCAGAGGGACCAGCCAGGGCAAAGGTGGGATCAAGTTCTTAATTTACAAACACAGTACTACAAATATATAATCAGAGGCACCGTAGTACTTGAAGAGAGGGACTCTGGAATCTTGCTTTCTTGCACTTTCTTTTTAAATTAATTTTTATTGGCGTATAGTTGCTTCACAATGTTGTGTTAGTTTCTACTGCACAGCAAAGTGAATCAGCTATACGTACACATATATCCCCTCTTTTCTGGATTTCCTTCCCATTTAGGTTACCACAGAGCACTGAGTAGGGTTCCCTGTGCTATACAGTAGGTTCTCATTAGTTATCTAGTTTATGCATAGTATCAGTAGAGTATATATGTCAATCCCAGTCTCCCAATTCATCCCACCCAAAATGCCACCCTTGAGTCTTAGCTCTACATTGAGCTACTTGCTTGACCTCTCCGTGCCTCAATTTTCTTACCTGTGAAGGGGGAGAATGACAATATTACACTTACTTCAACAAGTTGTTGTGAGGATTCTGTGAGAAAGTAAACATAAAGCACTTAGAACAATGCTTGGCCCACGGTAAACGTTCAAATTATTGTTGGTAGTATAGCTACTACTATTATTCTTACTCATTGAAAAAAAAAAAAAACAAAAAAGAGAGAACGGTCTTCACTGGTGACGCAGTGGTTAAGAATCTGCCTGCCAATGCAGGGGACACGGGTTTGAGACCTGCTCGGGGAAGATCCCACATGCCGCGGAGCAACTAAGCCCGTGTGTCACAACTACTGAGCCTGCGCTCTAGAGCCTGCGAGCCACAACTACTGAGCCCAAGTGCCACAACTACTGAAGCCTGCGTGCTTAGAGCCCGTGCTCTGCAACAAGAGAAGCCACCCAACGAGAAGCCCGTGCACCGCAATGAAGAGTAGCCCCCGCTCGCCACAACTAGAGAAAAGCCTGCACGCAGCAACAAAGACCCAAAGCAGCCAAAAATAAAAATAAATAAATAAATTTATATTAAAAAAACAAAAAGAGAGAGAGAACATGTGAAAGGTCCCCCTCTCCCCAATCCCATTTCTTAGAGGTAATTTCTGTCTTTTTTTTTTTTTTGGCTGCGTTGGGTCTTCATTGCTACTCATGGGTTTTCTCTAGCTGCAGTGAGCGGGGGCTACTCTTCGTTGTGGTGCGCGGGCTTCTCATTGCGGTGGCTTCTCTTGTTGCAGAGCACAGGCTCTAGGTGCGCAGGCTTCAGTAGTTGTGGCTCGCGGGCTCTAGAGTGCAGGCTCAGTAGTTGTGGCGCACGGGCTTAGGTGCTCTGCAGCATGTGGGATCTTCCTGGACCAGGTCTCGAACCCTTGTGCCCTGCATTGGCAGGCGGATTCTTAACCACTGCGCCAGCAGGGAAGCCCAATTTCTGTATTCAGTTCTGTTTCCAGAATGCATTCAATTTAATCTTCTTTGTAACCTCGTTTTATACTATATTGTGAGCATTTGCCCCAATGACAGTAACTATTCTTTAAAAAATATACGATTTTTTAAATGACAGGATCACGTATATATAGTAATACACTTTATTTTTTTTAACATCTTTATTGGAGTATAATTGCTTTAAAATGGTGTGTTAGTTTCTGCTTTATAACAAAGTGACTCAGTTATACATATACATATGTTCCCATATCTCTTCCCTCTTGCGTCTCCCTCCCTCCCACCCTCCCTATCCCACCCCTCTAGGTGGTCACAAAGCACTGAGCTGATCTCCCTGTGCTATGCGGCTGCTTCCCACTAGCTATCTATTTTACATTTGGTAGTGTATATGTGTCCATGCCACTCTCTCACTTTGTCACAGCTTACCCTTCCCCCTCCCTATATCCTCAAGTCCATGCTCTAGTAGGTCTGTGTCTTTATTCCCGTCTTACCCCTAGGTTCTTCATGACCTTTTTTTTTTTCTTAGATTCCATATATATGTGTTAGCATACGGCATTTGTTTTTCTCTTTCTGACTTACTTCACTCTGTATGACAGACTCTAGGTCCATCCACCTCACTACAAATAACTCAATTTCATTTCTTTTTATGGCTGAGTAATATTCCATTGTATATATGTGCCACATCTGCTTTATCCATTCATCTGTTGATGGACACTTAGGTTGCTTCCATGTCCTGGCTATTGTAAATAGAGCTGCAATGAACATTTTGGTACATGGCTCTTTTTGAATTATGGTTTTCTCAGGGTATATGCCCAGTAGTGGGATTGCTGGGTCGTATGGTAGTTCTATTTGTAGTTTTTTAAGGAACCTCCATACTGTTCTCCATAGTGGCTGTATCAATTTACATTCCCACCAACAGTGCAAAAGTGTTCCCTTTTCTCCACACCCTCTCCAGCATTTATTGTTTGTAGATTTTTTGATGATGGCCATTCTGAACGGTGTGAGATGATATCTCATTGTAGTTTTGATTTGCATTTCTCTAATGATTAATGATGTTAAGCATTCTTTCATGTGTTTGTTGGCAATCTGTATATCTTCTTTGGAGAAATGTCTATTTAGGTCTTCTACCCAATCCAAAAATGGGCAGAAGACCTAAATAGACATTTCTCCAAAGTAATACACTTTAACTGTTTTCTTACATTTAATAGTCTCCATTGTTTCTGGTTTTTAATTCTTACAGATGGTGTTGCTTATATATAAAACTTTGTGCACATTTCTGATTCATTCCTTAGGATAGAATCCTACAAGTAGAATTACTAGGTCAAAGGGAATTAATTATTTTTAAAACTCTTGGAAACTTTTTGCTAAGTTTTTTTCCAGAAAAGTTACAGCCCCATGAAATTCCCTTGTCTTTCCCTCACTGACACTAAGCAGTATCTTTTCGTTTGTCATTTTGAAAGTCAAAAAATTTGTATCTTTCTAATTTCCATTTATTTTATTACTAATGAAGTTAAACTTTCCCCCTCGTATTTATTGTCTTTGTTCTTTTGTCCCTTGCCCTTTTCCCCATTTACCCATATTTTCTTATTGATATGTAGTTTTTAACCCTTTATTATATATGTTGTAAATATTTTCCCACTTTGTCGTTTGTCCTTTAATTTTGTTTTCTGATGACACTTTCACTTTTAGACAACTAGTTTTTAATTGCAAATATTGTATCCTTTTAGCTTAAGAATATAAGTGAAAAATACGAAGGTACATCTCCCTTTTAAATAATTTTTAGCATCAGTTTACCCTGTAGCATCAAGCAGTCTACAACAGAATGACAACAATGTCCTTGGGAAAAGTCCTTGTGTTTTTACCATAGAATTCTAAATGTAATCAGCTATCATTTCTCTTTAAATATTACCCCTTCTTTAAACCCAGCTCAAATCCCACCCCTGCGAAGTCTTCTGCAACTGCCCCAGGTGTATCGTCCTCTTCACTCTTCTGTAATTTATTTCAATGAACATCTATTGGCTATCTTTGGGTGCAAGGCAGTGAGCCAAGTCTTCTGGGAAGAAGACACAACCTTCCTTTGAACAGCTTACTGCTTAGTGGAGAGAAAAACACAACTAATTGTGTTACGTGTTCAAATGAAATGAATGCTCTATGTGCTTTCTAGCAGGTAGATTCTAAGAGAGGCACCTGGGAAAATCTTCAAGAGACAGGCTGTGAGAACAAGATAGGGGAGGGCTTGGAAGTTGGACAGTGAAGGCTGAATTCAGGGTAAAGAGTGTCTAGTGTGTTTTCTATTTAGGGTATGTGTCAGAGACACAGAAGAAGATAATGTTTGAAAAGTAATCTGGGGTCATGGATGGAAGACCTTATATGCTAGTTTGGACTTTATCCTGTTTGCAGTAGAATGCCATGGAAACCTTTCTTCTTTTTTCTTTTTAAAAAGTAGCTTTAATTATTTCCTGATTATAACATTAATAATGATGTTTTCCCAATTCCCAGTAGTTTCCAAAATATGGAAAGAACAGATCACATGTTAGAGAGAACCACTCTTAATATTTGTTGGTTTATTCTCTGAGGTTTTCTATTTACATCCATAGATATATAAACAGCCATATATACCGTTCTACACAGATAGGATTAGACCACTAATTGTTCCATAACCGATGCTCCCTTAGCCTGTTGTAACCAGTGCTGATGTGGTGAATGGGTGGAGGAGGGGGCTCTGGAGAGGTGATGACAGGGTCCCTGTGAGAGATGGTGAGGGTCATCCAGCTAGGGCAGAAAGACAGGGATGGGTGACAAAGAAGTTTCAGGAGGAGAACTTGCATTATATTGCCTGTTTTCATTTTTAAAGTCACATTTCCTTCGTTGCCATTTTCATGTCAATAGCTACTTTTTATATTTTATTTTCTTAGCTTTTTCAGGACAAATTGTTGGGTCCCTTGGAAAAATCATTTCCATGATCTCATAGGTAGTGGAGCCTCAATCAACTTGGAATTTTGTTACTATCCCCTCTTTCCAAGGGGAAGAGGGAGAAGATTCCCCTGTTAAAGATCATTATTGATTTTTGTTTGAACTCACTCTGACTATGATCACTAAGAATAGGCAAGAGATTAAATACTTTGCTTGTACTGAATTGCTGGTACAAGCAAAGTTTACTGACAATGCTTAACAGGCTTCAGGCTCTGAGCTATACAAAGAAATGTGCCCAAGGTCACAGTTAATAATTGGCTGAGCCCAAACTCGAACCCCAGCCTGTCTGATTCCAAAGCTCATGCTCATGCACTGTGCAAAATTGGATCACCAGTGCTTAAAATTGATGTCCTGTATGTTTAATAAATAAAGTAGGGAAGAAGTCGTCAAATAAAAATCTAGCTTAAACCTTTATGCTTGTGCATCTGAACGTACTCTGCTTTAATATTTTAAATGATTAGTTTATAGTTTGAGGAGACATTAGGATGAGGATGCCAATGACATCCAGTTCCCCAGGCTGCTTTTAAATTTTGGTGCCCTGCTGCCAGTGAGGCCATCGAATCAATTCTTCCAGTGACCCAGAAGTTTGCCAGTAAACATTAGGAAAATCAAACATAAAATGTATATTTATAGCAAGGGTAAAATTCTGTAATGTGTTTTGAACATGGGAGAAAGCAACAAGGACTTTTTTTTCCTATCTCAGTAACAAATTTGGAGGAGGTGGGGGAAGATGGCCCTTTGCATTTTTAAAGGCACATTTAAAAAAATATATAAAATTAATAGCCTTCATAACTGTATTATATTATGTTATGTTACATTGTTATATTATGTTATATTGCATTGCCTGTTCCACCCTGCAATCTGCTCTGAACCCCATGCCTGAGCCCCACAGAGAGCCGTAGTGGAGGCTTTATGTTTCCAACTGTCTTGTCCCTGTCATGGTGGTGTGAATAGGCCCCTTCCATTAGGCTTAGTCCACCACAGCCTGTCTCTTCTGCCCCCTGCAGGCTCACCAATGTCTGTAAGGAAGAGGAGTGTCTGGGTCCCCACCAGGAAGGGGTGCTGGGGACAGAGGGGGATGGGCTACCCAGAATGGCTGTAAAGGGACTTTGTCCGGATATCAAGCTTTTGCAGTCCTGACTTCAGGAACAAATCATGTTTTGTTCTTGCTTACCAGCCCAGGGGAAGCAAGAGGGCCTCTTTTTTCTCACCCCTGTGACTTGTTAAGCCAGTTCTCTCTGAGGTCAAAGGGACTTGCTTTATGTCTAAATCTTGGTGACAAATGTCAGATCCTTTGCCTCTGTTATAAACTGAGTTTTCATATCTGTGATTCATTTTTCAGGCTTATCTGACTCCTCAGACTGTTGCTTGGTTGCTTGATAGGGAACAGGAGACTTGATCCGTGAAGACTTGGAGAGCTGTGTCCTGGTCAGGTGTAGCACAAGAGGATGCCCTTTGCTGCCTTTAGTCATCCCTTCTTGGCCTGTTTTATTCTCATAGACAAGTTTTGACTTAAAAAATTATATACATATATATTTTTATTTTATTTTATTTTAATTTTTTGCAGTACGCGGGCCTCTCACTGTTGTGGCCTCTCCCATTGCAGAGCACAGGCTCCGGACGCGCAGGCTCAGCGGCCATGGCTCGCAGGCCCAGCCGCTCCGCGGCATGTGGGATCCTCCCGGACCAGGGCATTAACCCGTGTCCCCTGCATCGGCAGGCAGACTCTCAACCACTGCGTCACCAGGGAAGCCCCAAAAAATTATATACATTTTTAAACCCCCGGAGAGACCTTTTGGGGCTTTCATCTGGGTCAATGTCTACATTAGGACGGCTTAGTTTGAGAGGCCTGCAAAATGTTGTTTTATACATTTCCTTAATTGTAAAGTAGAGTCCCCGCTTGGGTCAGGCTGGAGAAATCAGCAACCCAGAGGCCAGCCTTCCATTCTATTATGGTTACCCATTCAGATGGGCTTGGAGATGACAGCACCAAATGTTTGGATATGTGAAATCTACCGACAGCATCTGGCTTTAGAGATGGACAGGTGGAAATAGCTCAACTCTTCCCTAAACTCTTGTTGTACTAGCATACCGTGTTTATCTTGCCTTCCATGTGGCAATGTGGGTAAAGGGAGAAAGAATCCTTAGATATCAACTTATCCAACTTCCTATTCAACGTTTCTAAGAGCTCATTAACAGAGAGCTCAAAATACAATAATTTGAAGTAAGTTATACGAAAAGACTGAGAGTTATATGTTGATGGAGACCCTCCCTTCTAGAGGGAATGTGTTGAGGGGAGGAGTCTAGCTGAGGTCTGTGTAACAGAGGGAACAGCAAGAGGTGATGTGAGCAGGCAGTAAAGGGCTAGTTCCGGGTCCTCAGAAGATCTGCTTGCTTGCCATTTTGAGACTATCAGCTAAGTAAATATTGAACAGTTTTATTAACAGCCCTCAGAGTAATAATTAGTGACACTGAACAACGAGCAAGAACGGATGATGAACTGTGCCTCTGAGGCTGTGTGGTCTGGGGAAGAAGTCATTAGCAGTACTGGTTTTACTTATTTGATTAAGCGTCAATAAAATACTAGCAGCGCTAACTGAAAACAAGGGTGATATAGGTCTCTTTTCATCTACCTATTCCCACAATGGCTCAAGCTCCCAGGAGCAAGATGCTGTGTCCTCATCAGTTAGGATATACCTCTATGTTCAATTAATATTGATAATGATAAAATGGCCACAGTTTGTCACTTATAGTGACTTTCATTGCTTTGATTTTTCTTTTTCAGAATGGGCTAGAGGGCACTGTCTACAGTAACTATTCAGTAGTTATTCAATATGTTCAATAACTACTGATAATGACAAAACAGTAACGATTTGTCAGGTGGTGGTGACTCTCATCACTTTGTTCCTTCTCAAAAATGGTGTCAGTAAACAGCCTGGATATGTTACAACAGGTTACCGGGGTTCAATAGCCCCATAATTTCAGGAGCTAGGAGTGAGGCCATGGAGAGGTCTGCCTTCCTGGACTTTTCTAAATGTAAACTTCCGGTTACCTTCTCAGATGTTGATCGAACGGAGGTGAGCACAGCATAGTAAGCAACAGAAACATCTATGCTGACCCTGCAGGACTTCAATTCCACATAGAATGGCTGGAGCAAAAGAAAGGAACAAAAATACAGAGGAGCTTGGGGCGCCCAGCCAGAGGAAAGCTTCTGCCTTCCCATCCAGTCTCTGAAACTCAAACTATTGAGGGTTTCTCTCTCAGTGGAAAAAGGATGGAGTCTGCAACTTGGCTCTTCATACATGGCGCCGTGTTCCTTCCTCTCTTCTTCCTCTTCCATCTTCTCTTCTTTGGCAGAGATGATAGAATTTCCTGGATAAAATAATCCTTTCCTTTTTAAGTGGAAAATTTTTGGCAAAATGTCACAATGTCCTAATGTCCTCGGAGCTCAACATACTGGGCCTTAGAAAGTTTCCAGGGCAGAGACAATAAGACCACAGTCTGCACAGAGCCTTCTGTGTGGCTGCGACAGCGAAGACAAAAACAGTCATGTTCATGTTGTTGTTTAGGATTGGGCTTTTTTGCTGCTGCTTCTCTGTGGTAGTTTTTCACTATTCAGTCTAAATTTTTAAAGAACATTGTGTATGTCTCCATGAAGACAAATTGTTTACATCTCAAAGTTAACAAATTCTATGTCCTCTTTGTTATTTTCCATTCAGAAGATGTAGTGGGTTGAATAGTGGACCGCCCCCTCTGCAAAGATATGTCTACATCCCAGAACCCGTGAATGTGACTGTATTTGGAAAAAGTGTCTTTGCAGAGGTAATTAAATTAAGGATCCCAAGATGAGAACATCCTGAATTATCCAGGTAGGTGTTAAATCCAGTGACAAGTGTCCTTATAAGAGACAGAAGTCACAGAAGAGGAGAAGCCTATGTGAAGACCAAAGCAGAGGTTGGAGTGATGCAGGAAGCCAAGGAATGCCTGCAGCCCCCAGAAGCTGGAAGAGTCCAGGAAGGATTGTCGAGTCCAGGCTCCCCTAGAGCCTGGGGGGGGGGGCTACAGACTAACGACACCTTGATTTTATTTATTTTATTTGGCCATGCCATGCAGCTTGTGGGATCTTAGTTCCCCGACCAGAGACTGAACCTGTGCCCTCAGCAGTGAAAGCGCGGAGTCCTAACCACTGGCCCAGACCACTGGAGAATTCCCGACACCTTGATTTGTAGACTTCTGGTCTCCAGAGCTGTGAGAGAACACATTTCTGCAGCTTTAAGCTACCCAGTTTGTGATAATTTGTTATGGCAGCTCCAGAAAACTAATACAGAAGGATAGGAGGACATGGGAGATTTATCCAAATATTACTGGAATGGAAGATTCCATCCTGAAGTAGCATTCCTCAGGTCCCTAGGTCTCAGATAACCCAAGGCTGCTATGACAAGATCTGGCCTAGGCACGTCTCAACTAAAACCCATGGCTGTAGCTGTGTGTTGGAGAGTCCTGATGTGTACATCAAATTTTGGGAGCAAAAATTCCTTGACAGTATAAAGGTATCCTGACCCAGAGGAAGGCTCCTCATTCTGTGAGGTATTTTATGTGGCAAGATGGTAGACCAGCAGGGTAATTTCACTCTGCTGGGGAAGTGTGTTTCTTGTTAGTTCATTCACTGAACTCCTGGTTTCTGTCTCCTCCACCCATGAGAGACTTTCACTTTCCCAGAACCCGCCACCACCTTGCAGTGCCTGCATCCCTTTGGAGTCATCTGCAGTGTGGCATTCCATGTCGTTATCACAAAGCTAAGAGTGTTGGCAAACAAGACGAAATATCTTCATACTTCTAATTTAAGAGGTAAAAATATAAAGATAATAAGTGACAGTTCCTCTATACTATAAGCTGTAGCCTGGTGGGGAAGATAGACATATAAACGGAGATCTATGGGAGGATGTGCTTAGGGCCAGACAGAGATCTCCTAGCCTCCTGGGGCACCCAGGGGAGGGAGCACTTCTCCTTGGGAGAAGCTAAAAGCTTCCTGAGAAGACAAGATATTTGAGCTAATGACCAGGAACTCTGCAGGCTGAGAAGGGAGAGGTAGGCATTCTCAGAAGAGGCATCAGCATAAGCAAAGGCATAGAGTATGTTTGTGAAATAGTAGGAAGCTCAGGGTGGCCAGAGAATGGGGGCGGTGGTGGTGAGAATGGAGGTGAATGAGTGCAGACACAGACTGGAGAAGGTGATTGGGGCCAGACTATTAAGGGCCTCACACAACCCCAATAACTCAAACCAGTGTGTCTAAGCTGAACTGGTTATCTTCTTCCCTAACCCTCCTGTCCCTCCCCCATAAAAGGGACCATCAACCACCCCGCTGGGCATGCAGCGTGATTCTTCCTCTCCCTCTTTAGTACTTCTTCAATCCATCCAGCTCTCTCCATTCCTATGCCAGGCTGCCATCATCTCCAGCCTAGATGTTGGCAATGGTCCTCTCGTCCCCTTGCGCTCAATGTCCTTGGCTCCCAGTCGGCCTCATCTCCATTCCATTCTCTATCTGTAGCCAGGGCAAGCCATTTAGAAGACAGATCTAATCACATCACTTGGCTGTCTTTGTAAAACGCTAAACTATTTTAAATGGCTTGCAAGACCCTCTACGATATAGCTTCTAATCAACGCAACACATGCACAGAGGAGCTTATAATGGGAAGCACTTGTACCCTGACATGGCATTCCCCATCCCCAGGCCCTCTCCGTACAGAAACTCTTTCGGCTAGCTCTGGGTTTTGGTACTTCTGGTGGTTACATCCACATCCCAAGTATTATGCTTGTACTGAAGTCTCCTGATTTATCAATCTTGAATGTCTTAATATAATAAATAAGGGTTTAATTGACTTCTATTACTTTTTGTCTCCCTTCTCCATCCCCAGATTATTCCTAGTTCCTTCTCAGGTCTGTTCTGAAACCTCAAAAAATATACTTAAGCCCTAATTTCTTTCTTTATCAATCTAGGGCAGATTTACCCCTAACTTACCACTTTGTAAGATGGGAACATTAGCGCTCCCATCTTACCATCTGCCTTCCATTGCCCAGCCATTCCTTGCCTATACCTTGACTTATACATTTGCACTTTGATGACATTTATATTCCATTTAACCATAGTGAAATCTTCCATAAATGCTTTCTAAGTTGATTCTAAAAGGCAAAACACTTTTCATTTTATAATAACCATGAAAACCCATTCACTGCAACTCACCTCTGTGCTATGTTTTATTTTGCTTCATATTTGAATCCTGCCTTTTTGTCTATTTTTGTTTGTTTGTTTGTTTTCCTGGGAGTATAACTGCCTTTCTTCTTCTTCTTTTCTTTTTTTTTTTTTTTGCATTCTGTGGGTTTCCCAGGGCATCAGTCGTACTCTCTATCCTATTGGATCGCTCCCACCAACCTCTCTCTGAGAGCCCTCTGATCAGTCTGGCTGGTGGCACCAGGCTTGCTGCACAGCTGTCAACCCTTATCCTGGGACTCTCCTTGACTGCTGTCCTGGCTTGGGTGCACTGTTTCTGAATGTCGTATCTTTCTCTTTCTCTTGGTACCTGCTGAAGCATGCTATCAAGTAACTTCCTAAGAAAAGATGCTTAAGCAGTAATTTTTTCTTACCTTTTTGTTGTGCAAAACTTTAAACACGTATAAAAGGAGAGAAAATAAAATAATGAACCCTCATATACCCATCAACCAGCTCCAGTAATTGTCAACTGATGGTCAATCTTATTTCACCTCTATTCCTAGTTACTTCCTACCACCCCCAGATTATTTTGAAGCAAATTCCAGATATCATATCACCAGTAAATATTTAAGTATATATCTTGAAAGGTAAGGGCTCTTTTTTTTTTTCCCCAGGCATGTCGCGTGGCTTGTGGGATCCTAGTTCCCTGACCAGGGATCAAACCCGGGCCCTCAGCAGTGAGAGTGCGGAGTCCTAACCACTGGACTGCCAGGGAATTCCCAGGTAAGGGCTCTTTAAAAAACCATAATCACTATACCATTAACACACCTAAAAATTAGCTATAATTTCTTAGCGTTATCAAATAATCAGTCAGTGTTCAAATTTCCCTGATGTATATAAATGTTTGCTGGTTTGAATTGAATCCAATTACAGTTGTTTGATATGTCTGTCTCTTGAGTCTTGTTTAATCTACGGTTCCCCTGTCTCTTTTTTCCTTACAATTTATTTGTTGAAAAAGAACTTTTTTTGTTTTTCTTGTAAAGTTTCCCACAATCTGGATTTTGCTCCTTGCATTCCTGTTGTGACATTCGACAGAGTCCTTTACCTCCTGTACTTCCTGTGGATTAGTAGTAAAATCTAGAGTCTTGAGCAGATTCAAGCTTGATTATTGTAGATGCACCTTCATGGGTGGTAGCCTGTGCTTCCAAAAGGAGGCACGTCATGTCTGCCTTTCTCTCTTTTATAACGTGAGTGAGCAGCCATTGATGATCCTTGCCTAGATCCATTATTTTATTGGGGATTACAACATGGTGATATTTTGTCACTCCTTCATTTACTAGCTGGAAGGTTTCTATATTAGAGAGAAATTTCCCCTCATTTACTATTTAGTTACCCTGAGGTTTCTATGGGAAGGGTTGAATAAATTCCCTTTCTTTACCATTTGTCAAAATAATGGGTCCCTAGCATCTTCCAAAGACAACCTGTGAGCTTTACAATTTTTACTCATGAATTTAAATGTATTTGATGAGTTTCAATTCGTTCCAGTTATTATAGTTAACAATGCTCACATTGTCTCTTATTTGCCAGTGGAAACTTTGTTCAGTTGGCTCCTAACCCTCTTGACTTCATTCTTCCTTGATGTCTGAAATAAGATGTTTCAGTTTCATCTTGTATATTTCCTATCCTAGACCTGGAGTTAACAATTTCTCATTGTTACTGGATTGGTCCTTTTTTTTAGCTCTTTTCAGTAGACAGTGCTGGAAATACATTTTTTTTTTTTTTGCAGTACACAGGCCCCTCACTGTTGTGGCCTCTTCCGTTGCGGAGCACAGGCTCCGGACGCACAGGTTCAGTGGCCATGGCTCACAGGCCTAGCTGCTCCGTGGCATGTGGGATCCTCCTGGACCAGGGCACGAACCCGTGTCCCCTGCATCGGCAGGCGGACCCTCAACCACTGCGCCACCAGGGAAACCCTGGAAATACATTTTTTAAAGAGAAAAAATACATCATAAATTCATACTAAAACTTCTAAATCAAATTGAAGACTGAGAAATTTTACTTAACCTCATGGATCTTATATCTCCTTTCTCTCACGCTCAACACGAGGTAAGCATTATACCTTTTACAACATCTGAACACTTCTTTATTCTCCCTTTCATTGAATTGACAGCTTCGCTTGTTATACAATTCTGGGTTGAAAATAGTTCTCCCTGAGAACTATTGTTCCATTTTCTTCTAAGCAACCAATGTTGCTAATGAGATGTCTAATACCATTCTGACATTTTTCTTGTGTGTGGTCTCCTCCTCCTGCCACCTCCTCCTCAAGGAGAAATCCTTTCTTTGCAGATATCTTCTACTCTTCTTTTCTGTAATGTAGCAGAAAGAAAGATACATAAAAATTTTCCTTACAATTATTGTAAATTGGAAAGAGATGGTAAACATGGACCGGGAGCTCGGCATTGTCCCTCAGCACTCTTCTTCTGAGCTTTAGCTCCTCTCAGTTCCTGGAATGGGTCTCTCTTTCTCTAAATTCTCTTTCACAGTCTTGGGATATTCTCCTTCCCCACCTCACAGCCCACACAGACTTTGTGCCTGGTTAACTCCTGTTCATCTTCCATCTCGACCCCTTCCTCGACATGGTCTCCTTGGAGCCTTTGCTAGATCAGGTGCCCTCTTATTTGTTCCCCTCACAGTCTGTACTTTCCCCATCACCACACATCCCTATCTACATTCATTGCTTGTTCAGTGCCTGTCTTCAGACTCTGAGCCCCTTGAAGGCAGGAGCTCATCTGCCTTGTTCAGGGTTGTAATCCTGTTTCAGAGAAGTTCTCTGTGGGCAGACAGGAGTCCATGTGTGGCCAGCGTGGCTCCTAGCAAGCTGTCTGGTGGCAATGTGGGTGATGAGCTGGAGAGAGCCGGGTCAGGGAGACCAATGAGGAAGCCACTGCTAGAACCCACAGGAGGTGAAAAGCTCTGGACTAGGGCAGTGACAGAAGGGTGGAGAGGAGGGCCTGGTTGAGGAGATGTTTCTAAGGCACAATTAGGATTTGGTGACCCTACAAACAGAGATGAAGGAATATGAGTATTCAAAGATCATTCCACAGTTTCTGTCTTGTGAGAAGAGGAAAACAGTGTCACTGTTTGTTGCGACAGGAAGATTAAAGAAGGGGAAGGTACAAGCTGAGTTTGGACAAGTTGAGGTTTTAAGTTAAGAGGTGTTTGTGTGTCACTTGGAAGGTAGCTGCGAATGAGGATCTGGAGCTCAAGAGGATGTCTGGGCTGGAGACACAGGAGTGAGTCATGAGCTTCTAGATGATGGATGACGTGAGGGTGTGGGTGAGCCCAGCTAGGGAAAAGGTGTAGAAGAGCAGGAACGAGTGGGTGGAACCCCGGGGAATCTCAGTCCTGAAGGGGCAGGTAAAGAGCAATCCGTGGAGGGGAAGAGGAAAGAATGGACAGAGAGGCAGGGGGAGAGGCAGGAAAGCCAAGGGAGGAAAGGGTTTCAAGAAATAAGGACATAGGGAAATGGCTAAATTGTAGTGTGGCCATCCCTTTGGAACACGAACGAAGAAGAGATGTTTGTACTGACCAGGAGCAAAGTGCATGCGTGATATTTGTTAAATGAACCCAGCCACTTTATTCATTCAACCAACATTTATTGAGGAACTACTAAGTGTCCAGGGACTGTTCCAGGCACTGGGGATTCATTAGTGAGCAAAACAGTCAAAAATCCCTGTCCTCATGGAGCTCACAGTATATGGGGAATACAGAGGACAAATAAGACAAATGAAATACATGGTATATTAGGAGGTGGCAAAAGAGAGAGGAGAGGAAACAAAGCAGGGAAGAGAGAGATGAAATGTAGGAAGAGCTGAGATTTCACATGAGGTGGCCAGGGAAGGCATCACTGAGAAAAGACTCAAAGGATGAGGAAGCAAGCCACATAGGTATCTGGGGGAGGAGCATACCAGGTAGGGAAAGGGATGGGCTAGGTGTGCTCTAGGGATGAGGAGGAGGCTAGTGTGATTGGCGCACAGAGAGCAAGAGAAGAGGTCAGAAAAATAGTGGGGGGCTTATATCACAGACAACCTGGCAGGTCATGATAAGGACTTAGGCTTTTACTCTGAGGGAGGTGGGAGCCATTGCAGGTTGATGAGCATAGCAGTGACAGGATCATCACCCATTAAGCAAGAGAACTTGCACTGAGAGTTCATGCTTTGAAGCCCAACGCAATGATAGATAAGGTGCAGGAGGAGAAAATTCAGAAGTTGGAACTGCACTGAAACAAGATAAACTTTTCCATGGACCAAAAATAGAACATAAACCCAGAGACTCAAGCCACAGGCCTGATGGATCCAAAGTCCAGATGCAGTGGAGATACCCAGGAGCTTGGCTCTTGTGAAGTGCCAAGGGGTAAAAAGAAAACTTCTCACAAGTCTGGGGGGCTAGAGCCAGGCCCACTGTGGGAAATCAGTGCTGGGATGGAGCTTATAGAATGAGACATAACAGTTTCTCATGGGGTTTTTTTTGTTGTTGTTTGTCTTTTTTAAAATCCAAACTCTAAATGTGCTTGAATTCTACTTTTGTTTATACCTGGGCAAATATTTGGAAAGCCATGCATCAACCCAGGGAGTGGAGTGGGAGGCTGGGACAGGGGCCTCCCGCTCTTTCCTTTTTATGTACTTCTGATATATTTGGCTCTTTTTCTCCATGAGAATATACAATATCACAGAGAAAGTAACAGGAGCCCAGTGCAGTGGGGGAAGAGTAAGATCAGAATGGAAAGGAAGCCACTGGGTTTGGCCATTAGGAGGTCAGTGGTGGCCTCTACAAGAACAATTTCCTTGGAGATGTGGAGACGAAAAACAGGCTGACAGGAGACAAAAGACACATGAGTGAGTTGAAAAGTAGACTGTTCCTTCAAGATGTTGGTCAGGAAAGGGAAGGAGAGGGTAAGCAGGGGGCATGAGGTGGGAGGGGGGTCAAGACAGGCTTTTTTATTTTATTTTTTTATAAATTTATTTATTTGTTTTTATATTTGGCCACATTGGGTCTTCATTGCTGCACGTGAGCTTTCTCTAGTTGCGGTGAGCGGGGCTATTCTTCATTGTGGTGCGCAGGCTTCTCACTGTGGTGGCTTCTCTTGTTGCGGAGCACAGGCTCTAGGCACGCGGGCTTCAGTAGTTGTGGATCACGGACTCTAGAGCGCAGGCTCAGTAGTTGTGGCACTTGGGGCTTAGTTGCTCCGCGGCATGTGGGATCTTCCCAGACCAGGGCTCGAACCCATGTCCCCTGCATTGGCAGGCGGATTCTTAACCACTGCGCCACCAGGGAAGCCCCAAGACAGGCTTTTTTAGATGAGACTTCTGGGTGTTGGCCGCAAAAGAGGGTAGGAGAAGGGAGGGAGGAGAGATTTAAGATGTGAGAAACGGAAGGAATAGCTGGCACTATAAAAGGGAATGCCCCACGAAAGAGTTGGGGCCCTACTTTCTTGGATCCCAGAGGGAAGGTGGTCCAGGCATGATTGGCAGACACGTGTGTTGGGTTGGGTGAGCACTGGAGGCTGGGGCTGCGGTAGGGCCTTGGAACTGGCCAGCAGCCTCCCTTGCGGTGTAGCCTGTCGTCTGCCCCTGTGTTTCTCTTACTCCACTGTCCTGAGAGGGCAGGAACCACACCTGATTAGTCCCCATGGCTCTAGCACACTGTAGACCTTTAGTTAATGTTTGTTGACTGAATAAATGGATTTGCTTTGTAAAGAAAAGGTCACAGTGTCAGCTGAGTGTGAAGGGGGATGGAGTGGGGAAGAGTGACTGCTATTTGGAGTGGCTGCCATGGGGAATGGGCCAGGGTGGTGACTAGGTACAAGCACAGGATTTCTAAGCAACTCTGGGAGGTCTGCTGAGCATGGAACCCTCAGGAGCTAGTGCTGTCAGACAGCAAGGCTTGCGATACTTTTTTCCTCTTGTACAATTCCAAGCAGTGCAGGAGCATGCCGAGAAAGCAGATGTTTTTTTTGCTGTCATCCTCTCAGAGGAGGCCTGGAAGAGCTAATGTAGCTCCCCAAGGCCCTAGCTTCATTCCTAGAGAGTGTGCTTGTCTAGGGTGGGCTCATTCTTTGTGTTAGTAGCTGCCGTGACCAGAGCAAATTCGTGTGTCTGAATGCCATCCCCGGAAAACTTCTCCTTCCCTCTCCGTCCTCGCCTCCTCCTCTGGATCCCTGGCATGGGGTACCGAGAGTCCCACTAGGAAGCCTGGGTTGAGGGTGCAGTATCTGCCCAGGCAGAGAGCATGCTGGGAGGGCAGGAGCCAGACTGAGCCATCAGGTGTCCACTAGCAGGCCTTCAGTAGGATCGCCAAGCCAAGGAGAGCAGGAACAATGGCGTTAGCCAGGACACAGGGTCCTGGAGGACAACAGAAACCTAACGCGCACATCACGATGGGCAAGCCAGGTGAGTGAGACAAATATAAATGGGAACAAGGCGGAGGTTGGCAGTGAGAAACTGGAGCGTGTTGCTGGCACGAGGTGGCACAGGCTTTGGGCTTCACGATGCTTGTGCTTGTGCCTTTTATTGGACTCCCAGCACGTTTTGCTTTGCTGAGGGCAGGTTCTTAAAGGGGTGGACAAGTTCGGCTGTATATTATTTTCATAAACACTTTTTATGTTTGCTTTCCTATTGAACTCTGAACTCTGGGAGACAGTAATTGTGCCTGATTATCCTCATGCCCATGGTGCACAGGAAGTGCTCAGGGAATCTTTATTGTGTGAATGATGAAATGACCTCCGTATTTAGCCAGTCTAGGAACTTATAAAATCGTAATAGCCTGGACCAGCAGGACCCTGAGAGGTGAACCAGTCCTTCCCTCCAAGAGGATTTCATAGATGACAATAAATTATAAAGGCCCCGTATCTGCAGTTTATCAGAAAAATGGACTCTACCTCAAATGAACTCAGTGTATCTGACCTGGAGTCAGAAGAGGCCAGACTAAGTGAACTCTTGTGACTTCAGACATCTGACTTTAGCCATTCTCCCCTTCTTTCTAACAGGACTACAATTTTGTTTAGCTAGCAATGCACCCAGCACTAGGGGATGAATCATTATTGTTTGTCACGTGGGAAATTATCTTGACTCCATATAGCTTCCAAGTGCTCTGTTGGGCAAGCTGTCCAGAGGTCATGAACAGAAGGGCTCATAGACCAATTTAAGATGGTCAAATTACCCAGCTTAAGGAAGCAATTTAAAGCTTGCAGTAATAAACAAGGGGAAAGAAGTGGGGTAGGTGAATTCACTTAGGGTACGGTGTATGCGGAGTGGAAGGAGCACACTGTCTGAATCCTGTGTTCCACAGTGTTCACATCTTCTCTCTCTCTCCCCCAGCATCCTTCCCCACTGACAGTGTGGTTATGAGAACCAGAGTTGAGATTGAACAAAGGTGCCTGGAGCCAACACATGCTCTACCAGAGAAACACAGGCAAGTACCCCTGGCTACAACCATAGCACGCGGATGACCCTCTGGGCAGCCGGGGAAGAGCACACGGGGAGCCAGAATGGGATCATAATGGGCGTCACCAAGGGGGCTCATTTGGGGATGACAGCTGTCAATCTGGAATTAACATGATCCTTACCTTATAACTTGCTTTTTCCATCCCTTTCTATCTACAAATAACACTCTTGTGTTCTTGTATCCTTCTTATCTATGTTCAACCTCCATGTTTCATTTATTCTATGTCTAGCATGTCTCACAAGTTACCAACTTACTATCTGTACTTAACAGATCTTACGAATTTTGCATGGTTTTTGTTGTTGTTGTTTTTCTTGCCTTCTACAGCAGATTTAAATTCTCAACGATACAGCCAACACATATTACATTAGTGTGAGCCAACCTTTGGCAATCCCCAAACCTCTGTGTGGCTATGTGACTCATTTCTGGGGTCAGTGAGACCCCAGGGGGGGTTTTTAGGGGGCCATCTGGGAAAGATTTTCTTCCTGACAAAAGACGAGAGCAATGGCATGGATTGGAGGAGTATCCCCTTAAACCTTTGCCTGCTTTCTTAAAATCTTCTGTCTTGTCCCCTCCCCGCACCCCAACCTGCCCCACCCTGCAAGCAGGGTATGAATACCTAGTAAAACAGCAGTTGGAACCAAACAGCTGAGTGATGGGGCCTTGGCCTCTCGGTCATCGGTTCATCTGGATTAGGTTCTATGCATTAATCAAGTACTTTGTCCTCTCTGTTTTCATTCCTCAGTCAGCTGGCCCCATCCTTCTGTGTGTGTTTTCTTTATCGCTAATTTACTCTTCTTTCTACTCCTAATTCAAGGTATAGTAATTTCTCTCAGCTCCTTTGGATTCATTTTTCCAATCTCCCTGGCCAATCCCTTGGTTCCAGGTAAAACTCTACTTCTCGGCTATCTTAACTCATACTCAATTGTTTCCTTGGATCCCACCGCCAGCAGCCTTTCCTAGACCCATTTTGTCTTTCTGAATAAACTCCCCCCAGAGTTGTGGTTTTCAGACTTATTTTTAGCTGCAGAAGGATCCTTTGTTGAACCGAAAACCCAAAATATAAACCAGATAGAATGGAGCCATTTAGGGGAGGGGCTAGAGCCCTTCTCTTCCCCCCTTTCCTCATGGTCCTTCTGGGCCCAGTTTGAAAACTATTGCTCTGCAGACCTCTCCCACTTTAAGGCATGCCCTGCCATTTGCTTCTCCTGGGTTAACTGTCTCCTTTCCTGAAGGCTTCCTTTGGCACCTTGGCCAGAGTGAAGCATTCTTTCTCTCTCCACTTCCCACGTGGTCTTTGAAAGTCGTATTTTTCCAAAACAGGAAAACATTTTAACTTCCTCATCTCTGCCTAGCTTGTCACCATGTGGAGCTGCCTCTCACCTGCTTGTATCCAACCTGTTCATGGCTGCAGGGATGGAGAACATGCTGAAATGGTCTGGCCACCAGCTGCACATCACCTGGCCTCTCCATCTGTGAGTATCTTAAGTCTTCCATTTGTATAGATTGTAGCTCTCTAGTTACTGGACAGTCCACACATTTTTTCCCCAGAGAATTCTTTTTGATCACAACCACCTTGGAGGAGCTGAAATCCTACCACCGTAGGGCGACCTGTGCCTATTGGGGGGAGGGGGTGGGCTGGGGGCAGAGCCATGGGCAGGATCTTCTGACAAGTCACATGGAGTCCCTTGTAAAGTTGGTATCAACCCCTTTCTTTGGGCCCTCCAGGCCAGGTTTGGAGTGGGGTTTCCTCTGCATTGGGCAGCTCTGGGCCATGGGGGTTGCTTCAGAAGTCCCTGTAGACTCAGGGACTAGGCACCCATGGGTGTCTCTGTGGCCCATTTACTAAGGACACCCTGGACCTCCTGAAACACATGAAGCTTAAGATTCCAGGCCTCTCACTTGCATGGGTATCTTACAAGTCCTGTTCTTTTCTCATTCTAAATAAATAATTACTTCCATACCCAATCTTGTATTTATAATTGTGTATTCTTTTTCTCAAAGAAAGCCTTACAAATTCTATAAGCTTCAAGCTCTACAAAACCTCCCATGATGTGTTCCTGGGAGCCATGGTCTTGGGGCTCTCTCGGGGGACCCAGGGACTCATGTGCTACGGAGGCTCTTCTGTTTTAAAAGGCAGAGATTCCCACCTTCAGGGCTATCGAAGGCATTCCTAGTACTTTGTGTATGAGACATCCATGCCACATGCTCTGGTGGAAGGCCGGGAGGCCTAAGTTTTGACCTGCTTCCTGTCCCGTCTGCAGCATGCAGTCTCCACTGTGGAACTCGAGGCAGAGGACAGCCGGAAACCCATGAGGCCAGGGAAGGGCTGCTTTCTGCTGGTGGTTCTCCCTGTGCCACACAGCTCCTGCATCCAGCCTTGGTGCGAACTCTGACCGGTTTTCTGGAAGAAATTGGAACATGGTTCCTTCTCTCTGGGAGAGCTTTTCCATCAGGCCGGGACTCCTGGTCTAGGCTTCAACCTGGCAGTACTGCCATTTGACTATAATTCCTAAATCTGGCTTTTAAGAGTCACGTTTTGCAAAATGGGAGAGTTTGCCTGCCTGAGTGGGACAACTTGGGACTTGTGAACTCAGTGCCTAAGACCCAGGAGGCTCCTTGGATGCTCTTGCTTTGGAGTATTTCACAGACCTTGATCACGAGTCAGATGTGAAAGCCAGAGATGGCCAATGCTGCTTTAAAAACGTGTAGGGGCACTTCTAGATGCAAACAGTGAATGAAATCCTCCCTACAGGATTTTTCTTTTTTTTTTTTTTTTGCGGTACGCGGGCCTCTCACCGTTGTGGCCTCTCCCGTTGCAGAGCACAGGCTCCGGACGTGCAGGCTCAGCGGCCATGGCTCACGGGCCCAGCCGCTCCGCGGCATGTGGGATCTTCCCGGACTGGGGCACGAACCGGTGTCTCCTGCATCGGCAGACGGACTCTCAACCACTGCGCCACCAGGGAAGCCCTCCCTACAGGATTTTTCTTTTGCAATTCCTTACAAAATAAAATAAAGTAGATAAAAATCACAGGGGAAATTTACTATCAGCACCCATACAGTAAACCTCAAATTTGGCATCCAAAGAAAAATACAGAAGATTTTGGAGTGGCAAGGAGTGGCACAGCACATCTCTGCTCTCTAGCCTGTCCTCAACGCTCAGAGATTGACAAAATCTTGAACATCCTCCCCAGTGCTCCTGAATCTGAAAAGAAACAGATATGAGTCATGCGCTTATATTCTTCCTTTTCTGAATGAGCAGTATTACAAAGTGTGCTGGGGAGAAATGAGGGAAGCTGAGAGCGTGATCCATGGAGCTGACTCAGCCAATGGAAATAAAGTCTCCAGAATAACACTCCAACTTGAGAAATTGATCCAAAGCCTGAGTTATCCTCCTTCCTTGGAAAAGGTGTATGGTGTCCCCCTCTCCATCCCCAATCAGGTGACATGAGCCTTGTGCTGGGTATTAATCAGAACCTCAGGACAGGAGCATGCACAGCTGTTCCAGCAAAGACTGCACCCTGCTTTGGCCGAGTGCTCCTCTTTCCCCTCCTCCCATTCAGACTACCAAAAAGGGTGCCAGCTCTAAATCCCCAGCTTAGGTCAGAGGGAGAAACAGACTGGTCTCAAACCTGGGTAGATGGTCAGTAAGCACCCGTCACCAGCCATCATGTTATAGCAGCATAAAGGAGTTCTGGACAGAGCCAGCAAACCAAGATGAAAAGAAATGGATGCAAACACACGGCAGCAAATTATAAATGATAAATAGAGGGAAAACGGTGGGCAAAAGACAAGGGCTCCTCCCCTCCCCCACAAAAGGAAATTTCTTACAACTGCTTCATATATAAAGCAACTTAATAAGAACATGAATTTATTAAATTGGAGGCTCAAAGATGGGATGATGAAACAAGAGAATGGATGGAGAGGAAACAAACGGAGGACAAAAACAACATCATTGTAGAACAAATAAACACATAAGAACCAACAAGAAAGAGAACTGACCCCACTGAAGCTCAAATTACTGAATTGGGGCAGCTAAACAAGGTAAAGAGTTTAAGAAACAGAATTAATAGAAATGGAATACAGACAAAGATGATCCAATATAAGGATTAATTGATATCCCTGAAGAAGAGAAACCAAAAATAGAGCTAAAAAAGATGTTTAATGCAGAAGAAGCAAAACTAAAACTGCGGGTTGAAAGACATTATGTTCCAGAACAGCTTTGTTCAGAATGCTAATTACTAAGCTATGTTTTAGTTAAGTTATTGAACTGAAAAAAAAAAAAAAAGATGAAGAGTGACTTCTTTAGACATACAAGTAGGAAAAAAAGGCCACCCACAATGGGGAAAATTTAGGCTGGCCTCAGACTTCTTCCCAGAAGAAAAAGGAGGAAAACCTACCACATTCTATGGGAAAGAAGGTGAGACCCAAGTATATTTTATCCAGCCAAGATATGGTTCCAGTGTAAACGCAACAGACAGACGTGCTTAAACATCCAAAACGCTTCTTGAGAAAACAGCTTAACAATGAAATTCAGCCCATTAAGAGAAGAATTGAAATAAAGACCTTGCAAATGGAGAATCCTTGATAGAAGGACCAGAGATGAGCATCGAATTTAGTAAGCCTGGAATGTATACCAAGAAACTAGGACAGAATATGATTATTTTCTTTTTCTTTTAAATTTATTTTATTTATTTTTGGCTGTGTTGGGTCTTCCTTGCTGCACATGGGCCCTCTCTAGTTGTGGTGAGCGGGGGGCCACTCCCTGCTGCAGCGTGCGGATCTCTCATTGCGGTGGCTTCTCTTGTTGTGGAGCACGGGCTCTAGGCACGCAGGCTTCAGTAGTTGTGGCGCCGGCTCTAGAACACAGGCTCTGTAGTTGTGGCACATGGGATTAGTTACTTCGCAGCACGTGGGATCCTCCCAGACCAGGGATTGAACCCGTGTCCCCTGAACTGGCAGATGCATTCTCAACCACTGCGCCACCAGGGAAGTCCCTGATTATTTTCTTTTAATGTTTATTTATTTATTTGGCTGAGCCGAGTCTTAGTTGCAGTGTGCAGGACCTTCATTGCGGCATGCGGGACCTTTAGTTGCGGCATGCGGGATCTAGGCCCCTGACCAGGGATGGAACCTTGGCCCCCTGCACTGACTGGGAGTGTGGAGTCTTAACTGCTGAACCACCAGGGAACTCCCCCAGAATATGATTATCATAAATTTGGACAATGTAACAATAATAAGTAACAAAAGTGAGGAGGCAGGGTCAAGGGAGGTGGAAAGATGGAAAGAATCGTGAGAGCTAATGCACACACACATACCCAAACATGCAATTAAAATGCATAATTTTAAAGAATTGACTCCAACTTCTTCATGTTTTTCACAAGTTTTGTTTACCCTCGGAGGTATCTTTTAGGAAGTAATATCTCTTGTGGTCAAGAAGCATTACTTGAAGTTCAACTATTCCTTCAGTTTCACTTCAACTTTTAAATTCAAGTAAAATTAAATTTAATACTTTTAATTAAAATGGCACCTGTATTATTGTCCAATTCTTACAAAATATCTCTATGATATTTTCTCCTGTCTGTAAATATGCATAGAGAGCTTTCTGGAATGATGTAACGTAATGGTCATTTCTGTGGTTGATTCTGAAAGGTGTATATAGCTGATTATTTCCTTGCTTGTCATTTTTTAATATTTTAATTTTCTAGTAAATAAATTAAAAAATTAAAGCATTAGAAAAAAAATTCAGGCATCTTACTGAACATAATAAATCGTTCAAAAACAGACTATAGCAGAGATTGCTACTATCTCCCAATGTCTACTCTTCTAACATTTTACGGAATTTTTAGCTTTTCACATGGTGGCCAAAATAAAGACCCCATTTCTCAGCTGTGGCCAATAGGATATAAACAGACGTGCCATGTGGCAGTTTCTGGAACCATCTGAGAGTGTTTGCTCATTTTCTCTTTATTACCTTCATTCCCTCCTGCTGTCTGGAATGCTGATTTCACCACATGGGACCATGAGGTCAGGGCTTTTCAAAGCAAAGCAACATAGGAGGTGTGGACACAATGTCACATCACCGAGACTGCCTATCTGGATAATGTGCGAAAGAAAGAAGCTTCTATCTTGTAGAAGCAACTAAATCTTATCCTAACTGAGCCACAGGCCTACACACACACACACACACACACACACACACACACACACACACACACACACACGCATAGAAATTTAGCCTCTGATACTATTCGCATTGTATATCAGTGATGACGAAACAATTGGTTTGGCATGCACATAAACAGATCACTAATGGGCCTAAATGTGAAAAACATTTTTTAATGTTTTATAAGAAGATACAAAGAGAATATCTTTATGAATCTGAGACAGGGAAGGATTTTTTAAAAGGAGATTTTATGGTGAAAACCATAAAGGAAATAACAGGTAAACTTTACAACATCAACATTTTGAACTTTTGCATGACAAAAGAAACTATAAACAAAAGTAAAAGACAAGCAACAGTGAGGCCTGTCCAGTTCAGTTTCAGTGTGATGCTAGGTGTGTATGTGGGGTGCGGGCAGGGGAGCGGTCAACTAAGTTTGAGGAAGGCTGCATATTCCCTTTACCTCTCAGACAGTGACAATGCATATTACCTTAACAAAAGCTCTGAGAACTTCTACAGAAACCTTTTCCTGTATGGAACTAAGTCTTCCATAATACAGTTATCTAACTATGGGACCACTGTGTGTGTGTGTAACAGCTATGAAGTCCTCCTAGGTGTATAAGGAACACTAGGAAATGCTGCCATGAGATTTCTCACTTCGCCTCCTGTGAGAAATGATTGTTGTATTCACCTTTGTGTCCCCACAGGTAACTCTCCCTACTTCAGTAATTCTGACCAGCAGCAGCATTGGAGAAGATGGGGGCAGAGAGGCGGAGAAGAGGAAGAAGAAGGAGAGGGAGAGGGAGAAGAAGAGGAGAAGAAGGGGGGAGGAGAAGAAGGAGGAGGAAGGAGAAGAAGAGGAACAGGAAGGAGATGGAGATGGAGAAGAGGAAGAAAGAAAAAGAAATTTGGGGTTTCAGGAGTAGATGTAAATTTTCCTAGTAGAGTGAACAAATCCAAAGCGAAGGAAGTCTGCTGTAATCTGGGCTTTCCTTCTCACAGCCAGCAGCTGGGGCTGCTAGAAGTAGATCATTTTGAAATATGTCCAACTAGGGGGGAAAAGACAATTTTAAAGATAACTTAGGGCAGATCCAAGAGAGTTGTGATGCAGAAAATGGTAGTTGGGACAGATTTCTTGCCAGTTACGGGAAAGAAAAAGGAAACAGCAGATCTGGTCTAGGACAATCAACTCAACATTGATTGACCACACACATACACTCTCTCTCCCTCTCTCTGGGTTCTGACATTGGGGCCTTTGTAGTCTAGAGAGGGAGATTTTATTAAGCATTTTATTTCAAGTATAGTTTAAAGACTTTTGCTTATTTTATTATGTTTAATCCTGTGGCAGAGGTACTATAATTATTCTCAATTTTGGGATGAGGAAAGGGAGGCACAGGTAAGTAAATTGCCTAAGGTTAAAAAGCTAGCAAGGGATGGAGGCAGGGTTCTAACCCAGGCGGTCTGCCGTAGGCTCAGCTCCGTTAACCACATCTTCGCCCATTTCTTGTAGATAACTACAGTACAACGTGTGAAACACCACGATAGGGAGGAACAAAATGAACACACTGAGTGAGAAAGGACCAGTGGGATGTCAGTTCACCTTAGTGAGTGTTTGCCCTGGAGAGAAGGGAGGGGAAAGACACTTCAAGGTGAAAAGCTAGGTGTGCCAAGTCCAGATATGGTCTATGGGCAACTTCAGCCAGGACAATTTCCTGAGTCAGAGGGATAGGCTGGGTTGTTTCAGAGAGAAAGGCAGAAGGAGGGGAAAGAAAAAGAGGGTTTCAGAGGATTTGGGGCTGGATTTGATATAGTCAGTGAAAAGGACTAGAGCCCCCTGAGGCCTTTGGCTTGGGCAGAGGTATTCGTTTCCTAAGTTTTGTGCACGTTTTGAGTAGTGAGATTAGCAGAGAGAATGTGCATGCATTGGGAGCCGTAGTCTTCTATGCACAGTGCCCAGACTCCATTAAGACATCGCCCCAAACCCTTGGGGGCAGGCAGGGTGACGGTCACTTGCAATCTGATGTCTTGACTGTCGAGCTCGGCATCTACTGCACGAATCCCGAGCCTGAACTTCGCATCCTGAGCATTTGTTGCGCAAGAAGCCAAAGGCTGGTCCCTGGCCCGGGAACGTCGCCCGGCCGGACGCGCGGGTCCCGCCCTGGGTGCCGCCCTGGCTCGGACCAGAGCATCAGGTGGGGGCCGGGGTACGGTCACCCGAGGCTGAGGCAGCCTCTCCTGGACCCGACCGGCCGCATGCAGTCCGTCGACATTCTGGCGGGTGATCCCAGTGCATTTACAAGCTCCGACCGGGTGGAGGCGGCTTGGTGGGGGAGACCCCAAGGGCGCACGCAGCACTCCAATCTCCTCCGCACGGAGCGGACTTCCTAGCGCGCGGGAGCGGGACACTCCCTCCTGGGCTTGGCCCCAGCGTCCCAAGGACACGGGGCAAGCCGGCAGGCACCGGCCCCGGCCCCTAGGGCACTGCCCTCCCGGTCCCCCAACTCGGGGACTACAAGTCCCAGCAGTCCCCGCAGCCGGCACCTCCCGCCTCGCAGCGGAGACCCCCGGTCATCCTAGCGGAGGGGCTCCGGCTGCGCTCGTGGCCGGGCCGGGCGGAGAGGCCGGTCCCGCGGGCGGGGGCGGGGGCGGCTCCGCGGCTTCTCCCGCCGCCGCCGCCGCCGCCGCCGCCGCCAAGGGGAGTTTCCAGGAAGTGGCCATATTGGATCCATTCAGCCGCAGCCGCCCGGGCGGAGCGCGTCCCGCAGCCGGCTTGTCCCCATCGCGGCCCGGGTGCTCGCCCCGGCTCGCCCGCCCGGTGCGGAGCTCGCCATGGCGGCCACTGACCTGGAACGCTTCTCGGTGAGGGCCCTGTTGGGCCGCGGCGCGCGCGGGAGGCGCTGGACGCGGGGAGGGGGCCGCCTTGCAGCTGGTTGGGGTCGCGAGCCGGACTGTCAGCGCCGCGCGGCCGGGCCTCGACGCCGGGCGCGACGGGGGACACCGGAGCGGGCTCTTCGCAGCGCTAGTCCCGGGTCCCAGGGCCTCGGACGGGGGGCGCCTTGCCGGGAGGCTGGCGGGGTCGACCCCCTTGGGCGAAGAAGAGCAGACCTCTTTCGCGGAGAGGAGCAGATAAATACCCGCCTGGTCCTGGCCAGGTCTGAGGACAGACTGGGGCCCCGGGGGCCAGAGGGGAGGATCCAGGATACTCCGGACCCACTTCTCCCTAGTGTTTCTGCACGGCTGGGGAGATTCCTAGCCGCGCAGGTGCTGTTGGATGGGTACAGCCGGTGAGGATGAAGCCCTAGGGATCCTAGGGAGTCCCTCAAATGAACCCAGGGCAGTTGCAGACCTGGGTCCTGAAGACCACGGCCTTCTTCTCCTTCCCGCTCCACCCCCCACCCCCCCACCCAAGCTCCCGGATCCTTGGTGCGATTCCAGGCAGCTCTGGCCTCAGTGGTCGGGTCTGAAGCAGCCATTCCCCAGAAACTGGAGGGATTCCAGATTCAGCCCAGTGGATGTTTGGGCCCCAGTCCAGGTATGCCTTCTGCAGGGCTAACGTCTCTGGTGGTCCCTGTACAGGTCTCTCTGGGCCTGAGCCAGCCAATAGCCAACTTCCCAAAGGCTTTCATAATTCACGCGGGGGAGAGGGGCCTTTTGGGGATTGTGTCTGCATGTCCCCTGATGTCTAAGGCTGGATTTGGGTGTGTCTGGGAGGTTGGGCTGTGACAGTGAAGGAAGCTGTGTCCTCTTGCCAGCATGTGAGGCCCTGGTTGGTGGTAAGGGGGAGGGAGGGCCCAGGGATGTTGGGGGTAGTGGGGAAATGCTAAATATGTGACTGATAAGGAATTGGTTCTGGGGCTAAATAAGGGATTCTGGACTTATGTAATTAATGCTATAAATATTGTCATCTGAACTTATATATGTAAATTTTCTCTTTAATCTAAAAATGTTGGTCTACTTTGGAAATATGCGTAATTAAAGCAGGAACTCTTGGTTTCATAATTTTTAGACTTGGGTGTTTTATTCTCATTGGAGAGGGGCCTGCGAGTCAGTTCAGTAAGTTTAAATACAGGAGGAGCAGATTCAGAGGTTGGGCAAATCAGAGATTCACCCTACCCCTGCGCTGTAAATGGGAATTTATGTACCCCAGGAGGGCTGTGCATGCATCCCAACAGACCTGCTGGTTAACTGGAGGCCAAGAGAGCTGTGTGTGTTTGTACATCTCTGCCCGCGTGCCTGTGTGCATTTTCTGTGCCCAGCTGACCAGAAAGTTATGTCTGGGTCTTGTCTGTCTGTGGCCAGAGGTTACTCTAACAGTTGGTCTTGCAGGTGGGAGCAGTATGTAGAGTAACTAGAAACAGACTGCCTGATGTGAATCCTAGATTACTGCTTGTTGGCCTTGTGACCCTGGGCAAGTTGTTTAACCCCTCAGTGTTCTCATCTGTATAATGGAATAAAAATACTACCTCCCTCATAGGGTTATTGGAAGGATTTAATGAGAGTATCCAGGCGAGGTGCTTAGAGCACTGTCTGGCACATGGTAAAGACACAATAAATAATACATGTTACTTAGTGCCCATGTGGATGTGAAGACTGGCCCTGTGTGTAAGAAGGCAGCAGAGAATGAGCTTGCTCCATTACACGGTACCCTCCCTAGGGGCTCCCATCGTCCAGAGATTATCCTCAGAGGCTGAGCTGAGAGGCCTAGCTGCAGTGGCAGGCATTGGGCTGGAAAGGCTCTTCCCCTCAGATTCCTGTGTTTGCTCTTAAACCATATCTGCAAGGATTTCAGGTATTATTGACATGGTGGGCCGAGGCACAGAGAGAGGATTGACTCAAATGAGGATGTACAGCCTGAGCTCAGGGGCCTTGGTTACTGTGCCAGGTTAAGCTGGATGGATGGACACCTTCCACACCCTTCACGCTCTGAGTTGTCAGCCTCCTGGGAGGACATGGACACGGTTGAATTTGGGTGGAGACCTTGGGTTGGGTTTGGCCTGAATTTAGGAGTTTGGACTCCATTCTCCTCTCCTGCCTTGTCATCCTGGGAAAATCATTTCTTCCTTTATCTTGCTATAAAGTGGCAATAACCATACTGATATTCTTCAAAGAGTTTGTGGAAGATAATTGCAATCTATGGCATGTTTGGAGATATGTTAGGTGTCTCACTTGCTGCAAGGTTGAACTGGGTGTTAAGTGGCCATGAGGCTATAATCTGGTTGAGCTGTGGCAGGTTGACGCTGCCCCTCAGGCTAGCTCAGTGGTCA
Organism: Lagenorhynchus albirostris; assembly: GCF_949774975.1. Classification (NCBI taxonomy): domain Eukaryota; kingdom Metazoa; phylum Chordata; class Mammalia; order Artiodactyla; family Delphinidae; genus Lagenorhynchus; species Lagenorhynchus albirostris. The sequence continues at coordinate 109,962,088 of NC_083097.1, read as the reverse complement.
GACCAGCCCAGGAGGGCCTGGGAACTGTCCCAGCCTGGAGCTTAGATGAGCATGTGGAATGGTACTTTGAGGTCAGTGTGTGCTGTGTTCCTATTCTCCATGTAGCATGATATAAAGACTGCAGGCTCAGCAACCTTTACATTTTGGCTGGGCCTTGCTCAATCCTAGATCAGCCATGGGGTTACGGTCGAAATCTCCTAGGATGTGCATGTCTGGGACAGCCCTCTGGGGAGTCTGTTGCCTCTTGCCCTCCTTGGGCAGCCAGACTCCTGTCCATTCTTGCTCTGCCCCTCCTCCTTAATTGGTCCCAGATTCTGGGCCTTACTCTTTGTCTGCCCCAGGGGCCATCTCCTGTGTTTTTCCTGTCAGAATCTCATGGGGCAGAGTTCGAACTCTATAGCGAGGGAGGACTGAGGGCCCAGGGAAAGTGGAGATCTGAGGGGGAGAGGGAAGAAGCGTGCAGCATGGCAGCCTCGCGCCTGGCACTCCTCCCAGCCCATCGCTCCCCCCCACCCCCATCTCCGCTTTATCCCCAGCACCATCTGTCACTTCCGTTGTCACCCCTGTAATCTTGACACTTCCCCAAGAAGCAGGCTATCCAGGGAGTGCCTACTCCGTCCCTGAGGCAAGAGCTGGTGGGAAGGAATGTGGGAGGCAGCCCAGTGGGCCTGTCACAGAGTGGTGTCTCCCTGTCCTGTAAAAATGACCAGTAACCTCCTTGTTGAGCTGTTCTGAAGGAGAAGTAGGAGCTGAGCAAGGTACATCTGTGCAGCTCTCAGTGCCTGGTGGTATGGAGGGGTCTTAAGCGAGCGCCAACCTGCAAAGCTGCAGCTCCACCCCCTCCCCTTGGGAGGTGGGTCTGCCCTGCCCTGTCCCCCTCATGGGCATCATACCATGCTCTGGGTGCTCACTTTAGAAAGGTCTGCCTGGGATCTGGACTGGAATGGGTCAGAGCAGGGAGACTGATGGGGAGGCATTGGTGATCCAAGGGAGCACATGAAAAGGGACTGAGCAGAGTAGGAACAGAGAAGGTGGCATGAAGGAGACTGACCGCAATGCCAACGATGCAGGAGAACTGGTGGAGGCTTGGAGCACAGGGCCAGATATTTGTCAAAAGCTTTGGATGGCAGGGAGGGCACTGGATGCTTTGTGTCCATCATCTTGTTGATGCCAGCAGCCCACGGTTGGGTGAGATGCAGACTCTGGTCATTGGCAAGTTTGGGCCTCAGACCCAACCTCAGCCCCCAGTACCCCTTGAGATGACAGAGAGGGTGGAGCCCTCTGAGTTTTGAGCCCTAAGATGGGCTAGGTGGAGGTACATATTTGGGGCAGTAACTAGCACGAACGTTCCTGTGGCTCCGGTCCAGCTACCAGAAGGAAGCCACTGCAGGATGACAGAGCAAAGGGCCTGAGAACTGTCTGGTCTCTATGTGTCCCCTGCAGCCTCTCCAGTCTTCCTGCCTCTGTGCTGCTAGGTTGGGTCTCAGAATCCCCAGTCATGGCCCCCAAGGCACAAGCTTTGCCAGACAACTAGATATGGTGCTATGCAGGCAGGAGGGAGACACATCTGCCAGGGGAAAGGATGCCTCCCAAGGTCAACATGCCCTCGTGATAGAGGTGTTCTTTGCTAGAGCCATCTGCATCCTCAGGGCTCACGTGAGGAACCATGGTTGGGAAGAGGTGGTGGAGGACAGGGTGAGGGGCATCTAGGCTGTAACACCAGTTGCCCTGGGTGGTATTGGGGCAAATTAGATATTCTCCTCCTCGGAACACATGGCTTCTAGATGGTTCTTGAGCCTTATCTTGGAAGCCACATCAGAGGGACAGACCAGGGGAGGAAGGAATAAGAGCCTATTTCAGATCATAGGTGCTGGCCACTCTCTGAGTGGCCTTCTGGGCTTGGACCACCTGAGGGCCGGGGTTCAGGAGGGACTGTGGGCCATGGACCTAAGTCCACTCCCCAGACCTGGCTGTGGGGCCTGGGTACGAGTCTGACACTCTGCCTGGTGCTGGGGTGAATGGTGCAAGCAACAGAGAAGTACAGCAGTGCTTCCCCGAGCCTCTGCTGGCCCATGTTGGTGCCCATGTATTTCTCTGCCCCTTCCCAGCACTGGCATCCATTCTGGGGTAGGAGGGGGGCATAGTCACCTTTGCTGCCTACATTCCTCTTTCCAAAGGTGGGGTCTCATTCACTGTGGAAAATAGATTGCCTCCATCCTGCGGTGTCCATACCGCTGTGGCTTTCCCTGCTGTGGGGAAGTAGGGGGCTGCTTCTGGAGCCCCTGAGCCAAGTGGGAAAGTATGAACACCTGGGGTTCCAGTACCTTCTGTGGCCCAGAGTGCCTTCCCTATCTGCTCTGTGGTGGGATGGACCGTTCCCTCCCACGGGAGGGATGACATGACATCCCTGTGTCCTAGGCCTGGGGCGAGGTGGGTGGGCCCAGAGACCAGTAACTGTGCTCTTGGCTTCTTGGAAACCTGATTTTGACATGAGAAGTGTGAAATAAACCATCCCAAATTACTGAGTGGCAGTCCTGCTGTCTGTGTGCAGAAAGAGGGAGGAAAGTGCCTCTTAGTGAGACGGGGAAGCAGAGAAACTGGAGTATTGAGGTCAGGGCATGGGGTGGCCTCGGTCTCCTGGGGGTACTTTTTTTTTTTTTTTTAAGGTACGCGGGCCTCTCACTGCTGTGGCCTCTCCCGCTGCGGAGCATAGGCTCCGGACGCACAGGCTCAGCGGCCATGGCTCACGGGCCCAGCCGCTCCGCGGCATGTGGGATCTTCCCGGACTGGGGCACGAACCCGTGTCCCCTGCATCGGCAGGCAGACTCTCAACCACTGCGCCACCAGGGTAGCCCTCCTGGGGGTACTTTTGCTCCCAAAGTCCCTTCGCTTCCCAGGATGGGGGAGAGGATGACTGGCCTTGAGAGAGTGACTGGTGATCTCCTCCTGGGGCCCAACTGCCATCTTTGCCATTATTACCTCATCTGCCACCGTGCTGCCACCATGAAGGCTGATCCTGGCTTGTGTCTTCTCCCCAGGTTTGTTGCCACCTTAGGAGAGAGAGACACTTTGGTTCTCAGGTGTCCTCTTGATTGGGGACAGGTATATTCTGCCTCTGTTCTTCCCTCCTGGCCCAGGATAGCAGCATTCCCACCCCCACCCTCCTATGTACATCCCTGTAGTTATTTCCCGTAACCTTTGACCTGGGCTTAGAGGCTGGCTGTGGAATCCTGGGACCAGAGCCTAAGCCTTTCCTGGGAAAATTCCTAGGATTCCTCTCGGACTCAAGGACAGTTGTGCTATGACCATGGGTTCTGGCCAGGGGCCTCTGCTCTGGCTATTTAAGGCCCAGGCTGCTGAGAGTAGCTAGAGCCAGGGGTAGGGTGCTTTGTGCCAGGAGCACAGGCGGAGAAGGCTCCCAGTGGCGCAATGACTCCTGGGTCCACTGCACAAGGACTTTATAGGGCCCCCCCAGAGCTGGAGCTCTCCTGGGGAAAAGGCTTCCTGTCTGCCTGCTGGGTGCTCAGGACAGTGGGTACTAGGCATGGGAGCCTGGGGGGAGAAAAGCATCTGAAGTCCAAGGCACTTGGAGAGGACTCTGTGGAGTCCTACTCTGTCCTACCTGGGGTAGGGGCTGCTCTTTGCCTAGGATTCAGGAGCCAAGTACACTAATGATGGGGTGCCATCTCTACTCCCACCCCAACAGCCAACCTCATTTGGGAGGTTTGATCTCAGGGGCTTCTTTCACCCATAGCTTCCTTGGCTCTACTGGTTTAGACATTCAGCAGATTTCCACTTTCTTTTGGATAAAATCCTGTTTTTGTGGGCAAGTGCGAGACATGGTTTCCCCCCAGGTCCCACCTCTCTTCTTGGTAAAAGGGGCAGCTCCTTTTGTCTGGTGTTTGGGGCAGCTCCAGAAGGCTCAGACAGCATTTCCTGGTCAGGAAAAGGATGTCCTATTTATCCACTGGGCTGCATAACAAAATGCCATTCTCTACTTTGTTCTGGACGACTGGGCATGGAGGAACGCAGTCAGCCTGAGCAGTTATTATTTTGGTTGTTGTCTTTGATGTGCCAAAGAAATGATGACATAGAAGCCCAGAGCCTGGCTTAGGAGCCAAAAGCTTGTTAGTGATTAGAGAGGGGCCCTGCGGAGTTTCCCATTGTGTGTGTAGAGTTCAGAGCTGCCAACTCTCTATCCTGGAGATTTGAGGACACTTTGAGCCCCCTGAGCTGGCACCCCTGGGAGCTGGGTATGTGGAAAGGGCCAGAAGCAGCTGGGTCTACCTCTCACCAGGGTCCGAGTTAAGTTGTCCAGCCTGAAGTCTCCTCCCGCAGAGCAGTCTCCTGTGGGGCTCCATGCCCAAGAGTGCAGACTGGGTGTTTTGTCCTTCCAGGTCACCATTCTGCCAGACCCGGGGTTGCAGACTGTCAGACCATGGGTCATGTCCAACCCCCAGACACGTTGAGTTGGACCCTCATGGTGTTCTCCATTGGTAGTTGTTGCCAACCTTTGAAAACTAGTGGGTTTCGCAAAAAAATCTGGATTTCTGGATTCTTTTTAAAAAATAGGAAGATTTAGTAATGCTAGGTCTGCATTCCCACAGTTGGCTGGAGTCACAAAACCATAGCCATTCATGGACCGAGCACAGCCTCTTCAGTTCCCCACTCTTCCTGCCTCTCCCTGAGGGACCCCACACTCAGCCAAGTCGCCGGGTCTTTCATCCAATAGGCGGCAGAGTGATGTGGCTGGAAGTGTGGGTTTTACGGTCACACCATCTCCATTTAGATCCTGGCTTCACCCTCCTGAGCAGTGTCCTCTTGGGAAAGTTACTTAGTCTCTTGGTGCCTCAATTGTCTATTTCTGTACAGTGGGGATAATATACAGCCTACCTCATAGGGCTGATGTGTGGACTAAATGAGGTGATTAGAGTCACACCTGGTAAGCCCTTGATAACCGTTAGGTGTGGTGGTTGTTATTGTTACTATCCTGCTCCCCCTTCATCCATTTATGTTGCCTGCCTGGCTGTCACAGCCGTTTGAGTTTAGACTGAATTAGACTGAGCCCCTGAGGTTAAGGATCTGGTGTCTTCATCTTTTCATTAGTGGCTGTCCCAGTGCCTGGCACACAGTAGATGTGTCCAGCAAGCCTGTGTTGAGGGGCTGAATGAATGAGTTGGGAGCATAGTAAGAGTAGGGGGTGCAGTGCAGCTGAGTGGTTTGGGGCACGGGCTTGGCTGCTCTCAAATCCCTACTCTACCCTGATTAGTTCTTTAGCTTCTGTGCACCTCAGTTTCCTTACCTGTAAAATGGGCATAATAATGGTCTCTGCCACACAGCGTGGGAAAGGGCTGCGTAGGAGACTGTGTAAATCACTTGGTTTAGTCTGCACAGGTGGACCTTGGTGAGGTGTTGGTGTCATCATTTGACATCCATGCCTTCCTGTGGTTGTAACACCACTTTTTCCTTCCCTGTCCTTACTCTCCTTGCTTTCTCCCTGTTCCTCTGCATTCAGAGTTTCACTTTGGGGGCTGTAGCAGTCAAGATGCTTTCAGCTGCAGGTACTAGATAGCCCCATTCAGCTAGCTTAAACAGTAAAGGGGAGATGTGGCCGGGGTAAAGGGAGAAGCTCAGAGGCAGGGCAGACACTGGCTCTCTCTCCTCGGTGATTTTCTTGGCTCAGCCATCCTCTTTGAGTGGGCTTCCGTCTTAGGCTGGCTCCCCTAATGGCTACAAGATGGTCATAAAGGCTCAATCTGGGTCGCTTGCCTGTGCCTGACCAATCGTGCGATCATGCTGATTGGCTCAGGACTATTAGGACCCAGCCCTGGAACTGGAGCTGACGTCTTACCTGACAAATGGCAAGTAACCAGTGAGAGACCTGAAGTTCCTTCCTGAGTTGTGGTAGCTGAGATATGCCAGTGGTGCTTTGTAGGCTGCTGGCTCCTCCTAGGCTGAGACCCAACACAGGTCAATGGAGACACCTGGGCGGGCACCTTGGAGGGAGTGTCGCACCTTGGATCACATGTTGTTGTTGCCAAATATAGGATCGGGGAGGTTGGCATTAGTAAGAGTCACACCTCAATGGAGCTGGGAGGTCAGATCAGTCTCCTGAGACCAGGGAATAACACTCTGTCCCCGCGAGGACCAGCGGCCATTCTTCTGTGTGTGGATGTGTGTGCGTGCACGCGTGCTCTGGAGATTGACACTCCCGTGGCCCCCGAGGCTCCTGAGCAGGATCGATTGCCCCAGGTCTGTGGCCCTTGGAGTGACAGAGTGTAGCCTGGGCAACAACTTGGGCACGAAGACCTCCCTGTATGTACACACTTCTCCAGAGAGAGCCCAGCTGTGTGAGTGAAGGCAGGCAGGGCTCACTGGGCGTGGGTGGGTGGGCTTGTGTGAGACCCCTGAGTGCTGCTCTTAGCCTTTGGAGCCTGGGACTGTAAGAGAGTTGGGGAAAATCAGGAATAGGATGGCCTCTGATTCTGTGTAAGGACTCTGAAGCCGAGTGTGTGTGTGCGCGTGCGTGGCTTCCAGACAGCTGACTGGGTGGGTTTTGGCGGCAGACTACAGGATGTTGGATTGCATCCTGATTGTGTCACCCTTGGAAAAAGAGGATGAATAAACACATAGCCTTCTCTGCAAGCACAGCACGCCTTAAATTTTGGAGATTTTCAGTCTCGCCTGAAAAGAAAGCCCTAGACTAACTGTTCTGTCCTCCATTTGATCCTCAAGCTGCCACGAGCAGGTGGAACAGAGACCGAATAATGAAGCTCTGTGTAAGGTGGGCAGATACCCCTGATGCTGTGGCAGTAAAGACAGTGTTCAGTAATTTATAAGTGGTAGTGTTGTCTAGCACATTGGACATAGTGGTGGGAGGGTGGGAAGTGGGAAAGCTGACCTCCCCCAGCCTGCAGCCCACTTCAAGGGGCTCATGGAACAGTTGGAGAATCATGATGCATATAAAAAGGACAACTGATAGTGCAAGGAAATGGGGTCACAGCCAAGTGAGGGGTCTGGAATGTGCGTACTTGGGGGCCAAGTCAAAGCAGGTGCCAGGGAAAGGTAGAGTGAGCTCTGGAGCCTGGGGAAGGTGTCAAGTTTGAAAAGTATATCCAGAGATAACCAGCTGGGCAGGAACCAAGCCTGTGAAAAAGGTCTCAGATGGTAAAGGGCCCGGAATGCCACGCTAGGGGGTTTGAACCAGACCCAGCACTTCCTATGCTCCATTTACTGGTTTTGATGTGGCTACCAGTGAGAGGAAGCTGCCTTTGGGCCTCTTTGTTGTTATGTTTGCAGCCCTGGGGGGACCTGGGCTTGATTGGGAAGGTTGTGACTCATTCCCCTGGGGATGGGGGCAGGGAGAAAGGGTCAGCTATAAGAGCAGAGGCTCTGTTGAAAGAGGGTCATTGGAGGGAACCGCTTAGGGGTAACTCTGACTTGTTCAAGGGGATAGTACAGCTGCCTGGAGGGGCCACGTGGGGTCTAGGCTGCCCACACACACACTTGGGAGTCTTTGATGCAGCGATGCCATGACTGAGCTGGGGGAGGGGCCTGGGGGAAGGGGCAGGTAGGCATAATTAATGAAGAAGAGAGGGTTGGGTTTAAGTGCCAAGGGGCTCTGGTTGGGAGGAAAGAATGGTCAGAGGGTTCAGGCTGAGGCAACAGGCTGCGGCTGCAGAGAGGTCGGGGGAGCGCAGGTGCTCAGGAGATCCCTGTGCTGGAGGGCAGGGATCCAGGGCCCTACTCTCTGGTCCTCAGCCCTCTCTGCTCACTGTGCCTGTACCCACACAAGGGCTGCCACTGTCCTAATCAGTGCTTCTGGGACTGTCTTCAGTTGGGCCTGTTTCCCCCCCCTCAGGAGCTGTGAGCTGGATGGCAGGATGAGACTCAGACCCCCTGTTCTGTCCTGTCCTGTCCTTGCTCTGTCGAGCTGGCAGTCAGGGCAGAGGGGCTTGGGAACAGAGGAGGCATGCTTCTGCCCTACGTGGAGCTGTCTGGGGCCTGCCCTCGAGAGGACCCAAACCTGGGGAGGATGAGCCTGGGAAGCTTCCGTCCCCATTCCCAGGGAAGCATTCCACCCCCATTCCCAGGGAAGCAAAGAATCCACACAAATTGGAGCCTGACCTTGACGCTCTGCTTTGGGTCCCGGTGGGTTCTTTTTATAGTGCTCTGGCCAGCTCGCTGGCCCCTGCTCGCTCAGGACCTGCTGCCCGCCTCTCTGGGCAGGCCTCCACATTCTCGTCCAGAATCCTCTGTCTAAGCAACTAGGACTGGGGTGGGGCCGGGAGGATGGCAGGAGCCAGAGCCTGGGAGTCCCTACAGAGTACCACTGAGGCCTCAGAGTCACAATGCCCCAGAGACTGGTCCTGAGACCCAGTGAGCGCCGGCCCCTTCAGCAGGGCCCACGTGTGCATTCCATGCTTGGGTGTGTGAGGAGCAAGGGGTGCCCGTGGAGGACTATGAGCCCAGCCTGATGGGAGAGGCCCCCCGATAGTGCTAGTGTGAGGGGGTCAGGCCAGACCTGCCTCTGCTTGGGTCCTGCTTCAGTAGGAAGGGGCCATAGGAACATACACACCCTCTAATCTTGGCCTTTTGAAATCTTCGTTTAAGATCCAGGGACCATCTGGGGCCTCCTCCTGGGCAGGAGGGCAGGTGAGCCCTCAGGTAGCAGCCATAGGTCTTGGGGCCACCTGCCAGGAGACACCTCAGGCATAGACATTCCTCGCCAGCCCAGGAGGAGCAAAGCCACAGGTGAAAGGGCCTTTTCCCAGATAGTCATGGGTCCTGAGGCCCTGGGGCTCCCTCTGTGGGAACTTGGCCTGGAACTGGAGCTCCGATGCACTCACGATGCGTCCTGAGACGTGCTGAGAATTGAGATGAGGTTGGCGGCGCAGCGGGGGTGGTGTGACTCAGGTTCAGCCTCCCCGCTGCTTGGCCCCTCTTCCCTAGTGGGCTCACCGCCTCTCTCCTCTCTCTTGGCAGAACGCAGAGCCAGAGCCCCGGAGCCTCTCCCTGGGTGGCCATGTGGGTTTCGACAGCCTCCCCGACCAGCTGGTCAGCAAGTCGGTCACTCAGGGCTTCAGCTTCAACATCCTCTGTGTGGGTGAGTGTCATGCCTGGCCAGGGGGCAGCCTCAGACAGAGGACGGACGCGGGTCTTCTGGGAGATGGGGTGCTGCTGCCCTGACCACCTGTTGAGCTGCAGGGGGACCTCCCAGGCAGAGTGACACTTTGGGGGGTCAGGACGAGGCTTTGGTGGGTGTCTCTGCCAGGGTCAAAGATAGAGGTGGAGCCAGGACCTGATTCAGTGTTGCCATGAAGAGTAAACTTGGAAAGAGTAAAAAGCTTGGAAGTGCTTTGAGTGTTTATCACAGTGGTTGGGATCCATTTGTTTGTTTGTTTGTTTAAAAAACAGCTATTGTTGTTCCTACTGTGTGTCAAGGACAGTATGGTAAACCAGACTGTCCCTGCATTACAGTGTTATGTAGTAAGAGCTCCAGTACACATCTAAACAAATACAGCCCCCAACAGGGAGGCTCTGGAAGGTTCCATGTGCCTCAGGGCCTGGGGCTCCCAGAGGGGACAAAAAGCTCTGCCAGACCCTCTACAGGTGCCCAAGCCCTGGCATCTGCCAGGCTGTGGGTGCCCCTTGGAAAGCAGCCTTTCCTGAACCTCCCCCCTCCCATTAAAGCTTCATGAAGTTGGGGCCACCCACAGCAGGTGAGCTGAGCCACTGGTGGCTTCAGACCCTGACCCTGCTGGCCCCATGACCTTCCTGGGCCCAGGAGGGATGGTGTGTAGAGCAGGTGACCGGGTCCCATTGAGGCCAGCAGGGGCCAGTGTCTAGTGGTATCTCACAACTGCCTGGCTTTGTCTCTTCCCCACGCTCTGAGGAAACACCTACACACCCCATGTAGCCATGTCTTATATCCAAGTCAGCCTTTTGGGTCTTCCTTCCACATATTATTTCTGAGGCCACTGAGAAGGGGTGGTTCATGGGGTTGGGGACAGTGGGGGATGGAGTGGGAGACCTGCCCCTCTCTCTTGTACAGAGGCCGAGGGTGCCTGAGCCCCACCTGGCTTACCCAACAGCCAGGGACAGCCCCAGTTCCAGCCTTTGACATCCCCTCTGCCCACTCCTTGCCCCCCAGGGGAGACTGGCATTGGCAAGTCCACACTGATGAACACGCTCTTCAACACGACCTTTGAGACCGAGGAAGCCAGTCACCATGAGGAGTGTGTGCGCCTGCGGCCCCAGACCTACGACCTCCAAGAGAGCAACGTGCAGCTCAAGCTGACCATCGTGGATGCCGTGGGCTTCGGGGATCAGATCAATAAGGATGAGAGGCAAGTGACAGGAAGGGCGGCCCGCCTGGTCTCTTCCCCGTCGCTCCATGTTGGCCGTGGTTCTAACACTCTGCCCGAGTGCTCTGCACTCCTCGCTGCCCCAGACAAGTAACCAAGCCCGCACTCCATGGGGGCCAGGGGAGGGCCGTTAGGAGAATATCTAAGGTCCTGAGGACCCCTTGGGGGACCAGGAGAAGGGGTCAGCCACCTGTACCCAGACAGGGATCCCCAGGTAGAAGCTGTTCGTTCCCACAGAGAGAAGGCTGGTGGGCAGCCTGGCTGGGCTCCAGGCCTTGCACCACGGCTCTGCTGCCTGCCTTCCAGTGACGGAGCCGTCTGTAGTTACAGGCCCATAGTTGACTACATCGATGCGCAGTTTGAAAACTACCTGCAGGAGGAGCTGAAGATCCGCCGTTCGCTCTTCGACTACCATGACACGAGGATCCACGTCTGCCTCTACTTCATCACGCCCACGGGGCACTCCCTCAAGTCCCTGGATCTGGTGACCATGAAGAAACTAGACAGCAAGGTCTGGCCCCCCTCCAGCTGATTCTGTGGGCTCCCCATCTTCCACAGAGGGGGGGTGTGGTTGGGGGCTGGTGGACAGCCCCCTGGGCTTGGTCCTCTCTGTATCTTCTCTTGCATCTGTCCCTATGGCTCCAGCCAGCCCCCATTGCTCTGGGCTCTTTCTCTAGATCTCTGTCCCCTGCGTCTGGCCCTGAGCCCATTCCTTCCAGCTGAGTTGATTCTTATTCTCAGCCTGCTAGCTCCTGGCATCCTCCCCATCCCCCTAGAGTTACCTCCCCACCTCGCCCCCGTCCCTCTGCCCCTCTGACCCCACCTCCCCAGAGCATCCCAATTCTCTGCTCATTTTCTCTCTCTCAATTCCTAGTTCCTCTGCTGCCTTCACTTCCCCTGTCCTTCCTGCCGTGGCTTTCCCTTGGGGTCCTCCTGAGCACAGTAGAGACAGGAGAGTTAAGCCCTAGAATTAGAGTGAGAATGAGGAGTGGGTATTAAAAGGGCAGCTTCATGGGAATGACAGGAATGGCATGGGGTCCTGGAGGGTGTGCAGCCCCAGAGTCACCTGTCAGCTCTCATGTGACTGCTCCCCTCTCTCAGGAGTTAATTTTCACTGTGAACAATGGGATAACCTTGGCCTGGGAGATTTTGAGGTCTTCCTGTGGCTTCTGCTAATGGGTCATCTAACCTGCTTTGGGGGTGCTCAGCCCCCTACTGCTGGTCCTGTCAGGCCCCACACCGGTTAAGACCTTCAGAGCACTCTGGGTCAAAGCTGGGCATGCCCAAGGGAGTAATTTGGGGCTGGATGGAGGTTTGGGGCAGCCAGGGCTGTAAGAAACACTGCAGCCAATTGTTACAACCCGTCAGAACGGCCCCAGCTGGCTGGGTTCAGGCCAGGACACCCCTTAGGAGCAGCTCCATCTCTCTGGCTTCCTGCCCGCCTGCCCAGGGGTGTGGCCTGAGCAGGGCTCTCCACAGTCAAGGAGCAACTCACCTGCTGACCCCTCTCCTCAATCCTGGCAGGTGAACATTATTCCCATCATCGCCAAAGCGGACACCATTTCCAAGAGTGAGCTCCACAAGTTCAAGATCAAGATCATGGGTGAGCTGGTCAGCAATGGGGTCCAGATCTACCAGTTTCCCACGGATGATGAAGCTGTTGCAGAGATTAATGCGGTCATGAATGTGAGTGTTGGGCAAGGGCCTTGGGGCTCTGGGGCCAGAGGGCTTGGAGCCAGCCCCAGGCCACTCTCTTTTCCCTGGGTTTCAACCTTAGCTCTCCAGGAAAGATGGGTGGGCATCTGGGAGCTGGCCAGTCCTGCATCTTCTGGACAGGAGATGGGAAGAATTGGGTATTGGGCTGGTACCGGGGCTTCCCCAGGTTTAAGTTTCCCAAGGTACGAACTCAGGGCTAGGACCTGAAACCTGCAGGAGCAAGCAGGCAGGATGCCAGGGCTTGGGAACTTGGAAGAGAGCCAGGCCCACAGGTCGTTTGAGAGAGCTTCTAGTGGCCCCTGGGGAGCCCAAGGGCTGAAAGAACACCCTAGAACAAGAGGAAAGGGGTTGCGGGTTCAGCCCACTCCCTTGTGTGGAGGTTCCAGGATACTTCTCCAAAGGAAAGCCGTCAAGTGAGCATCTGGCCAGGCCTTGTTCAGGTCTGGGCAACCCCTCCCTGGGGCCCAGGGGCAGTGAGGGTGGGTCTGTTCATTAGCCTGTGTCACCTCAGTGCTCATGCACACTTGGGCCCTTTCCAGGCACACCTGCCCTTTGCCGTGGTGGGCAGCACCGAGGAGGTGAAGGTGGGGAACAAGCTGGTGCGAGCGCGGCAGTACCCTTGGGGCGTGGTGCAGGGTGAGTGTGGTGGTGAGAGCACAGCCCCGGCTGGGGACCCGGACTCAGTCCCCTGTCCTGTGTCCTCACCGTGACCATCTGCTGCCTGTCCTCTTTCTGGAGTCTACCTCTAACACCCTAACCGCTGTCCTGTGCCCCGTCCTTCCTGTGCTGGTGGCTGGGAGCCTGCCTGATGCCCACGTGCCCTCTCCTTTCAGTGGAGAACGAAAATCACTGCGACTTCGTGAAGCTCCGGGAAATGCTGATCCGGGTGAACATGGAGGACCTCCGCGAGCAGACCCACAGTCGGCACTACGAGCTCTACCGGCGCTGCAAGTTGGAGGAGATGGGCTTCCAGGACAGCGATGGTGACAGCCAGCCTTTCAGGTGACAGCCTATCTCCCCAGCCACAGCCAGACTTGCCACGTCGGCATCTGTTCTGGGGGCTTGTGAGCTGGGGAGAGAGGCTGCTGGGACCCCAGCATCCTCTGCCCCCGATCCCCCATGCCCACGTGATTTCGCTTCTCTGGCTCTGCCCACTCCGTTCCGCCATAATCCCTGCGTTGGCCTCTTTTCTCTGGGTCTCCACAGCTTACAGGAGACATATGAGGCCAAGAGGAAAGAATTCCTGAGCGAGCTGCAGAGGAAGGAGGAGGAGATGAGGCAGATGTTCGTCAACAAAGTGAAGGAGACGGAGCTGGAGTTGAAGGAGAAGGAGAGAGAGGTGTGTGCGGGGCTTGAGGGTTGTGGTGAGGCCAGGCCAGGGAGGGCCTGGGCTCCTTCTGGGCCCACATGAAGCCTGGCCTCCCCGCCTTCTGCTCCCAGCTCCACGAGAAGTTTGAACACCTCAAGCGGGTCCACCAGGAAGAGAAGCGCAAGGTGGAGGAGAAGCGCCGGGAACTGGAGGAGGAGACCAACGCCTTCAACCGCAGGAAGGCGGCGGTGGAGGCCCTGCAGTCTCAGGCCCTGCACGCCACCTCGCAGCAGCCTCTGAGGAAGGACAAGGACAAGAAGAAGTAGGTGGCGGGCTCCCTGCCCTGCGCTGGCTCGCTCCCTCTCACTCTTGCTCACTCTCGCTGGCTCACCATTTTGCTCTCTCCTTTCACTTGCTCTCCCACCTCATTCTTGCTCACCTTTCTTCTTTCACTAGTGATCTTCATATCTCAAGATATCAAGCATTCATGCCCACTCTTGTATTCGTGCATGAGTGGCCCCTCTCTCCCTCTTCTACCCCACACCCCATTTCTCTCTCTCTCTCTGTGTCTTTCTCTCTCTCTCCTGCAGCCCCCTCAAGAGCTGGGTGGAGAAGGCTGGGCCACACAGGCAGGGAGTGGCCCCCGAGAGGGTATAGGGTCTCAGGGAAAGTCTTTCAGGCCAGGAGACGGTCAGGGCCTGGGAATGTTAGCATTTCTGGGCAGATTCCAAAAGCTCCTGTGGTTTCTGCTTGGACAGCCATGGTGCCTCCCCCTCAGTCCTGAAGCTGTGGACGTGGGCCCCATATTGGCAGGCAGGTGGTGACTGAGGACAGTGGAGACTTGAGCCCAGCCAGCACTGACCCCCTGGACACTATGATCTTGACCTGCTAAAGGAAGGACAGCAGCTCCCTGTAGGGGCCCTGTGAGTCCTACTGGAGAGGAGGCTGCCCCTCAAGTAGAGGCTGGAGTTGTTCCTCCAAGAGTACTCAGAGGAGAGAGAATTATAGGGGATGGGGCGGAGGCTTTTCCAGGAGTGCAGTCAATTTTGGCCAGGTGGGGGCCACTCTAAGTCCCTTCTCCTTGGTGTTTTTCATAGCCTGTTTCCACACTCACATCTGGAGTCCAGATGCCCTGGCTCCCGGGGAGTCTCCCTCTCCCGCCCCACTTCATTCAGTGTCCCACACAGCATCACACTGTGGGGATCTCATCTGTCCCTGCTTCTCCCTGCCCCTGGTCTGTGTCAGGTACCTTCCTTCTCTTGCCAGGTGTACCCATCTTGGTCCTCATTCTTGTTCTCCTTGGAATTCCATTTCCTCCTGGAGTGTTTGGGAATGTGTGTGTCCAGGCATTTCCTTCCGTGGTGGCAGTGGAGCCTTGTGGTTAGGGGCATGCAGCGCATGGCTAGCTGTGGCCCTGGGATGCTGCTTGTGGCCTTAGCCTTCCACCTGCCCCCCAATATTGTGCTCCTTAACACACACACACGCATGACACATGTACACTGTCTTACTCTCTCCTGCCCCATCACATACATAGACTCAGACACATATCTACTAACACACACAGTCCCCAAGGCACACACGCACAGAGGCACAGACACATCTAAGGAAAATAAACTTAAGGAGCTTCTGGGGGAGACCAGGGGGACAAAGCCAGGCGTTTAGGAACTGGATGCTAGTTCTCATTCCTGAGGCCTGTCTTCTGCTTTGGAATAGACCCTGTAGTTTCCCGCATCCTGCTGACTGGTGGTTCCACCCCAGCTGCTGGCACGGCTGCGACAGATAAGCCCCTGCTCGTCCCCAGGGAGGACCCCAGCCCCACACTCCCCTCAGCCATGTAAACTTCCCTTCTGCTTTGCATTTGCTTCCAGCCCTGGTCCCATGTCCAGGTCTTGGTGAGCTCGGTGAGTGTGAGGGCTCTGTGAATTGGAACCTGTGTGGATTTCAAGCTAATGGCTCAGAAATCTTGTTTTTCCTGGGAGTGGGTATGCCATTCTATGAACCACATGCTGGCTCCTGAATTGACTTTTCCGTGCTCCCTGCCAGCTTATCCCAGGCCATCTCGTTTAAAAAAAGGCAGGCAGAGTCCCCTAGGAAATAAGCTATGGCGAAACCCCTCAAAAACAGAAGATCAAGGACCCGTGGCCAGGTCAGGGGATGAGGGCCAATGGGGTGGGGTGCAGGCTGGCTGCAAGGGCACCAGCACAGCTCAGGGTGGGGCTCATCACTGGTGTCAGGTCTCCCTGCTTTTTTCATGTGACCTGGGCCTGGAAAACAGGCCTTTTCTGTTTGCTGGACATTCCAGAAAGCTTCAGTCAGTTTGGCCTCTGGGAGAGAGCGCTCTCCTCCAATGCTGGCCTTGTGGAGGCCAGGAGTGGGGTAGGTGGGGTGGCTGGGAGCACCCCTTCCCCCCACCCTGGTCAGGGGAATGGGATGAGTCAGGAGTGCATTTGGGGGGACATTTTTTTGTGACCATTTAGTTGAATGGCTTTGACTGACTGTACTTATTCTTCAAATTTTAATTGATCTTTGCAAAATTACTTCCCTATCCGACCCTCAGCCTGGGATGCCATAAACTGAAGCGAATTCTCTGCTTTGCTTGTTACAAATGCCAAACTGACTGTCCTTTCCCAGTGTTCATCTTGCTGTCTTTTGCTTCTGTTTGATTTGGTCGTCTGTGTACCTTTTAATGTGTCTGTTTTTGTTCTGTTTGTTTTATTTTTATTTTTCAGTTAACGCACGCACAGACTTACATGTCAAGAGTGGACTTTAGACTTTCATGTGTTAAGTTGCTTGAGTTACACCTTGTGACCCTTCTCCCATAACATGGTGTGAGGACGGACTGGGAGCTGGTACAGACTCCAGTGTTTACAGCCTTGCTTTTTCCCCCCCACCCCCCCCACCCCGCCATCCCCCAGGCTGCCTGGGCCTGGCGGGCCACCCTCTCTATGCAAACTCGTTAAAGCCATGAATGCTGGAATCCAAAACTGATGAGGTTTATTTTTTTCAGAGCCAGTGGCTGGTCTTCCATTTACAGTGTCACTATTCCTTGACGGAGCAGTCTTGTGCCGCTCTAGCGAAGGCCCCAGCCGGCGATGCTCGGCCTAATTGTTCAGCGTCAAGATGGCAACTCATGCAGTGCCCTAGGTGTGGCCACGTGGTGTGGTATACATGCTGCAAATTCGCCTGGTTCCCCTTCATTTTAATTTTTCTAACCTAGAGCTTAATTTCAATAATAACTTTTAAAGCACTTCTAAATTTTTATTTTGGCACGAGCATAAAGACAAATAATACCCTCTCCCATTATTTTCATAAGTAACAGATTCCCTGATTTTTAAAAACTAAAAATATCTCTAAACCTTTCTTATGTATAAAGTATCCCTATAAAATATAGGGAGAGGTGGGTAATAAACATCCTGTAATGACAGTGTTTGGAATTTCTTTATGGATGAAAGTGGATCATGAACAAGACCACATCCAGTGTTCTTACTGTGAATGTAAATGGAACAGCAGCCCACAGCCATTGTCTCTGTGCCCCAGAGGTGCTACCTGTAAACGGGGACCAACCCCACGTGTGCGTGTTAAGTGTTTGACTCTGTTTAACTAAGACCCCCAAACCAATTCTGCATATTCCAAATGCAAGAGTGTTCAGCGGGAACAGGTTTTTCTCCAGATCATTGTTTCCTTTTTCTTGGCTGAGTCACAGGGAAAGAGGTGAAAGTGTCTGATGCATGTGAACAATTTAAGAAAAAAATACCAGGAGAGGAGCTTTTCCCCTTCACCGGCATTCTTAAAGAGAACATTCTAAGAAAGTACAAGCATGCTTCTATGTTCCTGTTGATTTGCAAGCCATTGAGAATATCAGGGTTGAAAATATAGGCTGATAATATGGTGCACAAGAAATGAATAGATGAGAGGAAGGAGTTCATTTAATGTTGATGAAGCACTGTGCTGGGCACTGGCTACCCAGAGTAAAGCACAGCTCTGTCCTCAAGGAGCTTACAGTCTAGTGCACTCCCTAGTTGGAAGACATAGGAAGCTGCGCTAATATATTGTTGGATTGGCGTTTTGTTTTTTACGTCCTTCATCTTCTCTCCCATCATTGTTTCTCTCTTTCTGCCTTGGCCTGCTTTACTGATTTCCAGGACAAGGTCCTGGCTCCCTCCTGCCCTTCTGAGATTGTGTTACATTCAGAGAGGGGTGGAGGGTGAGCTGTGTGTATCCACTGAGGCGTGACCAGGAAAAGGTGGTCTTTTTCTCCTCGCCAGGAGCAGAGCAGGTTTTATTGATGCTCAAAGTGAAGATTCTCCAAAGTTATGCCATGACCAGGGGTGGATACAGGTTTTTGAGGGGCTTGAAGCTTGAACTACTTGAGAAACCTTTTTTTTTTTTTTAAAAAATAAAAAGAAGGATGTGAGTATAAAATTAGGTACAGGGCCTTGGAAAGGGCACTGGGAATTAAGCTTCATTAGCTTCAGAGTAAATCCACCTCTGGCTATAACTGATGCTTCAGTGTGGGTATCCAAAAAGGTAAATCAGCATATCTAAGGCAGATGTGGACTGTGAGTGGCTTAACTTTAGGGTAATTATATGTCTGAAAGTGTATTTAGTTGGGTGGAAGTATGACCTTTAAGATAGCCGCTGTCAGCTAATGTATAGCTAATGTATTTCTGAAGACGAGGCTCAGTGACCCAGCAGGTTCACTGGTTATATAAGAAATAAGGACTCCTGATTCATGGGCTAATCTGGGGACTCTTGGAGTGGGCAGATTCTGCCACCCATCCACTGCCGCCTGCGGGCTGCACCCAGGGCATACTTGGGAGGCCAGAATTATAGCTGGTTATCTGCCTGCGGGCCCACGCCTTCCCAGAATCTCGGGGAGACCTGTCATTGTTACATTTTCTGGGGTCTGAGCTGCCTCCACAGGACCCATTGACTTCAGCAAGCCTTACTGCACTTTTCTCCCATGCTGTTTATGTTTGGAATTTTGTCATTTTTAGCTGAGACCAAATTAATTCTTGGTGCCCAAGGTGGGCTTAGAACTTGCCATTATTTAACAAGCTCCCCATCACGGAATGTGCCCCCTGTCTGCAGGATCTGATTACCCCTCCTTTTCTGTCTCAGTATCATCTGTTGGCATTTAGGACAGTCAGTGGGATCACGCTGGCATTTACTATCATGTCTTTCATGAACCAAGTTGGTTTTGGGTAGAATCACCATATAATTTATTGCCCAAACTGAGACTTTTGAGAGTGAAAGGAAATGCTATTAATAATTATGCCAAGTCAACAGGCATAAGCCATGACTGTCTCAGGCAAACTGGGAGGTATGGTCACCCAAGTTATGGGTAACCTGAGTCTAGGTGGTCTGCACTTGTGCAGACTAACTCCATGTATGTTTGTGTGTATGTCTTTGTGTGGGTTCCTTGTTAAGTGGGGCTCGTATTACTGGATAAGAGGCCCAAGGGAAGTGTGGCTTGCTAGTCTCTTACGTTAACATGCTTTTCTAAAACTGCTTCATTTGTTAATTCATTTACTCCTTCATTCATTGACAATTTTTGTTCCTTTCCATTCACTTTGTACTCATTTTTTTCCATTAAATTTTGCATTTATTTTGAGTTTTTGTGGTGTCTTCTTTGGGCAGTGGCTTTTCTGATTTAATGTTTCCTAGCCTATTAATCTGCTACACCTGTGGTAAAATACAGCTTGTCTTTTCCATGAACTTTGTGGGGTTGATCAGCTTCTATAGGAGTAGTGTTTTAATAGTGAATCCTGCCATGGGCATCTGTGAAAGGCTCTTGAATAGGTGTGGGATGGAGGAAAGATAGGAGAGAGAAGACGCAGCCTGTGGTTAATGAATCTTTATCAGGTGACTTTATCCAGCAGGACATGAGAGAAGGAAGACCCTGCGCTTGAAAAGTTTACCTCCTTGTTGAGGAGGCTTGACATACGACGACTAACATTTGAGTTCTTATTGTGTGCTAGTCATTGGTCTAAAGTGCATTACATGTATTAATTCCTCTAATCTTCACAATAATCCTATGGTTAGGTACCATTTTGCCCATTTTATAGGCAAGGCACAGAGAGGTTAAGTAATTACCCAAGGTCACACAGCTCGTAACTGGAGGAATTGAGGTTTCAATATTGGTATCCTGGACCCTTAATTCCTGTGCAGCTTGACAGTGTAGGTTGGTGGACCTGAGATGGTTTTGCAGAGATGGGATGCCCTGGTAAGTAGGCAAATACTTGGTTAAGGGCAGACTGGTGGTTGAAGGAAGTGATGGCAATCTCCTGGGCCCATTGTTGACGTGCTTTCTCTGTTGGACAGTAGGTTAATCTCAGGGAAGACCAAAATGAGGAGATGGGGGACTAAGGTGGGGAAGCTGACAGCCCAGCAGGGAGACTGGCATGCAGGCATCCCTAGTGAAGGTATAGCACTACTCTCCCCACAGGGAGGCAGGTAGCAGGGAGGCAAAGTCTTCATCAAGCTTTGAAGGACAGAGACTCTCTAGGAAGCCAGGGGGAATAGGGCCACACTGATGGAAGGACCTTGGCTCACCCAGTTGGGCGAGGTAATATTTGGACAAATTTAGGACAGGTCTATGATGCTCATCCATGTGCTCCTCTCTTAGCCCACCTGCCTCTGAGCTCTCTCCCATCTCTGTTTTCTGCAGCCACAGTCCTTTACCAATTCCTGCCCTCTGCAGATGGGGACAAGTGGAAGATGGATGTGTCTTTATTTCTCCCACCACAGTGATCCCCAGTCTCTAATCTGAGGTGGGATATGAGTTCCTAACTGCAGGAAAAAAATGTTAAAGGAGAGTAGGATGGGACCTAGGATTCCAAGACAAGCTTGAACAGCATAAAACTTTTAAAACAAAAAATCTCACAAGTGGTATTTTGGCAATACAGAAGTTTGCTTCCCCAAAGAAGGGGAATATTATTTACAGAAAGATGAAGCAGCAAGGCTGTCCCTTACCCCCATACTGTGGCTCACAGGTCCACCTTCTCCTTTTTCCAAGAGACTGAGAGTTGGTTTAGCTCTGGGGATGCAGCTTACTTGGTTAAGGGGGTCCAGATACCTCTCAGCAGTTTCCTGAAGTCAGAGACAGCGTGAGCTGGTGTGGGCTCTCAGGATGAGCCCCTGCCCCACCAGCGACAGTGCCCACTCCCAATGGAAGGAAGGAGGCAGAGGGAGCTGTGGCCATGAGCAGCAGGCTGCCCCTCAGCATGTCCCTCTGTGTTGGACTAGAGGACAGTTACTGACAGGGCTTGAGAGATGTATTTCAAGTGTATTTGACTCTATCAACTCTAAATGCAAGGTATCTAATACATATAAAATAAGACTCAGACAGGGTTGAAAGGAATTAAGGTGTATTTTAACAAAAGTTCCAACAAGCAAATTTGTTTCAACAAAAGGTAGAGATTTGTGCTGACTACAGTACAGACACTATTATACTATATGTAGTCCTCGGCTATTTTGCAGCTGGTAGCAGATCACGCTCCGCGTGGCTTAGCACGTTTACAAAAAACTGTTCACAGGGGAAGAACTTCACAAATTACCTCTAAATGTGTGGTTCAGTCATTCATATCCCCAACAGTCCTTACACAGCCCCAGTGGGCATCGCTGCCAGCTGGACTCCACTGCCTAGAGAATGGCTCTATAGTGTCACCTCCCTCAGCCACTCTAGTGATCTCTCCCTCCTCCTGGCAGTGGTGGAGGCAGCCTCAGCCTCAGCACCTGCTCACCTCAACCAGAAGCTCTGGGAGCTGTCTCTCCCCATCACAAGGGCCACCTTGAAGTGTTCTGCTTTAACACAAGAATCCCTCTAGTTAAGCTAATAAACTACTTTGCTTAAGAGTAACAAAGGAGAAATTTGCCTAAAGCTTGATCAAGATGCTGTACGTTAAATAAAGCATACTTTATAAATCGAGTCCTTATGAAGAAAAGACTTAAATCCTGGCCAAGTCAAGGTAAATCTACCTGGAGAGACTATCCCATTTCTGCAGGGGTGGGCAGAGTACTTGGGAGTTGAAAGCTGCACATGTTCTTGGTACAAGCCTGGGAAGCTGGAAGGACCTGGCCAGCTCTGGCAGGTGGAGCAGCAAGAACTTGTCTGTCAGCACCAGCCCAGCCCTTCGGCCCTGAGCAAGGCCTACCTCTGGCCTCACAGTCCAGCTGTCTTAGGGGCTGATACAGCCCTTGCTGGAGAAGGAAGAAAAAGCAAGCTGCAGTATGAGCATTTACTCCTTCTCCCTGGTCTCGGGCCCAGGGTTCAGAGGGAGGCAGGGGTTCAGTTTGTCAGATTACCCTTCCCTTTAGGGACCCTGACCTATCTTTTTTGCCCCCTTAATTTTTTCTGAAGACAGGAATGTTTTCTCAGTTGCTCTTTCAGGGCCTTCTTCCTTTCTTGTTATAGGATCCATAAAGCCTACAATATAGAGGAGTCCAAGCAAGGCGGGATTGCCATTATGCTCTAAAGGGCACCGGGGTAGGGGCACAGAGGCTGGCAGGTGAACCAGAAAGTTGTCTGTGCGGGAGGATGACTAAAAACTTGTCAGCTGTTGCTTTACAAGTTCTTTGCAGTGGTTCCATTGCCTAATACCGACCTGTAATTAAGACAGAGTGGTCATCCTTGAGGCAGAATCATTTTACATTCTAAAGAATGAGCAATTCAGTGCTGAAATATTAGCATGGAGCAATTTCAGGAAGGTCCAACCACCCAACTTAAGAACATTAACCCCACCATCTCAGGAACACCCATCTTCAACCTCAGCAAAAACTGTCATTATTCTAACTGCATTCCATCTTACCCTGTCCATCCTGAGTGATTCTGACCTCCCAGTGCCTACTCAGGGTATCCTGGTGCCTGGTACCATATAGAGGGTGAGGGGTCAGAAATTTACACTCCTCAATACTAAGCTCAGGTTTGCTTCCTCCTGAGCTAGACATGTCCCCACATCCTCTTGACTACAAGGGCTGCTACTGAGATAAAGCTTCACTCACTGTCAGAGAAACCCACTCTGGTGAAGGGAATGTGTATCTAATACTCAAGTCCAGAGGATACGCCACGTGTGAAAAGCCTAGCCCTTAGGAAGACTCTTCAGAGTCATCATGGCCAGAGCATCTTCTGGAGCCCACAAGGGCCAAGAAGGGCCACAGGTACCCTTTTGGGGGCAGAGTGCATCAGCTGAAGGGGCAAAACTGAGAGCCTGGTCTGGGGCAAAGTTGATGTCTACCTGTGCTTTCTTTAGCAGATCAGATATAGGAGTACAGCAGTCGGGCATGAGCCTCTCCAACTCTAAGGTGATGATGACCAAGGCCAGTGTGGAGCCCTTGAACTGCAGCAGCTGGTGGCCCGCCATACAGTGCTGCAGCTGCCTGGTCAGGGATGCGACGTGGAGGGAAGGATTCCTCTGAGGCAGCAGCTCCTTCACGTGGGGCCAGCCCAGGACCACCAGGGCGTGGAACTGGAGACCGTGGTTTTTAATGTTAGAACAGAAAACCCCATACTTTTCATATATCAATGACCAAAAGTGCAAACAATTTAAATTTTCATCAGGGAATATCAAATGTTGCCCAACCCTTTTCATTCCCATTCATGGCCCCCCAAACGGGCTTGGGGCTTAATACCCCCTCTGTGGCCAAGCTCAGCTTCAACCCTGGAGAGAAAAAGACAGTCTGCTTTGTGACATGCTCATTAAGAGCCTAAAGTACCCAGATGACAGTGTTTCAATTCTGAAAAATAGAAGCATACGATTCAAGATTCAGGTAGCAGAAAAGTTACTTGTATCTGCTTGACATGAGAGGAAACTCTGCAGCTTGGCAACAGTGGCCAGTTTTCATACTGATACAGCCCTTAGTGATTTAATCTTCATGCTTCATAACAGACCAAAACCCCATGACATTTCCACATTGCATAATTTTGCCTTACTAACAGAATCATATTCTAAAGGGTGACCATCATTCTCTAACTAAAACGAATACAAACGAATACGACATTTTTAAGTGCCAGATCAATATGGTCTAAAGCCTCAATAAGGACTGTGTGTAGGTGAACAAAGACAGCTAAGTGAATGTGTGTAAAGTGTAGCAAAAGCAGACAGATTTTTATGTACAGTATTCATAGAACGGAAAGTTAAATATTTTTGCAGTGTGTATTTAAAAGAGAAACTCACCACAATAGTGCCATCTAAATATCTTTGTAAAGTTAATTTAATGTCCTTTAGAAGTGGGAGTCTGGTGGAACTGTGTTGGATTTAAGACAACATTTCACTCTTCCGTATGTTGTGAGCCTTGTGGGTCACCTCACTGTGCTGCATATGCAAGGACGTGTGCTTTGCCATCCTATGTTGTGAACAGCTGTTCTAAAGGCACAGTGAGTCCAGGGTAGACTCGTACTCACTATGGTCAAGAAGTCCAGCGGTGTCCCACTGTAGAGATCCCAGTGAAGTTTGTCCAAAATAGCCAGCTCCATCCTCAGCAGCTCATTCGGGGAATAGCCAGAGCCATAGTGCTTTATGAAGTCTTTTATGCGTGGAATTAACTGTAAAAAGAAAATAAAGAGGCCAAAGCCCTACACCATGTCATGGTAGCTTTTGTTTTCTTATCCCTGGGGACTGGGCATCCATGACCCTAGTAGAGTTGTCTTCCACTGACCCACCACAGAAAATGCTTCTGAAAGGAAAACCAAACCAGATCTTGGCTATCTGTCAAGTCCCCAGGTATTGTGACAATATGTAGTGAATGTCACATGGTCACCTGCTGCCAACAGGTCTTGATCCCCAACTGCACTCCAGCTCATACCTGAAGGTGCTTTGGAGGCTGGGGCTGTGCTGTCTCCCCCATTCAGCTGTAACAACGCACTCAAAGCTTTCCAGCTGTGGGCTCTACCCATTCCCTGTTCCCAATCCCTACCATGATTCCTTGTCATAGAGAGGAGTATACCTTTGAGCTTCCTGGTCTGCGTCAGACAGACTCATTGATAAAACCTCCCATGGTTTTGGCAGCACCATAGCTGCAAACACATTCCTTTCCGCCCTTACTGAAGGCAGTTCAGTTCTGGAAAAACTATGACTTTTCCCCAGAGAAACTAATAAGGCTTGTCTATGAGTAAACATGCAAGTACCAAGTGCACTGAAGACTTGGTCCTACTTTTTTAGTTAAAGTATTACTATATAACTGTATAGTAGTATTACTACTATAACCTCTAGAAATATTTCTTTTAAAGTTTATTTACTTGATTTTTAGTTGGACAAAAGCATCTATTATTATATAATCATAAACAGGGTTAAAATAAATTTTATTGAAGGTTTGGAACTGGACACACAAGTGACTTTTTCTGCCCCCATGGACCCTGAGATCAGCCAAGGGAGACCTTGTAGAAATGGCAGTGGTTCCACTATCCCCCAAAGGGGGAGAGGTTGGGGGGAAGGAGGAAGGAAGGGAGGTCTGGGAAGGATATTGGGAGAGGATCTTCTGAACAGAAGCCACAGTGAAACTGAGAAGTTCAAGCAAGCCTGAAGCACTTATGGGGGCTTCTCTTCCACCCACTGCACATGGCCCTCCTGCCCCTCTTCGAGAAGGGTCCCAGAGTCCCTGAACACCAGTTTCTTTGACACAGCCAAGTCCTTAAGTCTCAAGCAGCTTTCTTAGATGTAGTTTCTGGGGGTGGTCATTAGGCCATATGGTTTGGGAGGCCTTTTTCTTCTGCTTAATGGGAGGTGACATGTGGCATCAACCAATGAGGCAAGATTATATCTGCTAGGAAGTCAGACCTCTGGGTTTGCTGGGCCAGAACAATTCTGCTATTCTAATTACCCATTTGTGGGGCCCCAAAGTCTGACAAGCCTAAGGAAGGGACAGAAGAAATCCTGGAAGGTATGACTTTTCCAAAATGCCCATTCCCAAGGTCACAGACCTTTCAGGAAACTTGAGTGTTTCCAGCGTTACACACCCCTATACCTCAAAAGCAGCCCTGAATGAGCTTCCAGGGATGCATACCTCCTCTTCTTCATTAACTTTTGCAGCAAGTCTCAAGGAAGTAATTGTAACACAATGGAGTAAACACTTTTTTATCTGCAGTACGGAAGAAACACATATGAGCAGAATATGAATACCAGAAACTAACTGTAAAGCGTCTGTGGGTTTTTTTTTTAAGAAATGAAGTTTTGCCTTTTTAACTTTTTTTAAAAGACTGATTGTATTTATCCACAAGGAAGTGACCCCCATTTTTAGATGTGACCTGTAAAAACCTCCTGGTTTCAGAACCACAGATGACTAGTCAATAGTCCTTTGTTAGAGGACTGACTGGAGGTGGGAAATATGGCACCATCTCAGGGAGCACACGGTCCCATCCTGACCTCAGGCTGCATTGTACTGGTCCAGACGAGCACACCCCACCTCATCACAAAGGGAGTCCTTTCCCAGCTAGGTCCTCTCACGCTCCCCAAGTCGACCGACCCCTGACGGCCACACAACACAGAGTCAGACAGGCAGATGGTAGGATGTTCCAATTCCAGTTCTACCACTTGGAGCCATTTACTGAATTGATGAGGCTCAGTCTGAGCACCTGGGATGGCTCATCTCTTAGGCAGCAATGGGAAATAGAGGTCAGTTTGCGCCCCCAACATCTGTCACCATGCCTCATAGACTTCCCTACCTTTACTGAAACTATGAGGCGGCTGAAGATAGTGAGAGCCAGGTTAAAAGTGGTCTGGGAGAAGTCAAAGATGTTCTCAACTCTCAGGAGCCCCAACACGACTTCCTGGAAAGCTTCGCAAATCTCCACCTGCTGGAAGAAGGAGGTGGGGCAGAGGAGGGACGGTCGCTGGTGGCCAGTCTCGGTCCATCAGTGGCTGAACGGTCTGCTTACGGTGACCAGAGGGGCTGTAAGAAGCCTCTTCACCTTAAATCGCTGTCGGATAAAGGGCCTCTCTTACCCAGCGCCTCCCCCATTCAGACCCTCTCCTTCCTGTGCCCGTTTTTTGGTCTTCAGCAGGGTTCCCCAACTCAAACAAGCCCTCCTCCAAAACACCTACTAGAGAAGCACCGTCTCAGTGACAAGCTGGCGAATCTCGACTCTTGCCTCGTGCGGGGGATGCACCTGGGGAAGGTGCGTGCTCCAGGGTGCGGCTCACCTGATGGCGGGTGCAGGTGGAACCCGGACGCGTCCCGTGCGCGCGTGAGGAGGATGAACGTGCTCTCGGGAGGGGCCCCCGCGGGAACCGGTACCTGGATTCGGCCCCCCAGCCACAGGCGCGCCTCGCGGCCCTGGGCCTGGGTCAGGTGGGCATCCAGCTGGCGCTCGTCCAGAACGCCTCCCCAGTCGCTCGGCACCAGCACGGGCCGGCTGGGAACCAGGGGCGGCGGGGGCGGTGGCCCCAGAGCGGCGCCGGGGGCGGGGCGCGCAGCTGACCGAGGCCGCATTGCCCCCCGCGTGGGTCTGGTCCACGACGGCTCCGGGAGACTGACCGCTCCGCGCAGGCAAGCCTCCGGGAAACTTCTCCGTATCGCCGCGGGGAGAGAGACGTTCCGCGGAGGCGGCGGGAGAAGACAGCGAAGGACTGTTTCGCCCAGACTTTCGTCCGGACTCTCACCTGGACGCCGGACGGATCTTATCTCCGAGGCGGACGTCTCCGGCGCTGGCCGCCCGCCGGAAGCCATGGCAACGCCAGATCCCGGGTCTGGGTCCCGGCTTAGCCCGGCTTTTTCTAACCCAGCGCCCGGGACTTGCAGCTGGGGCTGCCACGGGACGGGGCGGGGCGGGCTCTTACTCCACCCCCACGTCCCTCCACTGAGCGCCTCTTTCTCCACCCAAAGCCCGCGCCACAGGCGCAGAGTCCCGAGCGGAGTCCCTAGCCTGGGATGAAGCAGCTGGTGACCACGCCACCCTGGAGAAGGTAATTTATTGAAGCCCTGCAATGCGTTAGGCGCTGGGACATAACAGTGGATAGAACTAGACGTGGAACTTATATTCTAGTCAGGAAAGAGACAATAAACGCGAGTAGAATATATGGAAATCCCAGCAAATCCACTCCTAAGTAAATGTCCAACAGAAATGCATGTGTGTGCACCAGAAGACACCTACATGATGTTCACAGCAACACTATTTGTAATAGCCCCAAACTGGATACAACCCAAATGTCCATCAACAGTTGAATGGGATAAACACGGATAAACAAATTGTGGTATATTCACACAATGGGATACTACACCACATTGAAAAAGAATGAACTGCTATACCCGATAAGGAAGAATCTCACAAACAATATTGAGTGTAGGGAGACAGATAGAAAGAATTCATACTGTATGATTCCATTTATACAAACTATAAAGGAGGGAACTATAATGTTAGAGTCAAGGTAGTGGTTACCCTTGGGGGCATACTTCTATGTTGAAAACTACAGACATCACGGAAAGAAATTAAAGAAGACCTAAATATAATACATGGGGAGACATTCCGTGTTTATGAATTGGAAGATTTAAATTGTTAAAATGGCAATACTTCCTGAATTGATCTATAAATTGAACATAATCCCTGTTAAGTTTCCAGCTGTCTTTTTTGCAGAAATTGGCAAGGTGTTTCTAACATTTCTATGAACATGCAAGGAATTCAAAATGGCCAAAACTATCTTGAAAAAGCAGAATAAGATGGAGGCTTCACAGTATCTGATTTCAAAACTTACTACAAGCCTATAGTAATAAAGACAGTATAGGGACTTCCCTGGTGGTCCAGTGGCTAAGTCTCTGGGCTCCCAATGCAGGGAGCCTGGGTTTGATCCCTGGTCAGGGAACTAGATCCCACGTACCGCAACTAAGAGTTCACATGCTGCAACTAGGAGTTTGCATGCCACAACTAAAAGATCCGGCATGCTGCAACTAAGATCCAGCACAGCCAAATAAATAAATAGATAAAATAAAATTAAAAATAAAATACCCAATCCTAAAAAAAAAAAAGACAGTATAGTACTGGATAGACATATAGACCAATGGAATTGAATTGAGAGTCTGGAAAACAACCCTCATATTTATGACCAATTGATATTTGACAAGGTTGCCACAATAATTCAGTGGGGGGGAAAACAGTCTTTTCAGCAAATGGTGATGGGACAGATGAATATTCACTCACATGTGGAAAAATGAAGCTGGATCTCTATACCATATCATATACAAAAATAACTCAAAATAGATCATAGATCTAAATGTAAGAGTACACAGAACAGCATCCAGAAATTAAAAAGACAATACACATAATGGAGAGCATGTGTATATCATATATCTGAAAAGAGACTTGTATTTAGAATATATAAAGAATTCTGAACAACTTAATAATGAAAAGACAGATGAAAAAGGCAAAGAATTGACTAGACATTTCTCTGAAGAAGATATTCAAATGGTCAATAGCACATGAAGTGATGTCCAACATCACTAGTCATCAAGGAAGTACAAATAGAAACCACAATGAGGTGCTATTTTATACCAGTAGGATGGCTGTAATAAGAAAGGTAAGACAAAAGCAAGTGTTGGTGAGGATGTGGAGAAATTATAAACCTCATACATTGCTGGTGGTACAGTCACTGTGGAAAACAACTTGGCAGTTCCTCAGAATGTTATTTAGAGTTACCAAATGATCCATCAATTCCACTTGTAGTATATACTCAAGGGAAATGAAACGTTCACACAAAAACTTGTAGCAGCATTATCCATAGTACCAGAAAGTGGAAACAACCCAAATGTCCATCAATTGACAAATAGATAAAAATGTGGTATATGCATACAATGGAACATTATTTAACCATGAAACGTAAAGGATTACTGATATGTGTTACAAAAGGGATGAATCTTGAAAACATTATTCTAAGTGATAGACGTCATTTCACAGAAGGTCACATATTATATAATTCCATTTATATGAAATGTCCAAAATAGGCAAATCTATAGATACAGAAAGTAGATTGGTGGTTGCCTAGGGCTGGGATGTTGCAGGGGGGAAGGAGGAATGATGGCTATGAGTGTAGTGTTTCTTTTTGGGGGGATGAAAATGTTTAAAATTGATTGTGGTTATGGTTGCACAACTCTGTATATAGTAAAAATCATTGAATTGTACAATTTAAATTGGTGAATTGTATGATGTGTGATTATATCAATAAAGCTGATATCATATTTACAGTATATCAGAGAGTGATAAGTACTACGAAGAAATATAAAGTAGGGAGGGGAGATAAGAAGACTGGGGCTGAAGGTTGGAATTTTAAATAGAAGGATCATTGGTAGGGTTCACGGAGAAGGTGATGTGTGAACAAAGATATTCTGAAGGAGGTGAGGGAGTCAAGCAGATATCTACAGGGGGAGCTTTCCAGGGCCTGGATTTGGATCTGGGCTTTGTCATTGCCGGTAGCTATGACCTTGGACAAGTTACTTAATGGCTCTATGCTTCAGTTTTTTGAATCTGTGAAATAGTTACTCCTGTTTTCTATTAAAATGACTAATAGTACCTATTTCAAAAGGTTATAATGTAAATTGAATTAATAATTTAAAAAGGAATTAAAGCACTTAAAACAGTATGCTGACACTAAGTATCTTTATTAGCTCCTACTGCAAGCATAAAAGCCCTTGTATTCTAACAGGAAACCGTGCCTATAATGTCAGATGAATCCAGGAGGCCAGGTGGAGCTGGTGCAAGGGGGATAGCTTGCAATAATGAGTAAGAGAGAACATTGCAGGAAACTGGGAGAGGGCCTGTGACTTTTATTCTGTGAGATGAGAAATCATTGGCAGGTTTTGAACGGAGAAAAGACAGTATTTGATTCATGTTTTAACACCAGCCCTCTGGCTTCTGTGTTGAAAGTAGACTAGGATGGCAAGGATGAACTGCAAGGAAACCAGTTCTGAGCTGTTTAGTAACACAGGTGAGAGATGGTGGTGGTAGAAGTGGTCGGATTCTGGTTCTATTCTGAAGATAGAGACAACTAGTTCTATAGAAAGATTGGGTATTGAGTATGAGAGAAAAAGACTGTGGTTTTGACCTGATAAATTGTCAGAATTCAGCTTACATTTATTGCGATTAGCCTTTTAAATTACTTATTTATTTTATGTTTGACAGGGGTGATGTGGGTACTACCAGGGGACGGAAAGCGGGAATCAACGTTTCAATTTGGACACGATAAACTTGAAATGTCTATTACACATCCAAGCAGAGTGGTGTTCAGAGACAGGTTCGGACAAGAAAGAGGATAGATCATTCTTTCTTTCACGAATATTTATTGAAAACTTACTCTGTGCCAGGTCGTATTCTAGGCTCTGGAGGTAACTGTGAGAATACCGACAAAGTCCCTCAAGACCTCACCTAATGGTGAGACAGGTGATAAACAAGTCGGCAATGAAGCGCAATAATGTATGTAAAGTTTTTGGCTCTTCAAAGGGGACACAATGTACAATTGCTATCGTTGTTTTTAATATTCGGAGTATTGCAAGTGCTAGAAGATGGGCGTTGCCGTCTAGGATTGCCTCCTCCTCCCCCCGCCGCGGTGGTAGGCAGATCTTCCAGCCCAGAATCAGGCCAGATTTCCAACAAAGTGGAATGGCGGCATTGCGCACGCGCAGCCTCAGTCCGGCGTCCTAGGAGACGGACTCCGAAAGTCTCGGCGCAGGCGCAATGCAAGAGACCGAAGACGCCTCGGGCAAGGGGATGGGGCGGGGCGAGCTCGGAGTGCGCCTGCGCACAGCGCGCTCTCGCCAGAGGAGCCGCAGTCTCGGGAGCGCCCAGGCGGTGTTTCGATAATCTCTGACCCGCCTCTCCTGCGAACCCGGCGTCATTGGACTGCACCCCGGGTGGGGACGTCCGCCGAGCACGGGAGGAAGCAACGATGCCGGTGAGTAGGGTCACTCAGCCGCGGGGGTTTCTCCTCATCCCTGCGGCCTGGCCGGGTGGCGCGGCCGTTACCATGGAGGCGCAGAGCAGGCGGGAGGCCGGGGTGGGGCGGGGCAGGGCAGGGCAGGGCAGGGCAGTGCGGGGCGGGCGAAGCGGTTGGGGAGCCAGGCGGGTGGGCCCTGGACTGGGGGGGTCCAGCCGACCCTGGGAGGGGCCCGCGGCAGGCCTTACGGTCTTCATTGCTGCTGCATCCCGCAAGGCCTGGGCTGCTTGACATAAAGGCACTGTGCCAGAGGATGCGCTCTCGCTCCCAGCCCTGTCCGCTGGGTAGGGCCTCTAGGAGCAACCGCGGAGGGTCGGGTTTTGATGCCTCGCACCCCGTGGGGTCTCTACGCCGAGGAGCCAAGCTCTGGAAGGCAGCAAAGCACGGGCAGCCTGCCTCTACCGCAGGCTGCTGACTCGAGCTGTCATTCCTCTCGTAGCGCTCTAGCTTACAGTGCAGAATGTAACCCGTAGGTGTCTTTGTGTGTGAGGGGAGTGAGTGGTGGGTGGCGGTATGTTTGTCTTGTAGGGTTTCACAGACTGTTAACTTGCATTTAATAAGGGGCCGTCGTAAGTCCAATATAGGGTCATGGAGAACACTTGAGCTGCGGCCGGCTATTTACGTGAGGGGGGTGAGTGGTGGCTGGTGGTATGTTTGTCTTGTAGGTTATCACAGATTGTTATCGTGCACCTAATAAGGAGGCGTAGTAAGTCCATTATAGGGTGATGAAGAACACTTGAGCAGTGGCTGGTTATTTACTGGTTGCAAAGCCTTGGATAATTATTTAATCTTTCTGGGCCCTTCGTTCCTGTGTAATTAAACTTTTCCTTCTGGGGTTATCAGGATGAGATAAGAATGCGCAGGAGACTTGAAGGACAGTGCTTGACTTTTAGCATTAAGTGCTTAATATTTGTTACTTGTTGCTTTCTATTTATCAATTCATTCAACAGTTATTGGGCACCAACCCCATGCTAGGCACTGGAGATACAATATTGAGCAAAACCAGCCAGGTTCTTGAACTTGAGAAGAGAGACCCTTGCCTTCTAGGGCGGAGGTGAAAACCATACATACATACAGGGACAAAGACACTTAACATTAATGAATGAAGTGGATGGGTGGCATACAATAGATAAAAATAGATTCTGATGAATTAAGTGTTGCCATGTAGGAATGCTGACCTACAGATGTCAGATCATCTGTTTTTTCCAAGAGAATCTAGAAATTGTTATTTTTGTGAAATTGCTCAAGTTTTAATTTTTAGCAACTAATTCAAAAGATTTTTAAATAATATAAGCCAAGCAAAAGACATTTGTGGGCTGAATTCAGCCCCTTGACTGACTACCAGTTTGGAACTTATGGGTTAAATAGAGACACAGACATTAATCAAATAAGGAGCCAAAAAAAAAAAAAAAGTAAAATTGTAACCGATGGAGAAGGAGATTGAAGGGTGCTATCAGGGCCTATACAAGGATTTGACCTAATCAGGGAAGTCTTCCCAGGTGAAGGGGCTATTGAGCTGAGGTCTGCAGGGTAAGTGAAGAGGAGGGTGGGGGCTGTTCTAGGCATAAGGAACAGCACCTGGGAAGGAGTGTGGTGAGAGGGATCATGGTGACAAGAAAAGGCCTAAAAGAAAGCCAGTGTGGCTGTGGCTAAGAAAGCCAAGCTTGTGAAATAAAACCAGATCTTACACACCCCCCCTGAAGGATTTCTATCTTCATCCCAGGATCTGTGGGAAACCATTGAAGAGTTTTAAGTAGGAGAGTGACATAATTAGATTTGTGTTGAAACTGACTGCCAAGTAGAGAACAGACTATAGGGGAACCTAATTAGATACAGTAGTACAGGTAGGAGTCTCTTATAATTCGGGGCGAGATAATGGTGACCTAGAATAAGGTGCTGAAAGTAGAGATGGAAAGAAGTGTGTTGAATTGATATAATCTGTTCCTTGTCAATGACAGTGGCTCACGTTTGTTTCTCTAATGCTTAGAAGAGTATCTGAAACAGTAGGAATTTAATATCTGTTCAACCAAACTGTTGAACTTCTTCACTTTAATAATTGTATTTTAATATAGATTCTTAATCACAGAATTTCAAAATTTGAAACTTTACATATACAAATGTTCATAAGGTTAGAGTCAAGCTAAAACATTTTTCTGCCATTGGGCTTTCTTTTCTGTCTTTCACTTGTCTTCTATAGAAAAAGTAGACTATATGAGGATATATTATTATTTTTTTAATTAATTTATTTTTACTTTTTGGCTGCATTGGGTCTTCGTTGGGTTGAGCAGGCTTCTCATTGCAGTGGCTTCTCTTGTTGTGGAGCACAGGCTCTAGGCTCGAGGGCTTTAGTAGTTGTGGCTCTCAGGCTCTAGAGCACAGGCTCAGTTGTAGCACACGGGCTTAGTTGCTCCCTGGCATGTAGGATCTTCCCGGACCAGGGCTCGAACCCGTGTCCCCTGCGTTGGCAGGCAGATTCTTAACCACTGTGCCACCTGGGAAGCCCTGGATATATTATTTGATAAAAAATTTTTTTACTAATGCATTGTAGAAAATATCAATAAAACTAAAAGTCTCAGGGGGAGCAGAGGACCTATTACTAGATTCTTGATTAAAGTTATTAACCATATTCACACATGTTTTCCTACAGGCAGGAAACTCAGAGCAAGTCAGGGGCTTTGTGCAGAAAGACAAGTCTCTAATATACTCTCTCATTTTCTGCCTGAATAGCATTAACTGTAAATGTAAATAAGGTTTCCTCTCCCCTCATTTGTATTGTAAAAGAAACTATTTTCATATCTTTTTAAATAAGCTTTTTCTATATATCTGTAAGATCTTTAATTGCATTTAACAACTATTTATGAAGTGCTTAACGTATGCAAGGCACTAGGATGCCAAAGTAGCCTTTTTCAAAATTTAAATTTAATCTGTTGAAGGTAAAAGTAAATGTTCTTTTCATTGTTTGTAAATATTTTCTCCACCAGATCAATAAATCAGAGAAGCCAGAAAGCTGCGATAATGTGAAGGTGGTGGTTAGGTGCCGGCCCCTCAATGACAGAGAGAAATCAATGTGCTACAAGCAGGCTGTCAGTGTGGATGAGATGAGGGGAACTATCACTGTACATAAGACTGATTCTTCCAATGAACCTCCAAAGACGTTTACTTTTGATACTGTTTTTGGACCAGAGAGTAAACAACTAGATGTTTATAACTTAACTGCCAGACCTATTATTGATTCTGTTCTTGAAGGCTACAATGGTGAGTACTTTATATAGTTTACTTTTTTTTAAAGTAGATCTTTATTGGAGCATAATTGCTTCACAATACCGTGTTAGCTTCTGTTGCACAAGAAAGGGAATCTGCCATATACATACACATGTCCCCGGATCCCCTCCCTCTTTTTTTTTTTTCCAGTACGCGGGCCTCTCACTGTTGTGACCTCTCCCATTGCGGAGCACAGGCTCCGGACGCGCAGGCTCAGCGGCCATGGCTCACGGGCCGAGCCGCTCCGCGGCATGTGGGATCTTCCCGGACCAGGGCATGAACCTGTGTCCCCTGCATCGGCAGGTGGACTCTCAACCACTGCGCCACTAGGGAAGCCCCCTTGCCTCTTGAGCCTCCCTCCCATCCTCCCTGCCTCACCCCTCTAGGTCATTGCCAAGCACAGAGCTGATCTCCGTGTGCTGTGCTGCTACTTCGCACCAGCCAACTGTTTTACATTCGGTAGTGTATATACGTCGATGCCACTCTCACTTCGCCCCAGCTTCACCCTCCCACCCCATGTCATCAAGTCCATTCTCTATGTCTACCTCTTTATTCCTGCCCTGCAACTAGGTTCATCACTACCATTTTTTTTTTTAGATTCCATATATATGCATTAGCATACTGTATTTGTTTTTCTAACTTACTTCACTCTGTATGACAGACTCTAGGTCCATCCACCTCACTACAAATAACTCAGTTTCGTTTCTTTTTATAGCTGAGCAATATTCCATTGTATATATGTGCCACATCGTCTTTTTCCATTCATTGGTCGATGGACATTTAGGTTGATTCCATGTCCTGGATATTGTAAATAGTGCTGCACTGAACATTGTGGTCCATGTATCTTCTTGAATTATGATTCTCTCAGGGTATATGCCCAGTAGTGGGATTGCTGGGTCATATGGTAGTTCTATTTTTAGTTTTTTGAGGAACCTCCATACTGTTTTCCATAGTGGTTTTATCAATTTACATTCCCACCAACAGTGTAGGAGGGTTCCCTTTTCACCACACCCTTTCCAGCATTTATTGTTTCTACCTTTTTTGATAATGCCATTCTGACCGGCGTGAGGTGATACCTCATTGTAGATTTGATTTGCATTTCTCTAATAATTAGTGATGTTGAGCATCTTTTGATGTGCCTCTTGGCCATCTGTATGTCTTCCTTGTTGAAATGTCTATTGGGTCTTCTGCCCATTTTTTAACTGGATTGTTTGTTTTCTTGATATTGAGCTCCATGAGCAGTTGGTATATTTTGGAGATTAATCATTTGTCGTTTCATTTGCAAATATTTTCTCCCATTCTGAGGGTTGTCTTTCTGTCTTGTTTATGGTTTCCTTTGCTGTGCAAAAGCTTTTAAGTTTAATTAAGTTCCATTAGTTTATTTTTGTTTTTATTTGTTACTCTAGGAAGTGGGTCCAAAAAGATCTTGCTGTGGTTTATGTCAAAGAGTGGTTTTCCTATGTTTTCCTCTAAAAGTTCTATAGTGTCTGTTCTTACATTTAGGTCTTTAATCCATTTGGAGTTTATTTTTGTGTATGATGTTAGGTAGTGTTCTAATTTCATTCTTTTATTTTTTAGTTTTTTTACTTTTTTTGATTGAGAAATCTAGAAGTTTAATTTTTTTTTTACATCTATAGTGGAGTATAATTGCTTTACAATGGTGTGTTTGTTTCTGCTTCATAACAAAGTGAATCAGTTATACATACACATATGTTCCCATGTCTCTTCCCTCTTATGTCTCCCTCCCTGCCACCCTCCCCATCCCACCCCTCTAGGCGGTCACAAAGCACTGAGCTGATCTCCCTGTGCTATGTGACTGCTTCCCACTAGCTATTTATTTTACATTTGGTAGTGTATATGTGTCCATGCCACTCTCTCACTTTGTCACAGCTTACCCTTCTCCCTCCCCATATCCTCAAGTCCATTCTCTAGTAGGTCTGTGTCTTTATTCCCGTCTTACCCCTAGGTTCTTCATGACTTTTTTTTTTCCTTAGATTCCATATATATGTGTTAGCATACGGTATTTGTCTTTCTCTTTCTGGCTTACTTCACTCTGTATGACACACTCTAGGTCCATCCACCTCACTACAAATAACTCAAGTTCGTTTCTTTTTATGGCTGAGTAATATTCCATTGTATATATATATGCCACATCTTCTTTATTCATCTGTTGATGGACACTTAGGTTGCTTCCATGTCCTGGCTATTGTAAAGAGAGCTGCAGTGAACATTTTGTTACATGACTCTTTTTGAATTATGATTTTCTCAGGGTATATGCCCAGTAGTGGGATTGCTGGGTTGTATGGTAGTTCTATTTGTAGTTTTTTAAGGAACCTCCATACTGTTCTCCATAGTGGCTGCATCAATTTACATTCCCACCAACAGTGCAAGAGGTTTCCCTTTTCTCCACACCCTCTCCAGCATTTATTGTTTGTAGATTTTTTGATGATGGGCATTCTGACCAGTGTGAGATGATATCTCATTGTAGTTTTGATTTGCATTTCTCTAATGATTAATGATGTTGAGCATCCTTTCATGTGTTTGTTGGCAATCTGTATATCTTCTTTGGAGAAATGTCTATTGATTGGGTTGTTTGTTTTTATGTTATTGAGCTGCATGAGCTGCTTGTAAATTTTGGAGATTAATCCTTTATCATTTGCTTCATTTGCAAATATTTTCTCCCATTCTGAGGGTTGTCTTTTGGTCTTGTTTATGGTTTCCTTTGCTGTGCAAAAGCTTTTAAGTTTCATTAGGTCCCATTTGTGTATTTTTGTTTTTATTTCCATTTCTCTAGGAGGTGGGTCAAAAAGGATCTTGCTGTGATTTATATCATAAAGTGGTCTGCCTACGTTTTCCTCTAAGAGTTTGATAGTTTCTGGCCTTACATTTAGGTCTTTAATCCATATTGAGCTTATTTTTGTGTATGGTGTTAGGGAGTGTTCTAATCTCATACTTTTACATGTACCTGTCCAGTTTTCCCAGCACCACTTATTGAAGACGCTGTCCTTTCTCCACTGTACATTCCTGCTGCCTTTATCAAAGATAAGGTGACCATATGTGCATGGGTTTATCTCTGGGCTTTCTATCCTGTTCCATTGATCTATAATTCTGTTTTTGTGCCAGTACCATACTGTCTTGATTACTGTAGCTTTGTAGTATAGTCTGAAGTCAGGGAGCCTGATTCCTCCAGCTGCGTTTTTCATTCTCAAGATTGCTTTGTCTATTCGGGGTCTTTTGTGTTTCCACACAAATTGTGAAATTTTTTGTTCTAGTTCTGTGAAAAATGCCAGTGGTAGTTTGATAGGGATTGCATTGAATCTGTAGATTGCTTTGGGTAGTATAGTCATTTTTACAATGTTGATTCTTCCATTCCAAGAACATGGTGTATCTCTCCATCTATTTGTATCAACTTTAATTTCTTTCATCAGTGTCTTATACAGGTCTTTTGTCTCCTTAGGTAGGTTTATTCCTAGATATTTTATTCTTTTTGTTGCGATGGTAAATGGGAGTGTTTTCTTGATTTCACTTTCAGATTTTTCATCATTAGTGTATAGGAATGCCAGAGATTTCTGTGCATTAATTTTGTATCCTGCTACTTTACAAATTCATTGATTACCTCTAGTAGTTTTCTGGTAGCATCTTTAGGATTCTCTGTGTATAGTATCACGTCATCTGCAAACAGTGACAGCTTTCCTCCTTCTTTTCCGATTTGGATTTCTTTTATTTCCTTTTCTTCTCTGATTGCTGTGGCTAAAACTTCCAAAACTGTGTTGCATGAGATTGGTGAGAGTGGGCAACCTTGTCTTGTTCCTGAGCTTAGTGGAAATTCTTTCAGTTTTTCACCATTGAGGATGATGTTGGCTGTGGGTTTGTCATATATGGCCTTTATTATGTTGAGGAAAGTTCCCTGTATGCCTGCTTACTGCAGGGTTTTTATTATAAATGGGTGTTGAATTTTGTTGAAAGTTTTCTGTGCATCTATTGAGATGATCATACGGTTTTTCTCCTTTTGTTAATTTGTTAATATGGTGTATCATGTTGATTGATTTGCGTATATTGAAGAATCCTTGCATTCCTGGAATAAACCCCACTTGATCATGGTGTATGATCCTTTTAATGTGCTGTTGGATTCTGTTTGCTAGTATTTTTTTGAGGATTTTTGCATCTATGTTCATCAGTGATATAGGCCTGTAGTTTTCTTTCTTTGTGACATCCTTGTCTGGTTTTGGTATCAGGGTGATGGTGGCCTCATAGAAAGAGTTTGGGAGTGTTCCTCCCTCTGCTATATTTTGGAAGAGTTTGAGAAGGATAGGTGTTAGCTCTTCTCTAAATGTTTGATAGAATTGGCCTGTGAAGCCATCTGGTTGGGCTTTTGTTTGTTGGAAGATTTTTTTTTTTTTTTTTTACGGTACGTGGGCCTCACTGTGTGGCCTCTCCCGTTGAGGAGCACAGGCTCCAGCCGCGCAGGCTCAGCGGCCATGTCTCACGGGCCCAGCTGCTCTGCGATATGTGGGATCTTCCTGGACCGGGGCACGAACACATGTCCCCTGCATCAGCAGGCAGACTCTCAACCACTGCGCCAGCAGGGAAGCCCTGTTGGAAGATTTTAAATCACAGTTTCAATTTCAGTGCTTGTGATTGGTCTGTTCATATTTTCTATTTCTTCCTGATTCAGTCTTGGCAGGTTGTGCATTTCTAAGGATTTGTCCATTTCTTCCAGGTTGTCCATTTTATTGGCATAGAGTTGCTTGTAGTAATCTCTCATGATCTTTTGTATTTCTGCAGTGTCAGTTGTTACTTCTCCTTTTTCATTTCTAATTCTATTGATTTGAGTCTTCTCCCTTTTTTTCTTGATGAGCCTGGCTAATGGTTTATCAATTTTGTTTATCTTCTCAAAGAACCAGCTTTTAGTTTTATTGATCTTTGCTATCGTTTCCTTCAGTTCTTTTTCATTTATTTCTGATATGATCTTTATGATTTCTTGCCTTCTGCTAACTTTGGGGGTTTTTTTGTTCTTCTTTCTCTAATTGCTTTAGGTGCAAGGTTAGGTTGTTTATTCGAGATGTTTCCTGTTTCTTAAGGTAGGATTGTATTGCTATAAATTTCCCTCTTAGAACTGCTTTTGCTGCATCCCATAGGTTTTGGGTCGTCGTGTGTTCATTGTCATTTGTTTCTAGATATTTTTAAATTTTCTCTTTGATTTCTTCAGTGATCACT
This sequence comes from Lagenorhynchus albirostris, assembly GCF_949774975.1. NCBI lineage: Eukaryota > Metazoa > Chordata > Mammalia > Artiodactyla > Delphinidae > Lagenorhynchus > Lagenorhynchus albirostris. The sequence continues at coordinate 109,922,306 of NC_083097.1, read as the reverse complement.
TCGTTATTAAGTAGTGTATTGTTTAGCCTCCATGTGTTTGTATTTTTGACAGATCTTTTCCTGTAATTGTTGTCTAACCTCATAGCATTGTTGTCGGAAAAGATACTTGTTACCATTTCAATTTTCTTAAATTTACCAAGGCTTGATTTGTGACCCAAGATATGATCTATCCTGGAGAATATTCCATGAGCACTTGAGAAAAATGTGTATTCTGTTGTTTTTGGATGGAATGTCCTATAAATATCAATTATGTCCGTCTTGTTTAATGTATCATTTAAAGCTTGTGTTTCCTTATTTATTTTCATTTTGGATGATCTGTCCATTGGTGAAAATGGGGTGTTAAAGTCCCCTACTATGAATGTGTTACTGTCGATTTCCCCTTTTATGGCTGTTAGCATTTTCCTTATGTATTGAGGTGCTCCTATGTTGGGTGCATAAATATTTACAATTGTTATATCTTCTTCTTGGATCGATCCCTTGATCATTATGTAGTGTTCTTCTTTGTCTCTTCTAATCGTCTTTATTTTATTTTATTTCTTTATTTTTTTATTTATTTGTTTTTTGCGGTATGCGGGCTCCTCACAGTTGTGGCCTCTCCCGTTGCGGAGCACAGGATCCGGAGGCGCAGGCCCAGTGGCCATGGCCCATGGGCGCAGCCGCTCCATGGCATGTGGGAGCCTCCCGGACCGGGGCACGAATAGTCGGGACTTTCCTGCTGGCACAGTGGTTGAGAGTCCGCCTGCCGATGCAGGGGACACGGGTTCGTGCCCCGGTCTGGGAGGATCCCACATGCCGCGGAGCGGCTGCGCTCATGGGCCATGGCCCTTGGGCCTGTGCCTCTGGAGCTTGTGCTCCGCCACGGGAGAGGCCACAAAGTGAGGGACCCGCGTACTGCAAAAATAAAATAAAATAAAACGTCTATTTTGTCTGATAGGAGAATTGCTACTCCAGCTTTCTTTTGGTTTCCATTTTCATGGAATATCTTTTTCCATCCCCTTACTTTCAGTCTCTATGTGTCTCTAGGTCTGAAGTGGGTCTCTTGTAGACAGCATATATATGGGTCTTGTTTTTGTATCCATTCAGCCAGTCTGTGTCTTTTGGTGGGAGCATTTAATCCATTTACATTTAAGGTAATTATCGATATGTATGTTCCTATTCCCATTTTCTTAATTGTTTTGGGTTTGTTATTGTAGGTTGTTTCCTTCTCTTGTGTTTCTTGCTTAGAGAAGTTCCTTTAGCATTTGTTGTAAAGCTGGTTTGGTGGTGCTGAACTCTCTCAGCTTTTGCTTGTCTGTAAAGGTTTTAATTTCTTCATCAAATCTGAATGAGATCCTTGCTGGGTAGAGTAATCTTGGTTGTAGGTTTTTCTCCTTCATCACTTTAAATATGTCCTGCCAGTCCCTTCTGGCTTGCAGAGTTTCTGCTGAAAGATCAGCTGTTAACCTTATGGGTATTCCCTTTTGTATTATTTGTTGTTTTTCCCTTGCTGCTTTTAATGTATTTTCTTTGTATTTATTTTTTGACAGTTTGATTAATATGTGGCTTGGCGTGTTTCTCCTTGGATTTATCCTGTATGGGACTCTATGTGCTTCCTGGACTTGACTATTTCCTTTCCTATATTAGGGAAGTTTTCAACTATAAGCTCTTCAGATATTTTCTCAGTCCCTTTCTTTTTCTGTTCTTCTTCTGGAACCCCTATAATTCGAATGTTGGTGCGTTTAATGTTGTCCCAGAGGTCTGTGAGACTGTCCTCAGTTCTTTTCATTCTTTTTTCTTTATTCTGCTCTGCAGTAGTTATTTCCACTATTTTATCTTCCAGGTCACTTATCCGTTCTTCTGCCTCAGTTATTCTGCTATTGATCCCATCTAGAGTATTTTAAATTTCATTTATTGTGTTGTTCATCGTTGCTTGTTTCATCTTAGTTCTTCTAGGTCCTTGTTAAATGTTTCTTGCATTTTGTCTATTCTCTTTCGAAGATTTTGGATCATCTTTACTATCATTTTTCTGAATTCTTTTTCAGGTAGACTGCCTATTTCCTCTTCATTTGTTAGGTCTGGTGGGTTTTTATCTTGCCCCTTCATCTGCTGTGTGTTTTTCTGTCTTCTCATTTTGCTTATCTTACTGTGTTTGGGGTCTCCGTTTTACAGGCTGCAGGTTCGTAGTTCCTGTTGTTTTTGGTGTCTGTCCCCAGTGGCAAAAGTTGGTTCAGTGGGTTGTGTAGGCTTCCTGGTGGAGGGGACTAGTGCCTGTGTTCTGGTGGATGAGGCTGGATCTTTTCTTGTGGGCAGGTCAACGTCTGGTGGTGTGTTTTGGGGTGTCTGTAGGCTTATTATGATCTTAGGTAGCCTCTCTGCTAATGGGTGGTGTTGTGTTCCTGTCTTGCTAGTTGTTTGGCATAGGGTGTCCAGCACTGTAACTTGCTGGTCGTTGAGTGAAGCTGGGTGCTGGTGTTGAGATGGAGATCTCTGGGAGATTTTCGCCATTTGATATTATGTGGAGCTGGGAGGTCTCTTGTGTACCAGTGTCCTGAATTTGGCTCTCCCCAGTCAGAGGCACAGCACTGACTCCTGGCTGAAGCACCAAGAGCCTTTCATCCACACGGCTCAGAATAAAAGGGAGAAAAAGTAGAAAGAAAGAAAGAAAGAGGTTAAAAGAAAATAAAATAAAGTAAGATAAAATGAAATAAAGTTATTAAAATAAAAAATAATTATTAAAAAAATTTTTTTAAATAAAAAAAAAACAAAAAAACGGACGGATAGAACCCTAGGACAAATGGTGAAAGCAAAGCTTGTGACAAAATCTCACACAGAAGCAGACACATACACACTCACAAAAAGGAGGAAAAGAGGGAAAACATAATAAATCTTGCTCTCAAAGTCCACCTCCTCAATTTGGGATGATTCATTGTGTATTCATGTGTTCCACAGATGCAGGGTACATCAAGTTGATTGTGGAGATTTAATCCGCTGCTCCTGAGGCTGCTAGGAGAGATTTTCCTTTCTTTGTTCTCACAGCTACCATGGCTCAGCTTTGGATTTGGCCCCGCCTCTGCTTGTAGGTCCCCGGAGGGCGTCTGTTCTTCGCTCACATGGGACGGGACGGGGTAAAGGAGCAGCTGACTGGGGGCTCTGGCTCACTCAGGCTGGTGGTGGGGGGGGGTGGGAAGGGAAGGGTGTGGATGCGGAGCAAGCCTGAGGTGGCAGAGGCCGGCGGGACGTTTCACCAGCCTGAGGCACGCCTTGCGTTCTCCCGGGGAAGTTGTCCCTGGATCCCGGGACCGTGGCAGTGGTGGGCTGCACAGGCTTCCGGGAGGGGAGGTGTGGATAGTGACCTGTGCTCGCACACAGGCTTCTTGGTGGCGGCAGCAGCAGCCGTAGCGTCTCATGCCTGTCTCGGGGGTCCGGGCTGTTAGCCGCGGCTTGCGCCCTGGAAGCTCCTTTAAGCAGCATTCTTAATCCCCTCTCCTCGTGCACCAGGAAACAAAGAGGGAAGAAAAAGTCTCTTCCCTCTTCGGCAGGTCCAGACTTTTCCCCAGACTCCCTCCCGGCTAGCCATGATGCACTAACCCCCTGCATGCTGTGTTCACGCCGCCAACCCCAGTCCTCTCCCTGCACTTCAACCGAAGCCCGAACCTCATCTCCCAAACCCGCCCACCCCAGCAGGTGAGCAGACAAGCCTCTCGGGCTGGTGAGTGCCCGTCGGCATCGATCCTCTGTGCGGGAATCTCTCTGCTTTGCCCTCTGCACCCCTGTTGCTGTGCTCTCTTCCCCGTCTCTGAAGCTTCCCCCGTCCGCCACCCGCAGTCTCCGCCTGTGAAGGGGCTTCCTAGTGTGTGGATACCTTTCCTCCTTCACAGCTCCCTCCCACTGGTGCAGGTCCCATCCCTATTCTTTTGTCTCTGTTTATTCTTTTGTCTTTTGCCCTACCCAGGTACGTGGGGGAGTTTCTTGCCTTTTGGGAGGTCTGAGGTCTTCTGCTGGTGTTCAGTAGGTGTTCTGTATTTGTTCCACGTGTAGATGTATTTCTGGTGTATCTGTGGGGAGGAAGGTGATCTCTGCATCTTACTCTTCCGCCATCTTCCCCCTCTCCAGTAGAAGTTTTTCTAATTTCATTCTTTTACATGTAGCTGTCCAATTTTCCCAGCACAACTTATTGAAGCGGCTGTCTTTTCTCCCTTGTAGGTTCTTGCCACCTTTGTCGTAAATTAGGTGACCATATATGTGTGGGTTTATGTCTGGGCATTCTATCCTGTAACATTGATCTATATTTCTGTTTTCCTGCCAGTACCATACTGTCTTGATTACTGTACCTTTATCATATAGTTTGAAGTCAGGGAGTCTGATTCCTCCAGCTCCGTTTTTCTTTCTCAAGATTGCTTTGGCTATTTGGGGTCTTTTGTGTTTCCATACAAATTGTAAGATTTTTTGTTCTAATTCTGTGAAGAATGACATTGGTAGTTTGATAGGGATTTCATTGAATCTGTAGATTGCTTTGGATAGTATAGTCATTTTCACAATATTGATTCTTCCAATCGAAGAACATGGTATATTCCTGCATCTGTTTATGTCATCTTTGATTTCCTTCATCAGTGTTTTATAGTTTTCTGAGTACAAGTCTTTCACCTCCTTATGTGGGTTTATTCCTAGGTATTTTATTCTTTTTGTTGGAGTGATAAATGGGAGTGTTTCCTTAATTTCTCTTTTTGATTTTTCGCTGTTGGTGTATAGGAATGCCAGAGATTTCTGTGCATTAATTTTGTATCCTACAACGTTACCAAATTCATTGATTAGTTCTAGTAGTTTTCTGGTGGCATCTTTAGGATTTTCTATGTATAGTATCATGTCATCGGCAAATAGTGAGAGTTTTACTTCTTTTCCAATTTATATTCCTTTTATTTCTTTTTCTTCTCTGATTGCTGTGGCTAGGACTTCCAAAACTGTGTTGGATAAGAGTGGCAAGAGTGGACATCCTTGTTTTCTTCCTGATCCTAGTGGAAATGCTTTCAGTTTTTCACCATTGAGTATGATGCTTGCTGTGGGTTTGTCATATATGGCCTTTATTATGTTGAGGTAGGTTCCCTGTATGCCCATTTTCTGGAGAGTTTTTATCATAAATCGGTGTTGAATTTCGTCAGAAGCTTTTTCTGCATCTATTGAGATGACCATATGGTTTTTATTCCTTAATTTGTTAACGTGGTGTATCACATTGGTTGATTTGCATATATTGAAGAATCCTCGCATCCCTGGGATAAATCCCACTTGATCATGGTGTATGATCCTTTTAATGTGCTGTTGGATTATGTTTGCTAGTATTTTGTTCAGGATTTTTGTATCTATGTTTATCAGTGATATTGGTCTATAATTTTCTGTTTTTGTGATATCTTTTTCTGATTTTGGTATTAGAGTGATGGTGGCTTTGTAGAACGAATTTGGGAGTGTTCCTCCCTCTGCAATTTTTTGGAAGAGTTTGAGAAGGATTGGTGTTAGCTCTTCTCTAAATGTTTGATAGAATTCGCCTGTGAAGCCATCTGGTCCTGGACTTTTGTCTGTTGGAAGATTTTTAATTACAGTTTCAATTTCATTACTTGTGATATGTCTGTTTATATTTTCTAATTCTTCCTGGTTCAGTCTTGGAAAATTGTACCTTTCCAAGAATTTGTTCATTTCTTCGTGGTTGTGCATTTTATTGGCATGTAGTTGTTTGTAGTAGTCTCTTATAATCCTTTGTATTTCTGCAGTGTCAGTTGTGATTTCTCCTTTTTCATTTCTAATTTTATTGACTTGCATTCTCTCCCTTTTTTTCTTGACGAGTCTGGCTAAGGGTTTATCAATTTTGTTTATCTTCTCAAAGAATCTTTTCGTTTTATTGATCTTTGCTATTGTTTTCTTTATTTCTGTTTCATTTATTTCTGCTCTGATCTTTATGATTTCTTTCTTCCTACTGACTTTGGGTTTTCTTTGTTCTTCTTTCTCTAGTTGATTGAAGTGTAGGGTTAGATTGTTTATTTGAGATTTTTCTTGTTTCTTGAGATGAGATTGAATTGCTGTAAACTTCCCTCTTAGAACTGCTTTTGCTGCGTCCCGTAGGTTTTGGGTTGTCATTTGTTTCTATGTATTTTTTTATTTCTTCTTTGATTTCTTCAGTGATCTCTCGGTTATTTAGTAGTGCACTGTTTAGCCTGCATATATTTGTTTTTCTTACAGTTTTTTTCTTGTAATTGATTTCCAGTCTCATAGCGTTGTGATCAGAAAAGATGCTTGATACGATTTCAATTTTCTTAAATTTTCCAAGGCTTGATTTGTGACCCAAGATGTGATCTGTCCTGGAGAATGTTCCATGTGCACTAGAGAAAAATGTGTATTCTGTTTTTTTTGGATGGAATGTTCTGTAAATATCACTTAAATCTATCTGGTCTATTGTGTCATTTAAAGCTTGTGTTTCCTTATTTATTTTCTGTTTGGATGATCTGTCCATTGGTGTAAGTAAGGTGTTAAAGTTCCCCACTATTACTGGGTTACTGTCGATTTCTCCTTTCATGGTTGTTAGCATTTGCCTTTTGTATTGAGGTGCTCCTATGTTGGATGCATAAACATTTATAATTGTTATATCTTCTTTTTGGATTGATCCTTTGATCATTATGTAGCGTCCCTCCTTATCTCTTGTAACAGTTTTTATTTTAAAGTCTATTTTATCTGAGTATTGCTACTCTAGCTTTCTTTTGATTTCCATTTGCATGGAATATCTTTTTCCATCCCTTCACTTTCAGTCTGTTTGTGTCCCTAGGTCTGAAGTGGGTCTCTTGTAGACAGCGTATATATGGGACTTGTTGTTGTATCCATTCAGCCAGTGTGTGTCTTTTGGTTGGGGCATTTAATCCATTTACATTCAAGATTACTATTGATATATATGTTCCTATTACCATTTTCTTAATCGTTTTGGGTTTGTTTTTGTTGGTTTTTTTCTTCTCTTGTGTTTCCCACTTAGAGAATCTTTTTTAGCATTTGTTGTAAAGTTGGTTTGGTGGTGCTGAATTGTCTTAGCTTTTGTTTGTCTGAAAAGCTTTTGATTTCTCCATCAAATCTGAATGAGATCCTTGCTGGGTAGAGTCATCTTGGTTGTAGGTTTTTCTCTTTCATCACTTTAAGTATATCCTGCCACTCCCTTCTGGCCTACAGAGTTTCTGCTGAAAAATCAGCCGATAACCTTATGGGGATTCCTTTTTATGTTATTTTTTGTTTTTTCCTCGCTGTTTTTAATATTTTTTCTTTGAATTTAATTTTTATTAGTTTGATTAATATGTGTCTTGGTGTGTTTCTCCTAGGGTTTATCCTGTATGGGACTTTCTGTGCTTCCTGGACTTGGGTGACTATTTCCTTTCCCATGTTAGGGAAGTTTTCCACTATAATCTCTTCAAGTATTTTCTCAGACCGTTTCTTTTTCTCTTCTTCTTCTGGGACCCATATAATTTGAATGTTGGTGTGTTTGTGTTGTCCCAGAGGTCTCTGAGACTGTCCTCAATTCTTTTCATTCTTTTTTCTTTATTCTGCTCTTTGGCAGTTATTTCCATCATTTTGTCTTCCACCTCACTTATTCGTTCTTCTGCCTCCGTTATTCTGTTATTGATTCCTTCTAGTGTATTTTTCATTTCAGTTATTGTGTTGTTCATCTCTGTTTGTTCTTTAATTCTTCTAGATCTTTGTTAAACATTTCTTGTATTTTCTCAATCTGTGTCTCCATTCTATTTCTGACATTCTGGATCATCTTTACTATCATTACTCTGAATTCTTTTTCAGGTAGATTGCCTATTTCCTCTTCATTTATTTGGTCTTGTAGGTTTTTACCTTGCTCCTTCATCTATGACATATTTTTTGCCATCTCTTTTTTTTTTTTTTAAAGAGGGGATTGTGTTCCTGTTTTACAGGTTGTTTGGCCTGAGGCTTCCCACACTGTAGTTTGTAGGCTATTGGGTAGAGCTGTGTCTTGGTGCTGAGATGAGGAACTCTGTGAGACCTCACTCTGATGAACATTTCCTGGGGTCTGAGGTTCTCTGTTAGTCTAGTGGTTCGGACTTGGAGCTCCTACCACAGGAGCTTCCCCCTGACCCCAGGCTTGCAAATCAAGATCCTGCAAACCACGTGGGTGGCTAAAAAAAATTTTTTTAAAGAGAAAAATAACAAAGTAAAACATAAAATTAGACTAGGAAACTAACAGATATGTTAGAAAGAATATAAAAATAAAAATATAGATGAATCAACAACCGGAAGGTAACTCCGTGGAGAGTGGGGCCTATCAAGGGTGAGGTTTGGGTGGTGGGCAGGGCCAGTGCTCAGGACCTATGGGGCTGGAAAAGGCCCCAAGGGCTGTGGGGGTTGGGCTTAGGCTCAAGGAACAGGAGGGGGCTAGGAGTGCCCCCCATCCTGGTCTTAGAGGGCAGGGGACCTTACCTGGGAGCCTAGCAGGCTTCCTGGGCTCGAGTCGGTGGGGCAAACACCCTCCTCTCCTCTCCTGCTTCTCAGTCTGTGTTCTGGGAGGGCCCCTCCCACCTGCCTCTCCTGATCTCCCTGGCCTCCCTCCTATGCCACCAGGACCTATGCAGCCTGGAGGGGGCTTTGGATTGGAGGGGACTGGCCTGGGAGCTCAGCAGACTCCCCATGCCCAAGTGGGCGGGGCAGTCACCTTCTGCTCCTTTTATGCTCCTCCTGGAGGGCGCCTCCCACTTGCCTCTCCTGATCTCCATGGCCTCAGAGGTGCTGATGTTGTCTTGCCTCCACTTCTCCCCGCTTTGGTCCCCGTACGTCCTACCGGTTCACTTTGGGGTTCCTCCTGTCTCCTTGGGTGTCAGAGTCCTCCACCAGCGGCCAGCAGGCTCATTAGTTGTGGGGAGGTGCTAACTCTGTGTCTTCCCACACCGCCATCTTGACTCCTCTCCCCTGTAGTTTACTTTTAAACAACTTTTATCAAGCTATTAATAATACCCAGTGAATTCACCCACTGTAATTGTGCAATCGAATTGTACAGTTTAAGTTTTAGTAAATACATACAGTTGTGAAACCATCAGTTTTATCACCCCCACAAGTTCTTTTATGTCCATTTACAGTCTCACCCCCAGGCAACCATGGACCTGCTTTCTGTCTACAGTTTTGCCTTTCCTCAAAATTTCATATAAATCAGATCGGACACTATTTTGTCTTTATCTGATTTCTTTGACTTAGTGTAATATTTTTGAGGGTCATCCATGTTGTTGCATGTATCAGTAGTTCCTTTTTATTGTTGAGTTGTATTCCATGGTATGAATATACCACTTTTTATGATCTTTGATGAGAATTTGAATGATTGCAGTTTTTTGGCTATTAAGAATAATGCTGTTAGGAACATTCTTTTCTTTAAAATATGTATTTATTTTTTGGCTCTGTCAGGTCTTAGTTGCGGCACACAGGCTCTTTGTGGTGCATGGACTTCTCTCTAGTTGTGGCATGTGGGCTCCAGAGCACGTGGGCTCATTAGTTGTGGTGCGTGGGCTCTCTGATTGTGGCACGTGGGCTCAGTAGTTGTGGTGCATTGGGCTTAGTTGCCCCACAGCATGAGGGATCTTAGTTCCCCAACCAGGGATTGAACCAGCATCCCCTGCATTGCAAGACTGATTCTTAAGCACTGGACCACCAGGGAAGTCCCAGGAACATTCTTTTATAAGTCATTGTGCAGATACGTTTCAAAGTTTCTCTTCGATAGATACGTAGGAGTGAAATTGCTGGGTCTTATGGTTAATGTATGTTTATCTTTTGAAGAAACTGCAAAACCGTTTTCCACAGTGGAAATCTGTTTTCCACAGATTGTACTACTTTTTTCCCAGCAGTATGGTATGAGAGTTCCAGTTTCTTCACATCTTCACCAACATTTAGACTCTCGTTCTTTTTAATTATAGCTATTCTACAGGGTCTGTAGTGGTATCTCATTGTTTTAACTTGTATTTCCCTAATGATTAACAACATTGAACATCTGTTTGTGTACTTATTGGACATTTGTATGTCTTCTTGGTAAAATATCTCTTAAAATATCTTACCCATTTTAAAAATTGGTTGCCTGTGTTCTTATTATTGAGTCATGCTCTTTATATATTCTGGATTCATATCTGTGATCAGAAAATATTTTTCCCAGTCTGTGGCTTGTCTTTTCATTTTCTTAGTGGTGTTTTTTTTGAAGGGAAAAGTTTTGTATTTTGATTAAGTTCAGCTATCAAGTTTTCTTTTATCACATGCTTTTGGTGACATAGCTCAGAAATTTTTTCCAAATCCAAGACCACAAAGATTTTCTCTTATGTTTTTATCTAGAAGTTGTAAACATTTTAGGTCTTACATTTAAGTCTCTGGTCCATTTTGAGTTAATTGTTATATATGGTGTGAGGTGAGGGTCTGAGTTTTTTTCTTTTTTTCTACCCTCTGCCCCCTCTTTTTCCCTCGTTGCCTATGGATATCCAGTTGTTCCAGCACCATTTGTTGAGAAGACTGTTCTTTCCCTATTGAATTAACTAGGTGCTTTTGTCAAAATTCAACTGACCACAAATTTGTGGGCTTATTTCTGGATTGTTTGTTCTATTCCATATTTGTTTATTTATTTATTTGGCTGTGCTGTGCTGCACATGGGATATTAGTTCCCTGACCAGGGATCAAACCCGTGCCCCCTGCATTGGGAGCATGGAATCTTAACCACTGGACCACCAGGGAAGTCCCATAGAATTCTGTAATATATAATGCAGTTTACTGTGCATTATTCAAATGTAGTTTAGCTGTAACTGTTTGGACTGTAAATTACAAGTACATAATCCTTCTACCATTTGAAAAAGTTTTATTTAATTAATAAACTATTTTTAGCGCAATTTTATGTTCACAGTAAAATTGAGCAAAGTACAGAGAGTTCCCATATATCCCTAGTCCCCAGAATGCACAACCTCCTCCACTGTCAACATCCTGCACCATAATGGTTACATTTGTTAAAATTGATGACCCTGTATTGACACATCATTATCATCCAGAGCCCATAGTTTACATTAGGGTTCACTCTAGGTTTTGTACATTCTGTGGGTTTGGACAAATATATAATGACATGTATCCACCATTGTAGTATCATACAAAATTGTTTCACTCTATATAGTATGTTGCCTTTTCAGATAGATAACTTTCACTTAGTAACATGCACTTAGGTTTCCTCCCTGCCTTTTCGTGGTTTGTTAACTCATCTCTTTTTATCAGTGAATAATATTCCATTGTCCTTATGAACTGTTTATCTGTTAACCTGCCTACTGAAGGACATCTTGGTTGCTTCCAAGTTTTGGCACTTATGAATAAAGCTGCTATAAACATCCACATGTAGGTTTTTTGGTGGACCTTCTGCCATTTTAAATATATAATTTGGAAACGAGGAGACTGGGTAAAATCTCAGGTCATTTTTAGTTTTTAAAAACTAACATTTTAAAAGAAGTTCATATTGAACAAAATGATAGCATTAGATTTTGTTAAGTTTGGCATTTAAAAACTAGAAATTTGGACTCTTCATCTCTGAAAATAAGATGAGATTCTTTAATTTTAGGGGATTCCTGGTCCTCCTTTCTCAGCTCTAATATAGTAAATTAGTAACCTTTTCATTAAAAAAAAATTTAATTTTTACTTTATATTGGAGTATAGTTGATTTACAATGTTGTGTTAGTTTCAGGTGTATGTACAGCAAAGTGATTCACTTATACATATACATATATCCATTCTGTTTCAAATTCTTTTCCCATATAGATTATTACAGAATATTGCGTAGAGCTCCCTGTGCTATACAGTATGTCCTTGTTGATTATCTATTTTATATATATAGTATATGTATATGTTAATCCCAAACTCCTAATTTATCCCTCCTCACCATGTTTCCCCTTTGGTAACCATAAGTTTGTTTCTGAAGTCTGTGAGTCTGTTCCTGTTTTGTAAATAAGTTCATTTGTATAATTTTTTTTTAGATTCCACATAGAAGTGATATCATATGATATTTGTCTTTCTCTGACTTCACTTAGTATGATAATCTCTAGGTCCATCTATGTTGCTGCAAATGGCATTGTTTCATTCTTTTTTATGGCTGAGTAATATTCCATTGTATATATGTACCCCATCTTTTTTATCCATTCCTCTGTTGATGGAGATTTAGATTGCTTCCATGTCTTGACTATTGTAAATGGTGCTGCAGTTAACATTGGGGTGCATATATCTTTTCGAATGATGGTTTTCTCTGGATATATGCCCAGGAATGGGATCACTGGATTGTATGGTAGTTCTATTTTTAGGTTTTTTTTTTTTTTTTTTGATGTGGACCCTTTTTAACGTCTTTATTGAATTTGTTACAATATTGCTTCTGTTTTATGTTTTGGTTTTTTGGCCATGAGGCATGTGGGATCCCAGCTTCCTGACCAGGGATTGAACCTGCACCCCCTGCATTGGAAGGTGAAGTCCTAGCCACTGGACTGCCAGGGAAGTTCCTATGTTTAGTTTTTTAAGGAATCTCCATACTGTTTTCCATAGTGCCTGTACCAATTTACATTACCACCAACAGTGTAGGAGGGTTCCCTTTTCTGCACACCCTCTCCAGCATCTACTGTTTGTAGACTTTCTGATGATAGCCATTCTGACCGGTGTGGGGTGATACTTCATTGTAGTTTTGATATGCAGTTCTCTAAAAACTAGCAATATTGAGCACCTTTTCATGTGCTATTTGGCCATCTGTATGTCTTTGGAGAACTGTCTATTTAGGTCTTCTGCCCATTTTTTGGTTGGGTTGTTTATTTTTTTGATACAGAACTGCATGAGCTGTTTGTATATTTTGGAGAGTAATCCCTTGTTGGTCGCTTCATTTGCAAATATTTTCTCCCATTCTGTAAGTTGTCTTTTCATTTTGTTTATGGTTTCCTTTGCTGCGCAAAAGTTTTTAAGTTTCATTAGGTCCCATTTGTTTAGTTTTGTTTTTATTTTCATTGGGAGGTGGATCCAAAAAAATCTTGCTGCAATTTATTTCAGAGTGTTCTGCCTATGTTTTCCTCTAAGAGTTTTATAGTACTCAGCTTTACATTTAGGTCTTTAATCCATTTTGAGTTTATTTTTGTGTATGGTGTTGAAGAATGTTCTAATTTCATTCTTTTACATGTAGTTGTCCAGTTTTCCCAGCACCACTTTTTGAAGAGACTGTCTTTTCTCCATTGTATAGTCTTGCCTCCTTTGTCATAGATTAATTGATCATAGGTGCATGGGTTTATCTCTGGGCTTTCTATCCTGTTCCATTGATCTGTATTTCTGTTTCTGTGCCAGTACCATACTGTTTTGATGACTGTAGCTTTGTAGTATAGTCTGAAGTCAAGGAGCCCAATTCCTCCAGCTCATTTATTTTTCTCAGGATTGCTTTGTCTATTCGGGGTCTTTTGTGTTTCTATACAAATTAAAAAAATACTTTGTTCTAGTTCTGTGAAAAATGCCATTGGTAATTTGATAGGGATTGCAATGAATCTGTTGATTGCTTTGGGTAGTATAGTCATTTTGACAATATTGATTCTTCCAATTCAAGAACATGGTATATCTCTCCATCTGTTTGTGTCATCTTTGATTTCTTTCATCAGTATCTATAGTTTTCTGAGTACAGGTCTGTTGGCTCCTTAGGTAGGTTTATTCCTAGGTATTTTATTCTTTTTGATGTGATGGTAAATGGGATTGTTTCCTTAATTTCTCTTTCTGATCTTTCATTGTTAGTGTGTAGAAATGCAAGATTTCCGCATATTAATTTTGTATCCTGCAACTTTACTGAATTCATTGATGAGCTCTAGTAGTTTTCTGGTAGCATCTTTAGGATTTTTTATGTATAGTATCATGTCATCTGCAAACAGTGACAGTTTTACTTCTTTTCCAATTTGGATTCCTTTTATTTATTTTTCTTCTGTGATTGCCGTGGCTAAGACTTCCAAAACTGTGTTGAAAAAAGTGGTCAGAGTGGGCATCCTTGTCTTGTTCCTGATTTTAGAGGAAGTTCTTTTAGCTTTTCACTGTCGAGAATGATGTTAGCTGTGGGTTTGTTATACATGGCCTTTATTATGTTGAGGTAAGTTATCTCTGTGCCGACTTCTGGAGAGTTTTTATCATAAATGGGTTTTGAATTTTGTCAAAAGCTTTCTCTGCATCTGTTGAGATGATCATATGTTTTTTTTTAACTGATAAAATTTTTTTTTTCACTTTTGAGTTTTTACAGTTTTCCTGTTTATTCGTGTAAGGTGGAAACTAGAACTGTTTAAAAGACATACACAGATCGAGTACATCAATAACCAGGGTTTTTTCTTTTTTGCTATACTATTTTCACACCTACAGGTGTGCTTGCTAGGCAATATAACCATCACAGAAGCAAACATGAGGCAGAATACTGGTGAGGAAAAAGCGAGAGAGAGTTACCAGATATACAGACAGGCTCGTTCTACATTCACTACTGTGTTTTCAAGTGCCAAGTATTAACTGCACATTTTTGTTCAGCTAGAAAGAAGAGGGATTTTTTCTTTTTTTCCCTTTTGGTTTGTTTGAAATCAGTGCATGAATGTTTCTCATTTCAGCAGATGGACAAACAGATGGACACTATGGCTATGGGAAATGTTCAGGGGAGGGAGGGGGATACTGTGAGACTGCTAGGCCTGGCTATTCCCAACTCTCCCCATCACAGTGTTCATGCAACTTCCCTGCATTATAGGGTCTTGTTGAAACGTGTCTGTGAGCTTGATGGGATGGATACACTTGGGAGAGCTGGTGACAGGTGCTAACAAGCATTATCAGGTCTGGCTGCAATATAAGGAGAAACCATGGATATTTAAAAATACGTTTTTGAGTCAGATCTTGGTGTGACTGAAGAGCAACCACCGTTCTGAGAACTGGAAGAAGACAGAGCTGAGATGCAGGAAGCTCTTTTCAACTCTCTGTAGCAAGGCTGGCTCACTGAAGTACTCACCAACATCCCTCACCCCCTCCAGGCCCCCTGTCCCGCTCATCTAGTACTAAACCGTGAACAAAAGGCAAAGAGAATGCACAAAGAAGAAAATGTAAGGAAGAAGAAGGACAAATTTAGAGAGAGAAGAGAAAACCAAAATCAATAGTCAAAAAGGACAGTGGGAAAGAATGTTTAGATTTCAAAATTTTAAAGCCCCGAGCTAGGAAGAACCCAAAGACTGAGTACTTACTCCTCAAGTGAAAGGCAGTCTCTGCAGAACATTATTCTTAGAGGTGTTACCCAGGAAACAGATAAGGCCAGTAGTAAGATACATGGCTTTTTTTTTCCTTCTTGAGCTCGTGGTTACAGGGAAAACAGATTCCACTACGGAAGCGCAAGCTGCCAGTCAGTAACATGCTGCTGTAGGAAAGGGGTTGGAGTCGCGTGTGGTCTATGAGCACTGGACCTTTGCATGGTGTCATAACCCAGTTATCTGCCACCAAGAATGTTAATTTCTGGCTTCAACTTTCCTCAGAGGAAGACACTGTGGCCATCCACAGTCATGAACTTTTGAGTGGCAGCAGCCCCAATGGGTCAAGTGTCTACAAGCCCTGAACAGAACAGGCAGAATCACTGTGAATTACCATGAAACTCGAATGCCAAACTAGAGGTTTCTCACTCCAAGTCCCAGTGTCACAATATAATCTCTATAACTTTCTGTACAACTTTACAATGGAACTGTATTTCAGTGACTGTTTTGAATTGAATTAAACTTTCCAAAAAGTTACACATAATTCATGTCTATTTTGTTTTCTACCAGTAAGAGTGCTGCTAAATTACAAAACCCCATAATCACAGTATTGTTTTTTTAAAAAATTAAACACACAGTATTCCTGTCAATGTTAATCCAAATCAAAACTTCAGAATGCCGTGGCATTTATGTGACCAATCTGAGTTTTAGATACAAATACCAGCTGCTTATCCCATGGACCATTTTTGCTAGACTGAGGCTGTGAAAAACTGAAAGTTGACGTATGATTCTTTTTGTTTTTTAATTGCACAAAAGGATATACGTGGAGGGTACAGAATGACACTGAAGAGATCACAGGGCATGACAGACATTAGTTCTCTCCCTCCCCAGCATCTCCTTCGTCTCCCTGGTTTTCCGACGTCCACAGAGTGAGATTGTCCCTAAGCAACTGCATGATCAGGATGCTGTCTTTGTAAGACTCTTCATTCAGTGTGTCCAATTCAGCAATCGCTTAATCAAATGCTGTTTTTGCCAGGCTGCAAGCCTTTTCAGGAGAGTGTAGAATCTCGTAGTAAAAGATGGAGAACTTAAGTGCCAGGCCCAGTTGAATTGGGTGTGTAGGCTGCATTTCTTTCTTACTAATTTCAAATGCTTCCTGGTAAGCCTGCTGGGAGTTTGACACAGTGGTTTGTTTATTGTCTCTAGATGCCACCTCAGAAAGATATCTAAAATAATTGCCTTTCCTTTTCAAGTAGAACACCTTACTTTCTGGTTGTGTAGCATTGGGAATAAGGTACTTGTCCAACAGCTCCAGAACATTGTTGCAGATGTCCTGCAGCTCTGCCTTGATCTTCTCACGGTATTCTTTGCACATCTGCTGCTTCTTCTCGTTCCTCTCTGTTTTCTGTTTGATGCTGGAGATGACACGCCAGGAAGAACGGTGGGCACCGACCATGTTCTTGTAAACAACAGACAGCAGTTTCCTCTCCTCATTTGAGAGCTCGTGCCCCTGCTCCATGACTGCCTTCACGGCCGCAGCCATGTCATCGTAGCGCTCTGCCTGCTCGGCGAGTTTGCCTTTCTGTACCAGCTCACTTTTATCCGTGGTCATTCCTGTGGGAGGACTGCAGGGGACAAAGACACTAGCGGAGCTCCGGGCGTGGTGACCGCTTCCTTCCCAAGCCCATTACTCCAGCGGTGGCTGCAGTGGTGGCGGCGGCGGCGGCAGAATCGGTGGCTGCAGTGGCGACCTCAGCTCCGGAATCGGCGGCTGATCATATGGTTTTTATTCTTCAGTTTATTAATGTGTGTATCACACACATTAATTTTGATTTGTGGATTGATTTGTGGATGTTGAAGAATCCTTGCATCCCGGGGATAAATCCCACTTGATCGTGGCTTATGATCCTTTTAATGTATCGTTGGATTCAGTTTACTAGTATTTTGTCGAGGATTTTTGCATCTATGTTCATCAGTGATATTGGCCTATTTCTTTTTTTTGTGGTATCTTTGTTTGGTTTTGGTGTCAGGGTGATGGTGGCCTCATAGAATGAGTTTGGGAGTGTTCCTTCCTCTGCGATTTTTGGGAAGAGTTTCAGAAGGATAGGTGTTAACTTTTCTCTAAATGTATGGTAGAATTCACCTGTGAAGCCATCGGGTCCTGGACTTTTGTTTGTTGGCAGTTTTAAAATCAGTTTTGATTTCAGTACTTGTGATTGGTCTGTTCATATTTTCTGTTTCTTCCTGGTTCAGTCTTGGAAGGTTATATGTTTATCCATTTCTTCTAGATTGACCATTTATTGACATATAGTTGCTTATAGTAGTCTCTTATAATCCTTTGTATTTCTGTGGTGTCCATTGTAACTTCTCTTTTTTCATTTCTAATTTTATTGATTTGAGCCCTCTCCCTTTTTTTCTTGTTGAGTCTGGCTACAGGTTTATCAATTTTGTTTATCTTTTCAGAGGAACCAGCTTTTAGTTTGATTGATCTTTTCTATTTTGTTTCTCTCTGTTTCATTTATTTATGCTTTGATCTTTATGATTTTTTCCTTCTACTAACTTTGGGTTTTGTTTGTTCTTCTTTCTCTAGTTACTTAATATCCTTTTTAAATTAGTAATATTCATATGTTTAATGCATTCATAGAAATTGCATTAGGTATTAATTTTGAGCTCAAATTTCTTTTTGGTCATTACATACTGGTAAAAAACATGGTCTATGGAGCCAACTGGAGTGTGTTCAGATCTTGCTTCTACCACGTATTATGTCATTGAGCAAGTAACTCAACCTTTGTTTCCTCAACTAAACTGTGGGAATATAAACATTGCCTAGCTCTTAGGATTGGGGTGAAAATTAAATAGGAATGCATGTAAAGTACATGACATAGCACCTAGCAAATGATCAGTAAGTGGTAGCTGTGGTGTCTTTTCTAAAATGCAGTATATGAGTTCATGATATTTTCAGCTCCTTGGAATGCAGTAAGTTATATTCTTAACACAAGAGTTTGAAATATTTAGTGAGTTAGAAAAAAATTAAGACTTTTTAATTATTCCCATGTATAAAAATGGTTTCTGTTGTGATTAATTTATTTTCATAGAAAGTCCAAAAATGACGACAAGTTGTTGTTAACTGAATAGAGTGGTAGTAGTTGAGAAACGTTTTTCATTTATGCTGTCACTTTCTAGGCTATCTTCTCATACTATACTGTCTCCTGAGGAAATCTCATCCACCTCCATGGCTTCAGTGGCAAATGAATCTCATCCATCCTCCTGCTTGCTTGACACATCCATTTGGGTGTATCGTAGACTTAAAGCTCAGTACCCCCAAACTAAATTCACGATCTTCCCTTTCAAACTGTTATTTCTTCTAGTGTTGTTAACCATCTCAGTACATGGCGTAGCCATACATCCCTTTGGTCAAGCCAGAAATTGAAAGTCACCGTCAATTCTTCCTTTTCCCTGGTCCCCTTATGACTATTTTCCAGGTCCTCTTGATTCTAACTGTTAAATAGCTCTGACATCCTACTGTTAAATATCTCTGAAATCCTTCTACCTTTCTCATCCCTTTCTATTTATTGTCAGCACCATCTCTCATCTGGCTAACTACTTCAGCCCTCTAACTTATTTCTTCACGTCTCCTCTTGCTTTCTTCCAATTCTTCGTATACAGTGTAGCCAAAGTGACTATGATGTCACTCCTCTGAAAAATCATTCTATGGCTTCACTTTGTTTTTAGCATAAGCTCTAAAAGCCTTAAGATGTTCTTCATCGTCCTGCGTGATTAGGCCCCTGTTAATTTCTTTAGCTGTATCTGCATCCACTGTCCTTTTCCATCTCTGTTTCTTCCATTCTGGTCTCATTACATTTCTTCAAAATCTCCATTCTCTTTTTTGCCTCTGGCTGTCCACTCTGTTCCTATCTAACTCTTGCTTATATATCAGATCGTATCTTAAACCTTACCTCTTCTGGAAAGCCTTCCCTGACCTCTTCCCCTTTCCTCCTTCATCAGTTCTCCTGCCCAGATTATGTCCCTTACTCTCATCTAGAACTCTGTGTTTCTCATTTCCCAGCACTCATCCTGCTTATAATTATTTGGCTAGTATGTCCTCCCCAAGATGACATATCATAAGATTAAAGATTGTGTTTGTCTTGTTTGTCATTGTGTCCCCGGTGCCTAGCACAATGCCAGACACAGGTGTGTAGTATTTGTTGAGTGAATGAATTTGGCTATGTAGAAAATTTTAAGTTGTATCTGTAATCACTTATAATAATTGTATTGTCACCTTTTTTTGTTAATTCCCCCTATTCCTTACAACTGTTACTTAAAACATTTTATTTCGAAATAATGTACTTATTTTAGGAATAAGAAGAAAAAAACTACCATTTGCCAGGCGTCATGTTGGTCACTTGAAGTAAATTGTTTCATTTGGTTCTTACTATCAATGTAGAGTATTCATTCTTTTTTTTTTTAAAACATCTTTATTGGGGTATAATTGCTTTACAATGGTGTGTTAGTTTCTGCTTTATAACAAAATGAATCAGTTATACATATACATATGTTCCCGTATCTCTTCCCTCTTGCGTCTCCCTCCCTCCCTCCCTAGAGTATTCATTCTTATCCCCATTTTGCCATTGAGGAGATAATCTCTGGGTATATACTTTCTAAGGTCAAGTCTCTGAAAAATGGCAGATGTGTGGATTCACGTTGAGGTCTTTCTATTCTAGAACCTGTGTTCTCTTGCTGTAATTATACTACCTTCTCCAATTTAACGTCCACATTAAGTAATTAATATACACATTTTAAGAAATTTCTTATGATTAGCTAAAGTATCAGATTTTGTATTTATTTCATTGACTCTAGTTCTTTAACAGTGCTATGCTCATGTGGCATACAGTACATCTTGTAATTGCTGATAATAAAGGTGAAATTTGTACAAGAATAAACTTTAAATCCAGGCTAGAAATTGCATCACGGTGTCAAAGGAATTAATTTTAAGAGCTATTGGTCTGTAGCATGACTCTGTGAAGTGATTGATTCTCTTCATCATTTTCAGGGACTATTTTTGCATATGGACAAACTGGAACAGGTAAAACTTTTACCATGGAAGGTGTTCGAGCTGTTCCTGAACTTAGAGGAATCATTCCAAATTCATTTGCTCACATATTTGGTCATATTGCAAAAGCAGAGGGTGATACAAGGTAAAAGAGAATTCTTAATATTTTCTAATATTGAGAAGTACAAGCATAAGAAAGACGTATAAATTTTATAAACACATTTAAAAAACTGTTCTAATATTTCACTGTTTTTTTTTTAAATGATGTTTTATTACAGATTTTTGGTTCGAGTGTCTTATTTGGAAATATATAATGAAGAAGTGCGTGACCTTTTGGGCAAGGATCAGACACAGAGGTTAGAGGTATGGATAATTGAAATTGGAGCATTTTCCAAAGCATTAGAATGTGTAGTAAATTAAGCTCTTTTTTGAACAAAGTTACTTTAAATATTTTACTTATTTTTTGACCGTGTAATATAACATAGTACAAAAATAAAAGTATTTTAAACATTTATGCATTGGAAAGTCTTGTTCCTACCTCATTTCTCCCCACCCTAAGATAACCACTTTCAGTATCCTTTCAGTGTTCTTTATGTAAATACAAACAAATACAATTTTATTTTTACTCCAAAAGTAGGACACTGTATACATTGATATGCACCATTTTTTTTTTTTTTTTTTGGTACGCAGGCCTCTCCCGTTGCGGAGCACAGGCTCCGGACGCACAGGCTCAGCGGCCATGGTTCATGGGCCCAGCTGCTCCGCAGCATGTGGGATCTTCCCGGGCCGGGGCACAAACCCACGTCCCCTGCATCGGCAGGCGGACTCTCAACCACTGCGCCACCAGGGAAGCCCCGCATCATTTTTTTAATTAAATTTTTTATTGAGATAAGTGTAAATTCATATGCAGTTGTAAGAAATAATACAGAGAGATTACCCTTCACACAGTTTTCCCCAGTGGTAACATTTTACAAAGCTATAATGCAATATCACAACCATGATATTGACCTTGATGCAATCCACAGATCTCATTCAAATGCCCCCAGTTTTTCTTGTAGTCATTTGTGTTGTATACTGTTTTATCATGTGGAGATTGGTATATCCACTACCACAGCAAGGTACTAAACATCTCAGATATGCCTTATGTTGCCCTTTTATAACCACATCCACCTCTCCTGTGACCACTCCCCTCTGTCCCCATCCCTAACCCCTGACAACCCCTGATCTACTTTCCATTTCTACAGTTTTGTCATTTCAAAATGTTATGTAAATATAAACATACAATATGTAACCTTTTGGAATTGTCTTTTTTCACTTGGCATAACTCCCTAGAGATTCATCCAAGTTGTTGCATGTATCGATTGTTCATTCATTTTTATTACTGAGTAATATTGCATGGCGTATTTAACCATTCACCTGTTGAAGGACATTTGGGCTGTATACAGTTTTGGGCTATTATGAGTAAGGCCACTATGAATATTAACACAGATTTTTTTGCAAATGTAAATTTTCATTCTCTGGTATGAATGCCCGAGAGTACTCCAGAATTTATTTTAAGTCAGAAGTTTTTAAAGTGTCAAAAATATAGGTATTAAGACTAATCATGAATGTAGTCATGAATACTTGTGTTTTCAGTCTTTCTTTTACCTGAAGGAAAAACCACACTTTCTGATTGAGAAACTCTAGTTTGTATACTTCTGGGTAATAGATTAGCACTAAAGACTACTTTCATCCAGCATCTTAGAAAAGGGAACTGTGAGATTATATGCATAAATGTCAGATAATCACAAAATTTGTGAATTGGTACATTATGGTTTTAACTGACAAGTATAGCTGATTCACATTCATTATTTTTTAATTGAGATATAATTTACATAGCATAATATTCATCCTTTTAAAGTGTACAATTTAGTGATTCTTAGTATATTCAGAAAGTTATGCAACCATCACCACTATCTAATTCTAGAACATTTTCATTACTCCAGAAAGAAACTCCATGGCCATTAGGAGCCACTCACCATTCCCCCTCTCCCTCCTGGTAACCCATAATTTACTTTTTGTCTCTATGGACTTGCCTATTCTGGCCATTTCATTTAAATGGAATCATACAATTGTGGTCTTTTATGTCTGGCTTCTTTCACTTAGTATAATGTTTTCAAGATTCACCCATGTTGTAGCATGAATCAGTATTTCATGTTTTTGTTTTGTTTTAACAGCTGTACATGTTTTTATATGAATACACGCATACCTCGTTTTATGGTGCTTCACTTTATTATGCTTTGCAGATACTGTGTTTTTTACAAAATGAAGGTTTGTGGCAACCTGCATCAAACAGATCTGTTCAGCTTCATTTTTCCAGCAGCATTTACTTACTTCATGTCTCTGTGCCACATTTTGGTAATTCTTGCAATATTTTAAACTCTCCACCAGCAAAAAAATTATGACTCACTGAAGACTCAGGTGATGTTAGCATTTTTTAGCAATGAAGTATTTTGAAATTAAGGTACATACATTTTTTTAAACATAATGCTGTTGCACACTTAATAGACTACAGTATAGTGTAAACGTAACTTTTATATGCAATGAGTAACCAAAAAATTCATGGTACTAAGTTTATTATGGTGGTCTGGAACTGAACCTGCAATATCTTTGAACTGTATATTTTTTCAGTTCTCTTGGTTATATATCAGTGAATGTAATTGTTAGATAATGTGGTAACTGTATTTTTAGGAACTGCCAGACTGTTTCCCACAGTGGCTGTACCATTTTACATTCCTATCAGCAATGTAAGAGGAGTCCAGTTTCTCTACATCCTCATCAACACTTATTATTATCTGTCTTTTTTATAGCCATTTTAGAGGGTATAAAGTGGTATCTCATTTGTGGGCTTGATTTTCATTTCCCTGATGGCTAATGATGATGAATATCTTTTCACGTCATTTGTGTATCTTCTTTGGATAAATTTCAGTTTGGATCCATTGCTCATTTTTAATTGGGTCTTTGTCTTTTTGTTATTGAGTTGTAATAATTCTTTATATATTCTAGATACAAGTTTGTTAACAGATATATGGATTTACAAAAATATTCTCCCATCTGTGGGATTGTCTTTTCACTATCTTGATGGTGTCCTTTGGAGCATAAAAATTTAAAATTTTCATCATGTCTGGTTTATCTATATTAAGTTTTGTTGCTTGTGCTTTTTGGTGTAGTATCTAGGAAATCATTGCTTCATCCAAGGTCATGAAGATGTATGCCTGTGTTTTCTTCTAAGAGTTTTATAGTTTTAGCTCTTATATTTATGTCTTTGATTCATTTTGAGTTAATTTTTTATGTACCATGTGAGGTAGAGGACCAACTTCACTTTTGCCTATGGAATATCCAGTTGTCTCAGCACCATTTATTGAAAAGACTATTTTCCCCTCATTGCACTTTGCTTTTTTCATTGAACAATGGATTGTGGCAATTTTTCCACATCAGTACAGAGAAAGCTTCCTCATTCCTTTTTTTTTTTAAAGGTTCATAATATCCTTTGTATGCACATAATTTTAATTTATTTAGCCAGCCCTCTGTTGATGAACACTTGGGTTGTTTAAGATCTTTTGCTGTTACACACAATTCTGTGCTAAATAGCCTTGTACATACAGCATGTCATACATGTGCAAGTATATCTGAGGATAAATTCCTGAAGCAGGGTTGCTGAGTCATGTGGTAAATGATTAGTAACTATTGCCAAATATATTAATATAGTGTATGAGACACTAGGTTTAGTGTATGAGACAAATGGTTAGCCTTTAAAATATTAACATTGGAATTTTGATAGAAATTGCATTGTCAGTAAAATAATTAGAGAATAATGGTAAGAGTAGTCACCATTGTAGAATGGTGTAGAATACACTTAGAACAACAGCAGCTACTATTACTAAGCTTTTATAATGTGGCAGTAGGCATTCAGTACAGTAAATTGTGGTAGTAGCACATACTTTATTTCATTTAATCTTTTAGCAGTTCAGTTTTGTTATTGTAAAAAAATGAAACCTAGAGGGGTTTCCTGACTTGCTCATGTCGCAGGTAGGTGGATTAAGGATTAAAGGGTGATTTCTGAGGATTTACCATCTTAGCTTGAATTCTGGCTCTGAGTTCTTAAGCAAGTTACTTACCCTCTATGAGCCTTAGCTTTGCCACATTAAAATGGAAATCATAAAAGTATCTACTTTATAGGATTATTGCCAACATTAACAAATTAATACAAAGTTTTAAAATCATTGATTGACATGTAATAAAGTATTCAATACATTTTAGCTTTTTTTCTTTTTAAGTTTACTATATAAGCTGAGCTTTTGGAGCAGTATATTACAGGCTTAGGTATTATTTGTGTTTGTTGGACCTTAATGAAGACTTAATCTATAATGATAATGTGTAGACAGCAAATATAGAGATAAGTTTCATTTTTGCTAGTTGTCATCTTTGGTTTTGATGGATACTTTAATTCTGTGCTTTTTACCTTTTAAAAGTTTATTATTTTATTGCATAGATTATTAGAATAAAAATCATTTGGACAGATTTTCCATTTTTGTAACAGTAATTATAGTCAGATCTATTCTCAGGAACAGTCTTGTCAATGGTTCTCAACCACATTAGACCCAATGCCCCTTTTTTATAACATATATCTTGTAATGCCCCTTTGACTATCTGAAATAAATTTCATAGATGATGAAATCTATCTACACACATAATTTAAAAATTATCAATATACTGCCCTATTATAATATAAAAGAATAAAATTAATTAAAAAATAAAGTACATGTATTTCAATATATAAATGCTTAGATGTGATCATACTCAATGACATAATGAAGTAGTCAGAAGCATATATAATCGTTATGATTGTAGCAGCTACAAATGCAGACTATTATAAGTATGTTGTATTGGTGATCTAAACATCTTGATTGGTGTTACTGTCAATGACATGGTCTTTTAAAATAGTAACTAGCTCTTGGTAGAGTTCTGAGGAAAATAAAGTAGTTCTTTCCTCAGTTTTCCTGCATTCCTATATTATTATTATTACCATGGGAAAGCACTTAGTCTTCATATGTACAATAGAGTTAGGGTTTAGATTCAGGTAATTATAAATTATTTTTTCACCCATGTTAATATCTGGTAGGACTTTCAGAGTTGCATGGGACAGTTCATTGACTGTGACCCATTTCATTTCAAGGTGTTTAGTATCCCAGGCCCCTGCCTATGAATACTAATAGCGTCCTCAAGTGAACCAGAAATGTCCCCCACAAACTTCTAAAACCTTCTGGGCAGGGGAGTAACTGCTGCCATTGAGATTCATTGTTTTGGCGTTATAAACTGTTTGTTATACAAATTAAATTTCTGTGTTTTTGATAAAAATTCTTTGCTAGCATTACCATCCAATTTTTTTTAACTTTCATAAACAAATAACAATAATAGACAGTAATACATACCACTCACTCACATTCATGTGCCTCATTTCTAGGTGAACTTGCTGGCGCTGACCCAGACTCATGACTGAATTTAAGCTATTAGTTTTTAGGAGTGTCTAGACCACATTTAAGTTACCAGGACTCTCTAACAAAGGTAAAGACCAAGGCCCTCTAATGAGAGTCAATATCAGGGGTATCTCTGAGAACGATTAATCCTTTAATTTCCTTTTTTTCCTCCTGGTGGGATCTCCTCCCAAACCAGGGCCAGGATCCCCTAATGAGGGTCAAAACCAGAGAGAAAACAGGATTCAAACTCGTGTACTAAGACACCCGAGATAAAAGTCAAACTAATTCCAGAAGGCTCACTTTGATACAATATCATAAAAGCCTATGCATAAGGAATTTTATCCCATTTTCTTTCCCTTTTAAAAAACAGTTCTAAAAAAAAAACAACAACAACAACAAAAAAAAACAGTTCTAGTTGAATGTAGGTATTATAGTCTAAAGACCACTGAGGGGCCATTGTTCATCAGAGCCTAAGGAATATTGGGGCCATGTGGTGTTACAGTAAAATATCATTCTCTTTCTTTTCATGGGAGCATAGCTGCAGTTCTTCCAGTTTTGCAAAATCCACCCTAGGGGACTACAAGATAGAACAGAGCTCTCATTACCCATTATTCTTTCACACGGCTGCTATTACCAGAAACAGATAGACTGGCAGATCAGTATCCAGAGTCTTCTCAGGGTCACAGTTTCCTAGAATGAGAATGGAAAGTTTCCTACCTACCATTCCAGACAAGGGTGCAGATGAGCCTTGGTCTAACAGGGAGTTTCTCAATTACTGCTCAGGCGGTGCTGGATGGCCAAGGGACTCCTTGATCCAGAAGGGAAAGTCCAATTAAAGTGGTACTCTGCTCAAAACAAGATGACCATGTCATACACCTTCCCCCACAAAAAAGTAAAATTCCAATCAAGGCAACCCAGTAGGGAAGAATGCCCTGGTGTTGTCACACACGAGGTTACACCACTTACCAGAGACGTCTTACACAAGGACCAGAGCCTTGTTTCCTTTACCAGTGAATCGAAAACACCATGGGCCAGTGCTGCCTAGTTAGTGGCAAGCACTTGGGGCTGTCCCTGAGACAAAAGTACTCAGGCACCTGCTGGACAAAATCTGAGTGCCAGTGTCAGCCCAGGGCTGATGTACCATGGGTGAGATGCCACTCAGGATGACTGTCCCTTCATGGTCACCAAAATTGTTACTGAACCAAACTTGGGTCTGCTTGCATGCCACACAGCAAGGCAAATTTACTGACACTGGGTTGTGTTGAAGGAAAGTACACTGTTTTATTGCAGGGCACCAAGCAAGCTCATGTTCAGAAGGCTCAAACTCCCTAATGGCTTTTTTTCAGGGATGGGTTTTTAAAGGCAACGTTTGCGGTGAGTGTTGCAGGGTGCATGACTTCTGATTGGTTGGTGGTGAGGTAACGGTGATATTTTGGGAATCTTAATCATCAACCTCCTGGTTTAGTCCAGTCTGAGGTCTAGTGCTTGTGGTCTGCCTGTAGTCATCATCCTCAACCTGGATGGGGGTCTTGGTTTCTACAGAACAACTCCAAGATACACATGAGATTGTTTTATATATTCCTTGAGGAGGAACTAGGACTCTGTTTTATACCTGAACTATTGTTTCAGCTATAAAAAGCAGTTTTTTGACTGGTTTTCTTTTGTTTCTGCATTCCTTCACTTCCTTTGTAACTGCTTGACTCTGCTCTTTGGAATTCAGGAAAAGCCTGGGAGACTAAATCCTTTTTCTACAAACAAGAAATGGGGGATATGGAGGGGCTTTTTTTTACTTGGGAGGGTCCCGCAAGGTCCTGCCTTTTTTTATTTTATTTTTATTGGAGTATAGTCGATTTACAATGTTGTGTTAGTTTCAGGTGTACAGCAAAGTGATTAAATTATACATATGCATATAATTCTAATCTTTTTCAAATCCTTTTCCCATTTAGCTTATTACAGAGTATTGAGTAGAGTTCCCTGTGCTATACAGTAGGTCCTGGTTGGTTATCTATTTTAAATATATTAATGTATATATGTCAATCCCAAACTCCCAATTTATTCTTCCCCCCAACCTTTACCCTTTGGTAGCCATAAATTTGATTTCTAAGTCTGTGAGACTGTTTCTATTTTGTAAATAAGTTCATTTGTATCATATTTTACGGATTCTGCCTAGAAGTGATATATGATATTTGTCTTTCTCTGACTGACTTCACTTAGTATGATAATCTCTAGGTTCATCCGTGTTGCTGCTAATGGCATTATTTCATTCTTTTTAATGGCTGAATAATATTCCATTGTATAAATGTACCACCTCTTTTTTTTATTAATTTATTTATTTTTGGCTGTGTTGGGTCTTCGTTTCTGTGCGAGGGCTTTCTCTAGTTGCGGCAAGCGGGGGCCACTCTTCATCGCGGTGCGCGGGCCTCTTACTATCATGGCCTCTCTTGTTGCGGAGCACAGGCTCCAGATACACAGGCTCAGTAGTTGTGGCTCACGGGCCTAGTTGCTCTGCGGCATGTGGGATCTTCCCAGACCAGGGCTCAAACCCGTGTCCCCTGCATTGGCAGGCAGATTCTCAACCACTGCGCCACCAGGGAAGCCCCAACCACATCTTCTTTATCCATTCTTCTGTCGATGGACATTTAGGTTGCTTCCATGTCCTGGCTATTGTAAATAGTGCTCCAATGAACATTGGGGTGCGTATATCTTTTCAAATTATGGTTTTCTCTGGATATATACCCAGGAGTGGGATTGGTGGATCATATGGTAGTTATGTTTTAGTTTTTTAAGGAAGCTTCATACTGTTCTCCATAGTGGCTGTACCAATTTACATTCCCACCAACAGTGTAGGAGAGTTCCCTTTTCTCCACACCCTCTCCAGCATTAATTGGTTGTAGAATTTTTGATGATGGCCATTCTGACTGGTGTGAGGTGATACTGTGTAGTTTTGATTTGCATTTCTCTAATAATTAGTGTTTTGTTTATCTAATACTTGGTGCTTTTTAGCCATCCTGTATGTCTTCTTTGGAGAAATGTCTATTTAGATCTTCTACCCATTTTTTGATTGGGTTGTTTGTTTTTTGATATAGACCTGCATGAGCTGTTTGTATATTTTGGAGAGTGATCCCTTGCCGGTCGCTTTGTTTGCAAATATTTTCTCCCGTTTTGTAAGTTGTCTTTTCATTTTGTTTATGGTTTCCTTTGCTGTGCAAAAGCTTTTAAGTTTTAATTTGGTCCCATTTGTTTATTTTTCTTTTCATTACTCTAGAAGGTAGATTGAAAAAGATCTTTCTGCAATTTATGTCAGAGTGTTCTGCTTATGTTTTCCTCTAAGAGTTTTATTGTATTCGGCCTTACATTTAG
This sequence comes from Lagenorhynchus albirostris, assembly GCF_949774975.1. Taxonomy (NCBI): domain Eukaryota; kingdom Metazoa; phylum Chordata; class Mammalia; order Artiodactyla; family Delphinidae; genus Lagenorhynchus; species Lagenorhynchus albirostris. The sequence goes on along the minus strand of NC_083097.1, from coordinate 109,893,150 downwards.
GCTTTTAATCCACTTGAGTTTATTTTTGTGTATGGTGTTAGGGAGTGTTCTAATTTCATTCATTTACATGTAGCTGTCCAGTTTTCCCAGCACCACTTATTGAAGAGACTGTCTTTTCTCCATTGTATATTCTTGCTTCCTTTGTCATAGATTAGGTGACCATAGGTGCATGGGTTTGGTCTCTTTGTATTTTCTTTTTCTTCCTGGTTCAGTTTTGGAAGGTTGTACCTTTCTAAGAATTTGTGCATTTCTTCCAGGTTGTCCAATTTATTGGCGTATAGTTGCTTGTAGTAGTCTTTTATGGTCCTCTGTATTTCTTTGTATTTCTTTGGTGTCCATTGTAACTTCTCCTTTTTCATTTCAATTTTATTGATTTGAGACCTCTCCTTTTTTTTCTTGATGAGTCTGGCTAAAGGTTTATCAATTTTGTTTATCTTTTCAAAGAACCAGCTTTTAATTTGATTGATCTTTTCTATTGTTTTATCTCTATTTCATTTATTTCTGCTCTGATCTTTATGATTTCTTTCCTTCTATTTGGTTTTGTTTGTTCTTTCTCTAATTGCTTTAGGTGTAAGGTTAGGTTTATTTGAGATTTTTCTTGTTTCCTGAGGTAAGATTATATTGCTATAAACTTCCCTCTGAGAACTGCTTTTGCTGCATCCCATAGGTTTTGGATAGTTGTGCTTTCATTTTCATTTGTCTCTAGGTATTTTTAAATTTTCTCTTTGATTTCTTCAGTTATCCATTGGTTGTTTAGTAGCATATTGTTTAGCCTCTACGTGTTTGTGTTCTTTATAGTTTTTTTTCCTTATAATTGATTTCTAATCTCAGAGCATTGTGGTTGGAAAAGATGCTTGATATGACTTTTTAAAATAAATTTATTTATTTATTTTTGGCTGTGTTGGTCTTTGTTGCTGTGTGCGGCCTTTCTCTAGTTGTGGCGAGCGGGGACTACTCTTCGTTGTGGTCAGCGGGCTTCTCACCGCGGTGGCTTCTCTTGTTGCGGAGCACAGGTTCTAGGCACATGGGCTTCAGTAGTTGCGGCACGTGGGCACAGTAGTTGTGGCTCTTGCGGTCTAGAGCTCAGGATCAGTTGTGGCGCATGGACTTAGTTGCTCCGCGGCATGTGGGATCTTTGTGGACCAGGGCTCAAACCTGTGTCCCCTGCATTGGCAGGCAGATTCTTAACCACCACACCACCAGGGAAGTCCTCATATGATTTTAATTTTCTTAAACTTACCAAGTCTTGGTGGCCCAGCAGGTGGTCAATCCTGGAGGATGTTCCATGTGCACTTGAGAAGAATGGGTATTCTGCTGCTTTTGAATGGAATGCTCTATAAATATAAATTAAGTCCATCTGTTCTAATGTGTCATTTAAGGCCTGTTTTTCCTTATTGATTTTCTGTCTGGATGATCTGTCCATTGTTGAAAGTGGAGTGTTCACGTCCCTCACAATTACTGTTACTGTCAGTTTCTCCTTTTGTGGGTCTTAACATTTGCCTTATATATTGAAGTGCTCCTGTGTTGGGTGCATATATTTAGAATTGTTATCTTTTTCTTGGATTGATTCCTTGATCATTATGTAGTGTCCTTCTTTGTCTCTTGTAACAGTCTTTATTTTAAAATCTGTTTTGTCTGAAACGAGTATTGCTACTCCAGCTTTCTTTTGATTTTCATTTGCATGGAAGACGTTTTTCCATCCCCTCACTTTCAGTCTGTATGTGTCCCTAGATCTCAAGCGGGTCCCTTGTAGACAGCATCTATACAGGTCTTGTTTTTGTATCCATTCAGCAGTCTGTGTCTTTTGGTTGGAGCATTTAATCCATTTACATTTAAGGTAATTATTGATAAGTATGTTCTTATTGCCATTTTGTTAATTGTTTTGGATTTGTTTTTGTAGGTCTTATTTCTCCCCTTCCTCTTTTGTTCTCTTCCTTTGTGATTTGATGACTAACTTTAGAGTTGTGTTTGAATTCTTTTTGCTTTTTTGTGTGTGTATCTATTGCAGATTTTTGATTTGCCGTTACCATGAAGTTTTGATATAGTATTCTATATGTAAACAAGATTGATTTAAGTTGCTGGTCTTTTAATTTCAAATGCATTTCCAGAATCCTGCATTTGTACTCTCCTCTTGATTGCTGGTTTTGATATTGTATTTGTGTGTGGATGATTTCCTACCTTTAACATATATTTGCCTTTACTGGTGAGCTTTTCTATTCATAATTTTATTGTGTGTATTTACGTCCTTTTTTTTCCTGCCTAGAGAAGTTCCTTTAGCATTTGTTGCAAAGCTGGTTTGGTGGTGCTGAATTCTCTTAGGTTTTGCTTGTCTGGCAAGCTTTAGATTTCTCCATCAAATCTAAATGAGAGCCTTGCTGGATAGAGTATTCTTGGTTGTAGGTTCTTCCCTTTCATCACTTTATTTTTGTTTGTTTGTTTGTTTGTTTTAACATCTTTATTGGAGTATAATTGCTTTACAGTGGTGTGTTAGTTTCTGCTTTGAATCAGCTATGCATATACATATATCCCCATATCCCCTCCCTCTTGCGTCTCCCTTCCACCCTCTCTATCCCACCCCTCTAGGTGGTCACAAAGCACTGATTTCACTTTAAATATATCATGCCACTCCCTTCTGGCCTGCAGAGTCTCTGCTGAAAAATCAGCTGATAACCTTATGTGGATTCCCTTTTAAGTTATTTGTTGCTTTTCCTTTGTTGCTTTTAATATTTTTCTCTTTGTCTTTAATTTTTGTCAATTTGATTACTACATGTTTTGGTATGTTCCTCCTTGGGTTTACCTGGCCTGGGACCCTCTGCACTTCCTGGACTTGGGTGACTGTTTCCTTTACCATGTTGGGGAAGTTTTCAGCTATTATCTCTTCAAATATTTTCTTAGGTCCTTTCTCTCATGCTTCTACTTCTGAGATCTCTATAATGTGAATGTCAGTGTGTTTAACGTCGTCCCAGAGGTGTCTGAGACTGTTCTCATTTTTCATTCTTTTTTAAAAATTCTGTTCCACAGCAGTGATTTCCAGCATTCTGTCTTCCAGCTTACGTATCCATTTTTCTGCCTCATTTACTCTGCTATTGATTCCATCTTGCGTATTTTTCATTTCAGTTATTGTGTTGTTCATCTCTGTTTGTTTGTTCTTTAGATCTTCTAGCTCTTTGTTAAACATTTCCTGTATCTTCTCAGTCTGTGCCTCCATTCTTTTTCTGAGATCTTGGATCATCTTTACTATCATTACTCTGAATTCTTTTTCGTGTAGATTGCCTATCTCCATTTCACTTAGTTGTTCTTCTGGGGTTTTATCTTCTTCCTTCGTCTGGGACGTAGTCATCAGCCATCTCATTTTGTCTACCTTTCTGTGATCGTGGTTTCCATTCCACCAGCTGCAAGGCTGTAGTTCTTGTTGCTTCTGCTGTCTGCCCCCTGGTGGATGAGACTGGTCTAAGAGGCTTGTGCAGGCTTCCTGGTGGGGGGAACTGGTTCCTGCCCACTGGTGAGTTGAGCTGGGTATTGTCCCTCAGGTGGGCAGGGCGGTGTCAAGGGGGCTGTTTAGCAGGCAGCTGTGGGCTCAGGAAAACTTTAGGCAGGCTGTCTTCTGATGGGTGGGGCTGTGTTACCGCCCTGTTGGTTGTTTGGCCTGAGGAATCCCACCACTGGAGCCTACAGGCTGTTGGGTGACGCCAGGTCTTGGTGAAAAAATGGCAGCCTCCAGGAGGACTCATGCCAGTGAGTACTCCCTAGAACTACTGCCACCAGTGTCTTTGTCCCCACAGTGATTCATAGCCAACTCCTGCCTCCCCAGGAGACTCTCCAAGACCAGCAGGTAGGTCTGGCCCAGGCTCCTATGAGGTCACTGCTTTTTTCCCTTGGCACTGGTGCACATGAGACCTTGTGTGTGCCCTCCAAGAGTAGAGTTCCTCTTTCCCCCAGTCCTGTGGAATTCCTGCAATCAAACCCCACTGGCCTTCAAAGCCAGATGCTCTGGGAGCTTCTCCTCTCGATGCCAGACCCCCAGGATAGGAAGCCTGAAGTGAGGCTCAGAACTTTCACCCCTGTGGGAGAACATCTGCGATATAATTATTTTCCAGTTTGTGGGTCACCTACCCAGCAGATACGGGATTTGATTTTATTGCGATTGAGCCCCTTCTAATGTCTTCTTGTGGCTTCTCCTTTGTCTTTGGATGTAGGATATCTTTTTTGGTAGGTTGTAGTGTTTTTTTTTCCGATGGTTGCTTACCAGTTAGTTGTGATTTTGGTGTTTTCTTGATACAGGGTGAGCTCATGTCCTTCTATCTGCCATCTTGTCTCAGGGTCCTGCTTTATTTCAGAATCATATTCAGTTTCTTCATGTCTAATTAGTTTATCTATAATTAATAATTGAATATGGAATTAATATCTTGTGATTGGAATGACCGTAGACTTTGCAGACTGATGCCGGTTTGAAGAATGTTTGTTTTCAGTCTGCAATGAGATGGGAATAGTAAATGAAAGTACATGCTTAAAAACTTTTATAGTAATTTGACATTGTCATGGTATCCAAGTGTATGATTTTTGTATTTTTCAGAGATATCACTTTCCACATTAGAAATATATGTATAATTCTTTACCATAGATTTTTCTGAGAAGCGTTGATATAAACCAGTAATATTCAGACATTTTAAAGATTTAAAGCCATTAAACAGTTGAATCAAACCAAACCTTATGTGGAAGCCCAATCTATAAAATACATGAAAGTAAAGCTCTCTTTAGAACTTGTGTCTAGGTCTGAGAGCCCCCAAACTCACACAATGGCCCCCTCATTGCCACCATGGACCCTCTAGTGCTTGTCAGAGCACAGTTTGAAACCCACTGGTTTATAGAGACCAACAGATTTCTTTACTACTAGTAAAATTAGGGCTTAATGTATATCTCATGACAGAAAAAAGGTAATTTTTCCTAATGTATAAATATATCATAAAAGAGACTAAAGAGGGCTTCCCTGGTGGCGCAGTGGTTGAGAGTCTGCCTGCTGATGCAGGGGACACAGGTTTGTGCCCTGGTCTAGGAAGATCCCACATGCCGTGGAGCGGCTGGGCCCATGAGCCATGGCCGCTGAGCCTGCGTGTCTGGAGCCTGTGTTCTGCAGTGGGAGAGGCCACAACAGTGAGGGGCCGGCGTACTGCAAAAAAAAAAAAAAAAAAAAAGAGACTAAAGAAACCTAAAACCTCTAACTAGATTTAAGATCAACAGCTAGAATTTAGAGTATTTGCCTTTGTGACTTTTGTTTCTGATATAAACTTTTGTTTATCATCTTTGTGCAGTCTTACGACCTTTGGAATGGCTCGCGCCACTGGCAGCCACAGGCCTCTGCCTCAGTTTCACTTTATTCTGTTGATTTGTTGGATGTGACTTCTAGGGCCTTGAAAAGTGAATTTTGTATTTCTATTTGTATTTTACAGATAGTATTAAAATACTGTCTGTATTTTAAATAAATATATCCCAAATACAGCCTTCAAGTTGGGTAAAAGTTCTCATAAAGTTACTCATGGAAAGGTAATATTTTTACATGGATACCATAGATCTGATTATTTCATTCAGCTGTGTGAAATACTCCAGTGGCTTCAAATTGCTGTTAAGATAAAGACCAATAATTAGAGGAGTGCAAATCAAAATTACAATGAGGTACCACCTCACACTGGTCAGAATGGCCATCATCAAAAGGTCTACAAATAACAAATTCTGGAGAGGCTGTGGAGAAAAGGGAACCCTCTTATACTGTTGGTGGAACTGTAAATTGGTGCAGCCACTGTGGAAAACAGTATGGAGATTCCTCAGAAAACTTAAAATAGAGTTACTATATGATCTAGCAATCCCATTTCTGGGTATATATCCAAACAAAACTACAATTTGAAAAGATACATGCACCCCAGTGTTCATAGCAGCACTACTTACAATAGCCAAGACACAGAAGCAACCTAAATGTCCATCAACAGATGAATGGATAAAGAAGATGTGGTGTATATATACACACACACACACACACACACACACACACACACACACAATGGAATACTATTCAGCCATAAAAAGGAATGAAATAATGCCATTTGCAGCAATGTGGATCAACCTAGAGATTATCATTCTAAATGAAGTAAGTCAGAAAGACAAATATCACACAATGTCACTTATATGTGGAATCTAAAATATGACTCAAATGAACTTATTTATGAAACAGACTCACAGACATAGAGAACAGACTTGTGGTTGCCAAGGCAGAGGGGGATAGGGGAGGGATGGATTGGGGGTCTGGGATTAGCAGATGCAAACTATTATATATAGAATGGATAAACAACAAGGTCCTACTGTATAGCACAGGGGACTATATTCAATATCCTGTAATAAACCATAATGGAAAAGAATATGTATATGTGTGTGTGTATATATATGTATATACATATACATATATATATAACTGAGTCACCTTGCTGTGCACCAGAAACCAACATATTGTATATCAACTGCAGTTCAATAATAAAAAAAAAAAGACCAATTACTATTCTTAATCTTATCTCTGCCTCTTAATCTTATCTGGCTACCTCTGTAGCCAGATATCCCACCTATTTCCCCCCCTGCCACCTACTCTTTCCCTGGCTTTTGTTTGTTTCGTTGGTTTTTATTTTTAAAAATACCTAGTTTTTAGGTTGAGAGCTGTTGTTGGGACCAGAGCTCACATCTCCTGGAACGCAGCCCCTGCACTACTTGCCTCCCCGGGTCATGTTCATAGAGCTCCCAAGCCAGGCTGGCCTTACTTCCAAGTGACTGATTAAGAGGAGGCAACCTCTGTCTTCGTTTAGACAACTTCCTGGTTTTCACTTCCTAAGTCATCCTGTTATGTCATACCTCTGAGCTTCACATTGGTTTTGAGTTTGAAGATTCCCAGTTCACAAACTGTTCTTTTGTGCACAATAAACTCTTACTGAATACTAAAAAAAAATCAAAACCGGGCTTCCCTGGTGGCGCAGTGGTTGAGAGTCCGCCTGCCGATGCAGGGGACACGGGTTCGTGCCCCGGTCCGGGAAGATCCCACATGCCACGGAGCGGCTGGGCCCGTGAGCCACGGCTGCTGAGCTTGTGCGTCCGGAGCCTGTGCTCCACGGCGGGAGAGGCCACAGCAGTGAAGGCCCATGTACCGCAAAACAAAACTAAACAAAACAAAAAAACCTAGTTTTTATCTCATTTCAGGATTCTTGCACATAGTGTTTTCCTGTTGTTCTAACACAGATTGTCTACCTCCTATTTCTTCAAGTCTTAGCTTAAACATCATCTTGGGGAACTTATCCTGTCCCTGCATCACTAGCTTAAGTCTGTCTATAATGCATTCTTTTTTTTTATTCATAAATATTTATTTTTGACTGCATCGGGCCTTCACTGCTGCTCACAGGCTTTCTCTAGTTGCGGCGAGGGGGGGCTACTCTTTGTTGCGGTGCGCGGGCTTCTCATTGCAGTGGCTTCTCGTTGTGGAGCATGAGCTCTAGGTGCTCCAGTAGTTGTGGCACACAGGCTCAGTAGTTGTGGCTCGCGGGCTCTAGAGTGCAGGCTCAGTAGTTGTAGCACACAGGCTTAGTTGCTCTGTGGCATGTGGGATCTTCCTGAACCAGGGCACGAACCAGTGTCCCCTGCATTGGCAGGTGGATTCTTAACCACTTCGCCACCAGGGAAGTCCCTATATTGTATTCTTATACTTTCCTGTATTTTTTTTTCTTCATGGCATTATCACAATTGAAATAAAATAAAATAAAATAAAATAATTTGTGTGTGTAATTATTCATTTGTATGTTCTCCCTGTAGATTGTTACCCCCACTAGTGTAGAAACTGTCTACCTTGTTCATCACTGTATCCTCACTCTCTAGCACAGTGTCCAACATGTAGTAGATATTCAATAAATAACTGTGGAAGAATTATGGATATATGTGTAAAGTCTGTATGATTTTTTTTTTAGGTTAAAGAAAGACCTGATGTGGGAGTTTATATCAAGGATTTATCAGCTTATGTGGTAAATAATGCTGATGATATGGATAGAATTATGACACTGGGCCACAAAAATCGTAAGTATAGTGCTTAATTGTGATTAAACATTTATGTGTGGAGTAGGCTCTTTTAGAAGCAAACCTGGTATGGCATTTTGCGCCGTAAAGATTGGATTTTTAGGTTTCTTGAAAACCCTTCCTCTTTGACTATTTACTATGTGGAAAGCATATATGAATGAAAGATATCACAGACTGCTTTCCATGCTGACCAAAATTTTGTTACTTAGCAATAGTGCTATATCTTTGAGACTCATATCGCTCTCTCTTGTTAGTAATAATAATATTGGTAACATTTATTGAGTACTTACTGTGTGGCAAGTGCTTGTTCAAATGCTTTATAAGAATGATCTCTTTTAATCCTCAAAATGGGCTATGAAGGTATTAAATTCCTATGTTATGAATGAGGAAACTGAGACTTAAAGTAAATTGTCCAGGTCATATACTACTTAAGTAGCAGAGTGAGCATTTGAATCTACACCATTAGTCAGCATTAACCAGGCAGTATAATGCCTCCCTTTTGTTGACAAGAAAAGCAAACAAAATTAAATAAAGTGGCATTCTTTTTAGTAATTGTTTCAAGTTTTTTCTAAAGAATAAAAAGTTTCAGCAATATTGCTGATGCCCCAGGCCTAGTACTAATGATGTTACTAACAGCAATTAGAGATTAGAGGTAAAAGAAGAGAACATAGGAAATAACCTTTTTTTGTTTTTTAGATTTTTGTGACTAGACTAAAAATCTAGCAAACTCAAGGAAACAAAGCAAAAAGTTTTTTAATTCAATTGTATTCTTATAAACCAAATAATAGAAAAATACCAAAATTTTAACAGGAAAATGAGCAAAAGATGTTTATGACTATGTTATTCATAGAAGAACTATACACGGCAGTAAGTATATGAAAGGATGTTTGACTTCACAAGTAATCAGGAAAATGCATATTAAAACAACAATGGGAGATGTTTTACCCATCAGTTTGGCTGAAAGGATATCCAGGTTGGTGAGGCTCTAAGGAAATGAGCAATGGTGATGGGAATATCAGCCTTTTTGAAGGGCAGGATAACTGTATCTGTTGAAATTTTTAAGGATGCATTCCTTTGATCCACTGTTTCTATTTGTAGATATATATTCTAGAAAAATATTTTTTGGTGTAAACAAAAAAATACCTTATTACAGCATTACTTGTAATAGCAAAAAGTTTGACACAACCTAAATAACTGTCAATAAAAAATTGGTTATATAAATTATGGTGCAAAAATATTATGGACTATAATGGAGCTGTAAAAAAAAAAAAATAAAACAGTGAGTTAAATCTACATGTAGAGACCCAAAAGACTTTCCAGATATATATTAAGGGAAAAAGAAAGCTAACTAGCACACTATGTAATGCATCATCTCATGTGTAAAAAAAGCCAAATTATCAAAATACATATTTGGGTATTTTGTGTGTGTGTTCACATGTATGTATGTGAAATACAAAATGAAAGGACATTTAATAGTGGTTACCTTTAGTGAAGGGGAAATAAGATTGGGGGAAAGGGATATAGGGAGCTTTCACTTTATGTTTTTTGTATGTTTGTATTTTTGAATTTTTTATATCAGGAATATGTTCATGTATTGCTTATTTAACTTAAGAAATTTTTAACATAAGATTCCATTCACAATAGTGACCAAAACCTTCCATTAACTACCTAAGAATTAATTTAACTTGGTATGTGAGATTTGTCTAAGGAAAAATGAAAAAATTCTAATGAGAGAAATAAAATGAAAGGAAGGTAAAGAGATTTGAACACCTAAGATAGCAGAGAGGAAAATAGTCTTCATTAATAAATAGACTGAGTTCAAGAATTAAAGGTTTAGCTGCAGGGGGGGCCCTCCTGCACTGCTGGTGGGAATGTAAATTGGTGCAGCCACTATGGAGCACAGTATGGAGGTTCCTCAGAAACCTAAAAATAAGAGTTGCCAGATGATCCAGCAATCCCACTCCTGGACATATATCCAGACAAAACTATAATTTGAAAAGATACATGCACCCCTATGTTCATAGTAGCACTATTCACAATAGCCAAGACATAGAAACAACCTAAATGTCCATCGACAGATGAATGGATAAAGAAGGAATATTACACAATGGAATATTACTCAGACATAAAAAAGAATGAAATAATACCATTTGTGGCAACAAGGATGGACCTAGAGATTATCATATTAAGTCGGAAAGAAAAAGACAAATACCATATAATATCACTTATATGTGGAATCTAAAATACAACACAAATGGACACATTTATGAAATGGAAACAGATTCATAGGTACAGAGAACAGACTTGTGGTTGCCAAGGACGAGGGGGGTGGGGAAGAGAAGGATTGGGATAAGTTTTTCTGTACCTCCCTGAAAAACATAAAAATTTAATTTTTTATTCCAAAATAAATATTTTGACAAAAATTACAGCTATGGAAATGTTTTATTTCCATTATGCAGTGTGTTAGGTTGGATCATTTAGTCTACTTGATTGCTGCAAGCTGTTCTCTCCTAGGGATTGTAAAGTTCAGTGTAGGTCACTTTTGACGTAACATCTGTTGCATTGCTTTGTTTTCATAACCGGAAATATAGAAAAATCACAATCATAAATAGCATGCTTTACTTATATTGCAAAAACAATGGGTATTAAAATATTTAATATGACTTTTTCAAATTACACTTTCTCTCCCACTCCAAACTGAAAAACACTGCTATAGCTTGTTTTGATAATCACATAGCTATAAAACTATTCCTATCCTTTCATAAGGTAGTTCCAGTTCGGAAAATATTTCCCATGGATATAATTCTAAAGAGAAAGAAAGGTATCTACTCAAAGATGCTCATATTAGTGTCCCTTATGAAGAACTGAAATAGGCAACAACCCCAAATATCTCCCAGTAAGATAATAACTCAATTTTAGTAAAAATTTCAAGTTGGTTTTTACATGGAAATATATGTAGGAGATATGTAGGAGATAATGTTAAGTGGGAAAAAAAACAAGGTAAAATAAGACCTACTACTCTGTGGAAATATGTATAGTGTGTTACATCTGATTAGATGATTTGAAGTGGTGTCAGATTTATTAGTTTTTTATATTTTTGGAGAAAAATTGATTTTAAAAATTCATAACTTGATTTAAAAGAAAACAGAAAAGTATAGTATGGAATCACAGATCCTTGCATTTTCCCTCACTGATTTTCCATTTACCTTCTTTCATTGGGCTTTACTTTTCTTTACCAGTGCAATTTACTTTCTAGTTATCTGACTTATAGCCATTTGCTAATAAAGAGTACCCTTTTAATGTTTAAATTGTAAAATCACAGCTTACATGGAGAAGCTCTACATGAATATAGTAGGAAAATAATTTTGGCATTGGGTGAAATTAACATATTGCTTTTAAAATACTTTGGAATTTAAGAAAAAAACACCCAATACATGCCTATTGTGAAAAACAAAACAGATCTTTTTCTTTGTTTGCACAATATATTCATGTAAAATATTTATACACACTCAAATTCTTAGCATATTTTGAATGGATGCTTTTGTTTTACAGAAATGGGATTATGCTCTATATTCCTTTCTTTTTTTCATATGTTATGGGTATCTTTCCATGTCATTCAGATCTACCTTATTTTTTTAAAAAAAGACTGCTTAGTAATTCATAGTGTGACTATTCTATAATTGATTAACCACTGTCATATTGGTTGTTTCTGATCTCTCGCTGTTGTAAACAGTTCTTCCCTGAATATCTTTGTATCATCTAATGTATATATGCAAGTATTCCTGTGGTTGATTCCAGAACATATCAATAATACTTTTTAGAGACAGCTGAAACAGCAGTTAATTTTTTGAATTATTTAACATGTATTTTTTATGTAAATTAGTTAATTTTTTAAGCCAGCAATACTTGAAATTAAGTATTTTGTTCTCAAATTCCCTCTTTCATGTGAAAAAAATACAGTTTTTTGTTATCAACATGAATTGTCAGAAATTTCTAATAATGGCTAAATATACCTAAGTTTTTATGTTTTAGCCATGTTCTCTGGCTTTTGGCTCTGATGAAATTCAGTATTCTGGATATTTAATTATTTTTAAAGGCATTCCCTGTTGTTACAGTTTTAAATAATTTCCTCCCTTTATTCAAGGTTCTGTTGGTGCAACTAATATGAATGAACATAGTTCCCGTTCCCATGCCATCTTTACAATTACTATAGAATGCAGTGAAAAAGGCGTTGATGGTAACATGCATGTCAGGATGGGGAAGCTCCATCTTGTAGATCTTGCTGTAAGTAACAGGATGCTACTTAAGAATAACTCTTGTGATTTCTTTTTATTTTATAAATAAATAATAATTCAAGTGAAAAGGAGTGATTATATAATTTTTAAGTTTTACTTGTGTATGTGTTTAACTTATTATTATTTTTTTAATATTTATTTATTTATTTGTCTGCGCCGGGTCTTAATTGTGGCATGTGGGATCTTCGATCTTTGTTGTGGCATGCGGAATCTTTAGTTGCGGCACATGAACTCTTAGTTGCGGCATGTGGGATCTAGTTCCCTGACCAGGGATTGAACCCAGGCTCCCTGCATTGGGAGTGCGGAGTCTTAGCCACTGGACCACTAGGGAAGTCCCCTTAACTTACTACTAATTATGGACTATTTCAAACCTGTACAACATAGATAGAATAGTATAATGATTTCCCATGTACCCATCACCCAACTTCAGCAATTATCAGTTCATGGCCAGTCCTATTTCATCTCTACCCTCAGCCACTTCTTCCCTTCCAGTATTATTTTGAAGTGAATTCCAGATATATTAGATTTTTTACCGTTAAAATACTTTTTTTAACTTTGGGAAGAATATTCTGTATTTTTTATTTTAGCTTTACTTCTGTCTCTGTTTATTGTAAGGGTTCAGAAAGACAAGCAAAAACTGGAGCTACTGGGCAGCGCCTGAAAGAAGCTACAAAAATCAATCTTTCACTTTCTACCCTTGGTAATGTTATTTCTGCCTTGGTTGATGGAAAAAGCACTCATGTGCCTTATCGTAACTCTAAATTGACTCGTCTTCTTCAGGATTCCTTAGGAGGAAATTCAAAAACCATGATGGTAAGACTTAATTGGTCGTATAGTTATCATCAGGAAAATTTAAGATTCCTGCTTATGCCAGTAGTTAATATTCATAACATTTAAAAAACTATTGATTATTTTACTTTTTAAAATTTGGGGTTATTTTTTCTAGCACACCATGTGTGCGAGTCTATAATTGTATTGTTTGGAAACCTATGTGGTGGTGCCCTCTTTTTCAGGAAGACTGGAATGGAAATATATTCCAAAATTCTTTTTGATATGTTCATAATGGTAGTATTAATTTGTGTCAAGTGTAAAACGTTTTGTATTCCTAATTCAACAGTGTGCAAATATTGGACCAGCAGATTACAATTATGATGAAACCATCAGTACATTGCGGTATGCTAATCGTGCTAAGAATATTAAAAATAAAGCTAGAATTAATGAAGATCCAAAGGATGCTTTGCTTCGTCAGTTTCAGAAAGAAATAGAAGAACTGAAAAAAAAGCTTGAAGAAGGTAACATTTTCTCAAAATATTAATCTTAATGTTGGCTAAAAACGTGTTGTTTAGCCAGTAAGTGTTCTAATAAAAAGCCACCTATTAAAAATTCTCTGAACCTCTAACATTGATATTTAAGGGAATATTTCTGCAAGGTAAATTGATACTTACATACTTTAACATTTCCATATTAAGCTCAAGTAGAATTATATAATATTTGTGTATTGATTTTTTTAAAAAAATTCATTTAATTTAAACCTCCATCTCAGTCCCCATGATCTTTTGTAAAGATTTCATATGTCCACTTATTAAATAATGAATTTTTATTTGTCTCTATATAAGAGCAAGTTCTACCATACATGTATTTAGCGAAAATGACCAGAGTTCTTTGTGATAGGTCTCAGTCACTATTATTTGAAGTAAACAAAGCAATCAGAGAGTCATGGGTAAACCTAGTTTACTCTTAAGTAAAAATTCATTGCATGGCCTTGAAAATATGCTTTCATGTTTAAATTTGAACATGAGATTCTATTTTGGAAATTCTTTTCTAACAAGATATAATGTCAGAAGGTTAGAAAATTTGAAGACCTTATTCATTAGGGCGAGAAATTTACCAACCATCATTAGGCAGTCAGTGACTCCCTGAATCTTCGTGCTAAGAACTAACTGGCATAGGGCTCCTTTGCATACCAGGTGAATAAGGACTTTGAAATTGCCTCTTTTCAGTCTGTGGGGAAACTGGTTAGATCAGATATGAAATCCAGAGATGCCAACATCACAAATATTTGGAGAAGGTGCTGATTCAGTAAATTTGAGTAAGATTATTGAGGAAAAGCAGTAATTGAGCTGCCTCTTAGATAATGGAATTTGGTATTTTAAATGTGACCACTAGGTGGTATTTATAGTCAGTATGTTTTAAAGATGTAAAATTTCTTAGATTTCTTAATATTGAGTTCATATCTTTATTTTGCTGACCCTTTTTTTTACATTTTTTTATTGTGGTAAAATATACATAACATAAAAATTACCATTTTAACTATTTTTGTGTACAGTTCTGTGGCATTAAGTACATTCACATTATTCTGCAACCATCACCACCATCCATCTCCAGGACTTTTTAATCATCCCAAAATGAACCTCTGTACCCATTAAACACTAGCTCCCCATCCCTCTCTCTCCCTCAGTTCCTGGTAACCCACTGTTCTTTCTATTTCTATGAATTTGACTATTCTAGGTACCCCATGTCAGTAGAATCATATAATATGTCTCCTTTTGTGTCTGGCTTATTTTACTTAACATAATGTCCTCAGTGTTCATCCATATTGTTGCATGTGTCAGAATTTCCTTCCTTTTTAAGACTGAATAATATTCCATTGTGTGTATATACCATGTTTTGTTTATACCTTCATCTGTTGATGGACACTTGGGTTGCTTCTATCTTTTGACTGTTGTGAATAATGCTACTATGAATGTGGTGTACAAATTCCTGTTTGAGTCCTTGCTTTCAATTCTTTTGTTCTTTTGGGTATATACCCAGAGGTAGAATTGCTGGATAATATGGTAATGCTGACTTTATTTTTAATAAATTTCATTTTATTTATGCTCTTAGGACATATTGTTTTTATAATCCAGTTAATAGAGTTAATCAGAAAAACAGTTAAAAATAGGCAGAAACATTAAAAGCATAATTTTTTAACTTTTTATTTTGAAATAATTTTAGGCTTATAGAAAACTCACAATAGCAAGGAGAGTTCTTATATACCTATTAGCCAGCTTCCCCTAATGTTAGCATCTTACATAACCATGGTACAATTATTGACACCAGGAAATTCACAGTGGTACAAACTTATTAACTAATCCACAGACCTTACTAGACTTTTGACAGTTTTCTCTCTAATGCCCTTTTCCTCTAGTCCAAGATCCAGTTGTGGATCACACATTGCATTTAGTTATGTCTGTTTAGTTTCCACCAGTCTCCA